>NC_081407.1:464754128-465354128 GCF_030272615.1 Cryptomeria japonica
ATGCCTTGTTTGTAGATTTCAAGCTGATCTGAAGGAAAGTCATGTTACTGTTGTGAAGAGAATATTTAGATGCTTGAAGGGAAAAATTGATTATGTTATGTGGTATCCGAAGGATGATGATTTCACTTTAAATGCTTATACTGATGCTGATTGGGAAAGTGATGTTGATGACTAGAAGAGCACTACCGGTGAAGCTTTCTTTTTGGGAAAGAAGTTGGTTGCCTGGACAAGTAAGAAGCGAGATTCTATTTCTTTATCTACGACAAAAGATCTATACATTGTTGCCACTACCAATTGTTCTCAGGTAGTTTGGATGAAGTAGATGCTGAAGGATATTAGAGTTGTTTATCATGAGCCTGTTGTTATATATTGTGAAAATTATAGAACTATCAATATTTCTAAGAATCCAGTGTTGCATTCTAACACCGAGCATATATCAATCAAGTTTCATTTTCTAGAGAGAGAAAGTTAGTGATAAGGAAGTCAGACTGGAGTATGTATCTACTAAGGAATAGATTATAGATATCTTCACCAAGCCTTTGCCGACAGAGAAATCTATATATTTGGGAGAGAAGTTAGGGGTAATTTCCCCTCTTGCTATGAACTAGATGCTTTGAGTTGCATTGATTTGCTGAACTTCATTGTCTTATCATGTTATCCAGATTGATGAGTTGATGCTGCTGCTCTGGGGGAGTACATTGTGTGGTTTAGTTGATCAGATTTATGAGTTTATCCTAAGGGGGAGTGATTGTCCTTCTTAGAGGGAGAGATGCATGAGAATAATGATTTGTTTATGTCTTTGGCATTGTTGTCAAAGGGGGAGAAAGAGCATGTGAAAAAACCTGAAGTATTTTTGAGTTATCTGTCTAAGGGGGAGTTGATCGGATTGATTTTGAGGGATATTGTTGGATGTTGTTTTCTTTCTTTTCATTGATTATTTTTCACATTCATATGTTGTCACCAATGCCAAAGGGGAAGATTTTTGGATATTAGAGTTGTTGGGATATGCTGTTGTCATTGATGTCAACATATTCCCATGTTGCAAAGAATTGGTGTATTGTAGAGAGTTGGTTTTGGTGATCTATTATAGATGCGCTGTCGTGGTTTGTTGGGTTTTGAGATTCTTATCTCTAGTTGATTCAATATGATTTTCATGATTCTATGTGGTGATTTGATTGAGTTGTGAGGTTCAGTATATGGACTGGTGTTTTAGTGTTCTATGTTGCAGAATGGTGGTATTTGATTCATATTGCTCTAGAATGATTATATCTTGAGTTACAAATTTTAGAGTGTTTGGGATGTTCATGTGTGTCCTCTGATCGGTTGATTCATGATTTAGAACTTCACAAGCTTATCTTTCAGCTTATCAGTTGGTGTTATTGAGCTCTGGTGGTGAAGTTAATGATGAATCTTATTATTTGAGTTGTTGCGGTGATTACAGTGGAATTCATGTTGCTTGTTGATGTTCTCTGATCGTGTGCTATGAATTTTGGTGGTCAAAATTGATCATGGTGTGCATTAATGAAGATCTTATTGCTTTGGTGGTATTCTTCGTGTTATGCGACATATTCAGTGGTGTAGCGTACTGTGGATGATCTTGGTGAATTATTTGATGGTGTTGCATGTTTGAGAGTTTGATTTAGGTCCATGATATTTCCTTGCTGACATTGTATTGGTATGTGTTAAGCCGACCTTAAGGTTAAGGTTGATGAATTGTATAAATAGGTGATTTAATCATGTTAGTTGTGTGTCTACAGTTGTGTTTATGATTTGAGAGGTTATTGTATGTGTGAACAAGAAAATCTATCATACGGTAGTGTGGAAGAGAAAAGAAGAATCATTGTGTTGACAGTGTGCTGAATCGGAATTGTAATCAAGCATTTGGAGATGCTATTCTTTCAGTTCATGTAATCCGAATTGTTGTTTGATCTTTGTAAGGCAGTGATCCTTCCTTAGGGTTGTAGCCCTTCCTATTTTTGACAAGTGATCTCTAGGTAGTGTGTCTGGATGCATGTGCATTCCCCATTGTAATATTTACACATACTACTGCATAGTATCATCTTACTGTGGGTAGGTTCCCACTATGGTTTTTCCCTTAACCGAGTTCTCTATGTTAAATTTCTATGTGTTATGTGTGTTGTTGTTGTGGTGTTTATCTTTGCTACTGTTATTTTTTATCAGATCAAAAATTGAGATTAATTTGGTTAAGTTTGGTGAAAACCGATTCACCCCCCCCTCTCAGTTCTCCTACATTGTTATTGCTCTATTGTCAACACCTCTCCACCTTGAAGTATACATCCATAAACATAAGATCATAAGAGTTCTAATAGATGGTGGATATGGTCTCAACATTTGCATGCTAAATTTGGTTAAAGCACTAGGATATTTTGAGCATAGTGTGGATGCTTCTAAGAATATTAATATCAAAGCTTATGTTGATGTGGAGGGCTCATCTAGAGGAATCATTACTCGCCTAATAAGAATCCGTCCAGTGACTAAAGACACAATGTTTCAAGTTCTAGACCTCGAGCTTGGTTACAACAGGGTCCTTAGATGCCCTTGGATCTATGCTATGGAATCATTCACATCCACTTATCATCAATGTGTGAATTTTCTATATAATAGCATATAGATTACAATAAAAGGAGATCCCAATCCTTTCTAGTTTGCAATAATCTGAGAGATAAGACTAATAATCAGGTGCCAATCAATAAAGAAGCTCCACTTGCATGCCATTTTCAATAATCCTTGACACTTTCAAACACATATGTTCCATCCACTTCTTGACTTGACATCAAAATCTACATAAATGATAAGGAATGTGGAAGTATTCCTACAAAAAATCCTTCTGCATCAAAAAGTTTCCTATATCACAAAGATCCTTTGAGAGGCCTTAACCAAACAATGATCAAGGCAAAGGAAAATACATCATCTAGTATTCACCTTCTACTGCCTTTATTAGATGGGGTGAGTTAAATGACAAATCCCTTAAGGAATACATTTCAAAATGGCTATATAAAGATGAAGAAGATAGACCTCTAATCCACTTTCCTCTAGAATAGTATGTAAGGGGGTTCACAATGTTACAAAGACATGGATATGATGGTACTACTAGTCTTGGAGCATAAGGACAAGGAGTAATAGAACCAATTATATCTACATAAAACCCTATAAATCAAGGATTGAGATATGGACATATGGAAGAAGGGTCTACAAGTGAGAGTAATCAACAACTAGCTGTGAAAACCAAAAATACCCTATTAACTTTCACTAAAGAAGTTAATGTGACCAACAATGAAGAGTCTGAAGAGGAGTGTGTAATAGGTGAAAAATTAGGGCTTTACCCATTAATGTAGTGTTAGTCCTCCGTACTTTTTTTAAAATTTCAATTCGAAGGTCGCCCTTTGATGTTTATTTTCTCCTTCGGTCATGTATTTCTTCCCTTTGAACCTGAGTCATTGAACCTTTTCTTAGTTCAAAGTGCGCTTTAAAGAATTTTCTTCGCGACTTTGTTTTATGGTAAAAGCGAGCGCTTTGTTGAAATTTGTATTGAACTTAAACCTTTGAACCTTTTTGGTTCAAGGTTCAAAGTTGATCATGTGTCAATTATGTCTTTGCTCGTTCATTGTTCTTTGTTTCGTCATGGAGGTTGTTTTATGTGCTGTTCTGTGTTCTCGCTCAATATTGAACTTGAACCTTTGAACCTTTCAGTTCTTGGTTCAAAGTTCAAAGTTCAAAATTCATAGTCTGAGGCTTCATTTAGGAAATGGTGTGTGCATCATGGAGGGAAAATGGCGGGGGGAAAGGAGCATATTCCGGGAAGTTCAAAATGTTAGTTTCTAATTATGGCAAGCAATCATGGTAATTTGTGTGTTATGTGATGGAATAACCCGAAATGAAATGCATTCCGGTTATACATCAAATCAGGTGTCAACTCACATAAGCTTACTTAATTAGTACAAGTAGCTAGGATTTGAGTGTGATTTTGTCCATTTTTGTTACAAAAGCTAGCAATATTTCTAGTACCTTCTCAGTAGCCGTGCAAGCAAGGAAATTTGGAGGTATTGTATCTGCATTCAAAAGGTTTCCGAGAATTTGTTGTCGAGATCAGGTTAGTTTCAATCGTTCTCTCTTCTACTGCATTTACTTGTTCTGGAAGCTAGCTATTGTTCGTTCCCTTTTCTGTGTAGAAGAATTCATTTCATTCCTGAAATTGTTTGATAAATATGAGAGGGGCCATTATGATTCCAACTCTGCCAAAATTGGGGCGCACTTCTTGCTTAGTTAGTTTGCTTCCAGAGATGGGGGACACTTCATTAGCACAGGCAAACCTCTCTGATTTTCTTGAGAGAGTTAAGGACCTAGCCCAAAATTCTATGATGGAGAAGATTGTGCGGAGTGGTTTGGTTGAGGTTGTTGCATTTCCTGTCACTGCACCATGCCCAAAGCTAGTTTTGGAATGTATGAATTGGTATGATGCAGAGCATAGGTGTATCGAGGACATTAATGGTGAAGTGTTGTTCAAGATAGATAGGGAGACCATAATGGCAGCTATGGGAATTCCTCATAAGGAGCCATATGAAGAATGGACCATTGACACTTCATACTCCTTTTTTGAGAAGAAGAGCACTTATAAAAGTGTGATTGCCAGGAACTGGCTATTGAAAATTCAAAAGGGAGTTTCCAAATTACCAAGGCCACTCACCAGAAAGCACTTCATAATAGAGGTACGAGATATTGTTGTTCTGTTGAATAGATTGAAAGGAAATGCCCATACCTTTTACTGGGAAGATTGGATGTATTTCTACATCCAAGTCATGTTGAACGAAAGCACCTACCTAGATTGGGGACAAGTTGTTGCAAAGAGATTACATGAGGGTTTAAACAAATTTGCGGGAATGAGTGGTTTCTCTATGTCTTCATATTTGTTTTATATGTTTGCTTGCACCCAAGATTGGAATGGCCTACATCATGAACCCTAAATTGATGCGATAAGGGTATATGAATATTATCCTCACCTGTAGGAGTAGATAAATGCAGAAAATTTCATGAGATGGAATGACATTTTTGTAGGAAGATTAGTTCATGAGTTACAGGGTAATACAAACAGGAGATTATCGAAAGAATCAATGTAATTTATTGGTATTTATGGTAGTTTCTTTATCCAGTTTCCTCAGTTCACATATATTAGAGTAGGTGGATTTTAGGGTGAACCCTTCAGGTTACCCAGGTATGCTTTGGATAGCCATGTTTTAATTGAAGTCAGTTGACATCTAGCTCTTATTGATAAGAGAAGTGGATGAAAGTTTGGGGTGGTCTTTCCAGTAGAGCTTGGATACTATAGTTGTAGATCAATTTCAAATGCCTTGAACCTTGAACTTGAATTCAAGAAGTTCAATCTACAGTTTTATGTTGATAGATATAAATTTGACAGTCGAAAGTTTGCTATAGAGAACTTAAATGTTGATGATGGATTTTGTCATGAACCTTAGCTGGAAGATTACTGGAAGAACTATGGTGATGAATTTGAAGTTACAAGAAGATTGTGGTCAAGGTTCGCGGTTCAACAAATTGTGACCATGGGTTTGTCCATGAATGTTTCTGATGTGCAAGAAGACGAAGGTGAGGAAATTGTTGATCCTGAGTTCAACGAGAGGATACAGAGGCAACCTATTCCAAAGGTTTATTGGGATAGGAAAGGGGATGATAAAATTCAGGCCAAAACCTTCAATGTGATCAGACAGACAAAAATATGGCTGAAAGATCACCGTTTTGGACAACAACTCTTATCTGCACCTAAGAGTTGAAAAATTGGTCAAACTCGTGCAACTTCTCAAGAATCTCTTTCTCCTTCTGACATTGTTATTGATATTGCAGGTAATGAGAAATAGAGAATGGAGAAAACCAAAATTGCAAATTTAGGAGAATCTTCTCTGGGTTCCGCCTCTGCTTGTGTCACCAGATCTCGTAGTAGGAAAAGCAGTCAGAAAATCCTTGCAAGTTAACTTGTAGTAGACTTGGATTCTGAGGAAGAAACTCAAGGAGAAATGGATGCTCAGATGTAGGACAAGCTCATTATAGGTGAAACTGATAAAGGAAAAGACATCCAAGAACCTGAGACTTCTGTGAATACCATGGCCGTCGTCACTACTAACCAGCAATCACTACCACCAAAGGAAACATCTAATGTTCCCAAATGGTTAAGTGATTCGCTTACCAAGAAAAGGAATGCAATTCCCATATCAATCCTAATGGAGGACATGGTCAGTAAATGTCTGGGAAGAACATCAAAGTCCAAAAGGTCTAAGACTGAAGTGATGATTGATGT
The DNA here is from genome assembly GCF_030272615.1 of Cryptomeria japonica. Lineage (NCBI taxonomy): Eukaryota > Viridiplantae > Streptophyta > Pinopsida > Cupressales > Cupressaceae > Cryptomeria > Cryptomeria japonica. The sequence goes on from NC_081407.1 coordinate 464,760,457, forward strand.
GGATGACCAAATACGACATTGGATTGCAGAGGTGGCTAGACCACCAACAGAGAAAGATACAAAGAATATCACTGAGAAGGACTTTGTCATTGAAAAGATTGACTTAGGGGTGACCTCTCGAGTTGCGAATGCTAAGCATTTGGAGACTTCCACTGAAAGAATTCTCACCAGAACCTGGAAAGATGAGAAAGCTAAAAATGAAATGAAGCAGATCATAATGCAAATGGCCCAATATATCAATGCTATATAAGATCCTAACCCTCAACCACTTTCTCAAGTTCCCTTGTCATTTGACCCAAGATCCCTAATGAACCAAAGACTACTTGATCAAGTTCAAATAAGTTGAATGATTGCATATGTCTTCAATGAATGGGTGGAATCAATTGCCTAGCAAGAAACTAACTATATTTCCTATCTGGTCAAGTTGTTTGAAAATGCAGAGTCTGTAAGTAAGGAATTGGAAACGGAAATAGTTGCTTGGGATAAAGAGAAAAGCAAGTGGGTGGTTGTATTGAAGCAAATGAGGGATACACAGAGGTATGGAGTAATGAATTTCCTAGCAGAAAAGCCGGTTCATGGTCTTGATGACAATGTACTTTTCATGTGCAAAGAGAATATTGAGTGGAGATTCAATCATTGAGCAAGAACATGAGGAATCCATTAAGCTTCTAAAGGAGTTAAAAGAACTGACTAATACTATGCAGAAAGACATGAAATGCATAGCTCTTCAACTCCTAAAAGAGGATAAGAAGATGCTTGAGGACTCATTTGATATGATCCAAGCTTTCAAAGATCGAGTACAACAAATCCAAGAAGTGAATTCCTTGAAAATAGAGGATTTCTCGAAGACTGCAAGAATTGAATCCATGTTAGTGGTTCGCTTCGATCATCTTGAGACTCATAAGGGTAAGGTTGTGTAGGTAAGCAAAAAGAAAGAAGTGTGGAAGCAACGAATTATACATATCGGTCTTCCACATTATCGACTTATTCTTAACTTCTCCTCAGCTCACTTGGAGTGGTGAAATATTCGAAGCACCCCTTTGTCACAGGACAAATAAGTGGAGGCCACATCATCTACAGGAGCTTGATTGCATCACTATTGCTCGCGACTTATGCCGCTTTTCTCGTTTAGTTGTTGTTTTTTAGTTTTTAAGATAGACTTCTTTAACTCTCATGAAGAGTTAATCTTTTTACTCTGGTTCAAATGAAAAAACTATTATAGCTTGGTGGCTATATATACTTGATTAAAAGCCTTGTCAAAGGTCCAAGAATTTTTGGGTTAAGATAGAACAAAAATATTTTTTTTTTGAGCAATATTATGTACTTTGAAAAAGAAAGACAATTTTGTATGTGAATAAAGTTGCAACATTTTCCGTTTTTATAAATCTGTGTGTTTATGAATTGTAATGTGAATCTCTTTGAGGATTCGATTCGATTACAAAATTTGTAATATTTCTAATGCAGTGTATATGACTGTGTGAAAAGAAAACTTTGAAATTGTCTATCTTATCGATTAGAAGAATGAAAGTCTGTGAGATTTAAGAACACATCTGTACTTTAAAATATTGCAGTGTTTATTTTGTGTTGACATATGAATGCTTAAATGCCTTTAATACTTTCTGGTAAAAAGTGTGCACGAGAATTCTCATAATTTAAGCTAATTGAAAATCATTCGTGGGGAGTTGTACCCATATACAGAGGTTATCTATGTAAGCAGTTATCCAACTGTTGGTGTGTTTTTGTCTTTTGTTTATGGGCATGCAAAAGTCAAAGAATTAGAATGTGTAAAAGGAAAATCTATTAACCAACATGTAGTAAAACCACTAATTTTTGTTTAGGAACCATTACATTAGGGAAAGATGGAATTTGATAGATCTAAGCTTAAAAGACCAAGATTCAAACCAGATTCTAGGGGTTTTAGATTTGCCTCTTCTTTCCCTTTAAATTGAATTGATTTAATTAATAATGTTGAAATTAGGGTAAATGTGTGTAAATTGAAGAAATTATGCATAAACAGTGAGCTACAATTTTCAAACGGAGCCACGAACTTGAATCTAAGAAATATGTGAATGTTTGGATCTATTCCCAGAAGGTCGATCTAAATTGTCGAATTGAAATGTCTGTCAGTCTGGTCCTCTGAAATTTTCACCATCCAAAAGGGAACCTATTCATCTCTAGGAATAATGTCGATCCTAAAAATTACAGTTCTGTACCTATTCCTGCACATAGTAGAGAAGGGAAAATGGTTGGGAATAGGGGTTTGCCTTAGGTCAAACCCCAGTTGTGGAATTAACCATGAAATATAATTGAAATGTAAATAAAGTGTTGTAATGGAAATGGTTTCCTTTTGAGTGAAATGCTGAAAATGTTTGAAATACTAATGTTATACCTCTTTATGAAGTTTTGTTTGTCTTCACAAGGAATTAGGGTTTCACGTAGATAGTCTTCATAAAACATAGAAAATGAATGTCATCTCTAATGCTTAAATCTTTACTTTACTTCTACTCCAATGCTTGAAAGAAGACCGATTGCTTGCTCACTTGAATTTGTTTGGTTTAAAATGAGAGGGGTAGACCTCCTTTTATACATGCTAGTCAAAAAACAAATTCATTTTTTGAGTTGAGCCGACATGAGATCTAGGTTCCCGCCCAAAACATGTTACCATTTTGAGGCCCCAAAATGGGACCTTTTGAAGAGGACCAGGGTGTGGGCACCCTAGTCTTGGACATTAGAGGCTCAAGTTCTTGGGATCATGAAAAATTGAGTGAAATGCATAGTGTGAGCATAATCAGAGGTTTAGTCAGGCCTTAGGGGACAGACGCCAAGGTGAGGGCCCAAGTGAGGACAAAATTGTAAGGGAGTAAAATTTAGGACACTACAAAGAGATATGTTGAGACCAATTCTAATGACTATAAATGGGATACCCTACATAGTTCTAGTACTTTACCATTGATAAATCCTATAAACACCAAGAAATCATTGACAATATTATCTATGAGGACAAAGAACTTGACCCTAATTCTTAGAGACACTATTTAAATACCTCTTCATGTAACTTGATATCTACCTCATTGACCTATTCCAACAACAATGATAGAATTTGCCTTGTATATCCCCAACTTATTGACTGAAACTAACAAAATCACTTAATTTGGATTGGTTTGAAAATGATGAAGCAATTGTTGAGTTCCTAGGAGTTCGAGAAGGAATACCACTTGGGGACCATAAAGTTGGCTTCACTATAGACCAAGAATTAACAACATACTACAAAGAATCCAATTCTCCTTCTAGCCATAAAAATAAAAAATAAAATGAAAATACTTGATCTTAGAGTAAAAATTGAAAGGCACTCTCTGACTACAAAATAGTAAAAACAAAAGGTGTATCCAATGATGAAAACTATTCTGAGGCACTAGAGGATGGAAGGATGGATAGTCTCCTTATAGATCGAGAAATATCATAATTTCTAGTTGAACAATTAGAGGAAGTAAACTTGGGTGATGGTGAAAACATAAGGAAGGTCCATTTTGAAAAGTCTCTAAAGCCAGAAGAAAAGGAAAAATTCACCAAGATTTTTAGAGAAAGACAAATCAAATTTTCATGGTCCTATGCTGACATGTTGAGTCTAGATCCTAAATTTGTTCTTCACCACTTACCTCTTCTTCTAGGAGAAAAGTTGTATAAGCAAAAATTAAGAAAGATGCATCCTTAAATTTCTCTATTGGTGAAAGTTGAACAAAAAAAAATGCTAGATGTGTGATTCATCAAACCTATAGATTATGCTGAATGGATATCAAACCTAATACTAGTCACAAAACCTAATGGAGGCATCATGAATATGCACAAATTTTGGATTTTTGAATAAAGCATGTCCAAAGGATGACTTCCCACTCTCAAACATTGATATGATTACAGACCTTACTGTTGTACATGAAATGTTCTTATTGATGGATGACTTTTCTAGGTATAATCAAATAAGAGTAACTGTAGAAGACCAACACAAAACTACTTTGTTTTTCCCGTGGGGAACTTGTTGTTGGAATGTCATAAACTCTAGACTCAAGAATGTTGGGGTGACATATCAAAGAGCTTTAATGACATTGTTTCATGACATGATACATGACATCATGGACGACTATGTTGATGATATGTTGGGAAAGTCAACCACAAGGGAAAATCATCTTGTTCTTCTCGCTTGGATCTTTGATAGATTAGAACAGTACAAGGTTCGATTGAATCCAATGAAATGTGTCTTTGGTGTCACATCAGGAAAATTGTTGGGATTCATTATATTAAATAGAGGAAGTCAATTCAACCAAAGTGAAATCTATTATTGAAATGCCTCCACCATCAAATCTAAAGAAATTAAGGAGCCTACAAGGGAAATTACAATCAATCAAGAATTTCATTTCCCAACTCACAGGTAAATGTCAACCATTTCAGCATTTACTATTCAAGTGGACAGACCAATCTCAAGAAGCCTTTTAAGCACTAAAGGATTATTTTCTTGCACTGCTAGTGTTAGTGCCACCTACTCCTAGAAAACCTTTGTTGTTATATATTTCAGCTACCAATTCATCTATAGGAGCACTCTTGGCACAAAATGATGATTAGGGAAAAGAGCAACAATTTACTATATTAGCAAAATATTGGTGGGGTATGAGTTGAATTATACTCCCATCGAGCGTGCATGCCTTGCCGTCATATTTGCATCACAAAAGATACAACATTACATTCAAAGTCATAAAATAGAGCTCATTGCAAGAATTGATCCACTTAATTACCTCTTGAACAAAATAACATTCAATGGAAGAGTAGCTAAGTGGGTTATGATCTTAAGTGAGCTTTACATTCAGTACATGGACAAAAAGGCTATCAAAGGGCAATTGTAGACCAACTAGATGAAGGTCCAATTCAAGCAGATCATCTAATACTGATAGAATTTCCCAACGAATTAATATTCACCATAGATGCCTCCATAAAATGGAAATTGTACTTTGATGGATCATATACTAATCATGGAGTAGGGGAAAGAGTTATATTCATAAAACCTCAAGGGGATTCCATTTGAAATTCATATAGAATCAATTTCCCCTGTACAAACAACATTGCAAAATATGAGGTTCCTATCACTAAGCTTTGCACAATAACACAGTGGAAGATTAAAGACCTTCATGTATATGGCGACTCTTTGCTAGTAGTAAAGTGGGTTAATGATGAATACCTAACTAAGGATGATAAGATTCAACCATGTAAACATATGGTAGATGATTATATACAATACTTTGACCATATTGTCTTTGAGAAAATCCCTCACCTTATCAACAATGTAATCAATACAATGACTATAATGGGATCTTTACTTGATATGTTAAATAATGTGACACAATTTGAGTTCTTGGTAGAATAGCTCATGGTCTCCACTTATGATGCTCCACAATCTGAATGCATGTGTGAAATTGTTGGCCTTGAATCACCTTGGTATAAAGATGTATATTCCTATCTTCTTGACAAATACTTATCCCCTAACTTATCTTGCAACAAAAAAAAACCCTTATTCAACAAGCCGCTTGATATGTCATCATCACACAAACCCTATACTAAAAAGGTCTTGAAAAACCTCTCCTCTGATGTCTTGATTCAGCATAAGCACAAATGACTTTAAGAGAAGTACACAAAGGTATCTATGGGGATCAGTCTAGCAGTGTCACTTTGGCTTAAAAGCTCATGTGAACTGGGTACTATTAGCTGACTGTGGAAAAGGATGCATACAAGTTTGTTCATAAATGTCAACAATGTCAAATGCATGGAGATCTCATTCACGTATCAACACATGATCAATATCCAATAACTTCTCCAAGGCCCTTTTCTTAGTGGGGACTTGACCTTGCGGGGAAGATCAACCTAACCTCCTCTAATGCATATAAATTTATAATCATTGCCACCAAGTACTTCACCAAGTGGGTTGAATAAATTCCACATACCCATATAACCGCTAAACAGATAGCCAAATTCCTCCACAATTATATCATATGTCAATATAGAGTACCTCAATCCATTGTCACAAATAATGGTCGTCCCTTCAAGGACCAATATATATTTGAGATCTATGAGCAATTCCACATCTAACAACACTTTGAAACACCTAACTATTTATAGAGTAATGGTCAAGTTGAGGCAACTAACAAAACCATTCTTAAAATCCTCAATAAACTTGTCAACAACGTTGGCCGTGATTGGGACCTATAACTCAATCTCATCCTCTAGGCATACCAAACTTGTGTTTGCACTCCCACCTATGCTTCCCCTTTTTCACTTGTATATGGATTAGAGGCCATACTCCCCATTAAGGTCAAGTGACCTTCACTCTGAGTTTCATAGCAACATCTTATCCCAAATGAAGAGTATCGAGTTGCAAGGTTAAATGAGCTAGAACAACATGACAAAAAATGACAAAATTCTCTCTATCATCTTCAACAGAGATTACTTTAGTGGTGAATATTCGCCAATGGTGAATTTTTCACGTCGGCGACCTGGGAAATGGAGAATATTCTGTACCAACTGGGGGTGGCCATGTCGCCAAAACATTATCAATTTCCATCAAATTCACGACCCGATCGCCATATATTTTATGTAATTAAATGTTTCTATGCAAGGATTTCGCCAATACAATATACGGTGGACACATGGTAAATTTAATTTTTTCGCCTACACTCTCTAAGGTTGCCTTAATAGATGACCATAATTCACCTATAGGCATATGAAGATTTGTTAGCCAGGAGGACCCAATTCACCTGGAATTTTGCTGATGCCTATTTCCATTCACCCCAACTTTCGCCAACTATATTGTATTTTCCAATTATTTGGACGACCCATAATCGCCTCAAAAATTACATAAGTTGTGTTATAGTTATGCGGGATTCACCAAATATTTGTATACCATAAAAAATTCCTGCAGAATTCGCCATATAAGGATTGGTATAAATACATTCATAGATCAAATCTATCTCTACACAATCTAGTGGAATCTAGGCTCTGAATTTGGATCAATAGCAAAGTTTCAGACTAAGAAAAATCATTGTTGTTGACTGCATTGGCAACAGCTAGTGACCTAAAGGTGAGTGATCATATTTTTGAAGTGTTATAATATTATTCTAAATTTATCTATATCTGTTTGTACTGTTGAGTTCATTCTTATTCAGTGGGGACCCTTCAGGGCGAAGTGGTCAGTCGGGAGATTTAGACCTCAGACATCTAGATTGTAGGTCTTACGACCAATGAAACATATATCATACTTTATAGTCTATTATTGCTTCTTCAACAAATTGATATTTTTTTGGTAGCCTTTATTTTGTTGGAGATGTAGAACATGAAGAAGGGTAGGAAACCTGAATGTGGGGAAGGCCATGAGAGGCCAACAAAACACAAAACGTTGTCTTCGTACTTTGGCTTTGGAAAAGATTGTGGTGAAAATTAGGAAGGTACATCATCACAAGTACAAGTACAAAATTCACAACCTACACTGCATGTTGAAGACGGTGGCAAACCTGATATCTTAGATCAGGATGATCTTGAAGAAGATTATCTGGTAGATGCCCAAGTTAGCCGGAATGATATAATCAACTTGGATGATAATGCCATTGATGATAATGCATGGAAGGGGAAAATAAAAGCCATATCAAAAAAGGATCAACCACAATAAAAAAAGGATTGAGTGGGATATGTCAGTGAAGAATTTTCAAATTAATTAGGCATCAAAGTATCCACTCATTGAACCAGTGGAGAATCCAATTGACTTGGAAACATAACAAGGAAATTAGGTTGCAACTAAAATTTGACACCATAGAAAAGCATATGGGTAAATTTTATGAAAAACAAATGATAGACAGAGTTGAAAAATCAGTCATAAGATGGAAAACAAAGGAGGAATGTAAGCATGTGAGGAATGCCGAAGAGTATTATTTTCATGAGAAAATACAGATGAAGCCTGCTGAAGTTAAAGGTTGTATTGAAGCTAGTTTTAGAAAAGCAATGCAAATAGAACAACTGGGAAAAGTTGTTCAGTTAAGCGTTGTTTTTTATATTTTGAGCAGAGGGTGTACTATGATAGATTTCCCATCAATTAGTGGTTTATTACACTTTTTGAAAGTTCCTAACTATCCTAATAGTCACTGGTCAGTAAACAGTGGATGGGAATGGGCATTTGTCTTGTTCAGGTTGAAAAAGAAGATGTAAAGAAAAAAATAAGAGAGTCAAACTTTATTGCATTTTCTTTAGACAAAGTTATGACAGTAGAGAATACTTCATGGGTATGCATGCATGTTTATACTGTACATAATCATGCCCACCAATCTCATCTACTATTTGTTGCTAAAATGAAGGAGAGTGTGACAACGAAAAAATTATTTCAACTAGTAAAGAGAATTTTTATTGAATATGGAGGTATGGATGACATGACGGCAGCCAAAAAAATGGCGTGTGTTGGAGCAAATGGAGCTTCAGAGTTGAAAGGTCATAGGAATGGTCTTTGTACAAATATTAAAACTTCATTTGCATTGTACATTACTGCAATTCATTGCATGGCTCACATAATGAATCTAGCTTTTGGAATTGTGAGAAAGTATACTTTAGTAAAACAAATTGAAATTTTAATCAGAGCTCTACTCACACTTATGTCGAAGTCCCAAGCAATTTATGGAATTTCAACTCTTTGCTGATGGAATAACTGATGGGAACAAGCTTCTCAAGGATAATGATACTAGATGGATCTCTTTGGATGGTCCAGTGCATCGATTTTTTTTTCAGAATATCCATCCTTGATTGGACTATTTCACACAACTCGCGACGAATCAGAGCAACCAAAATTTCTTGACCTTCTTCGGAGGTTAAGTAATCTAGAGACACTCTTAACTTTAGCAGCTCTTCTGCCCATGCTAGAGGAAATGAGGAATATTATGAAGGCTACCCAAAAAAGAGCTCTGTATATTGTAGAATATGCTATGCTGCGTAAGATGACATGCATGGCCCTCGACAATCTCTATCAAAATCAACCATTACTATCTGATGAAAAAATTGCTAAGTGGCAGACACTCATAGATTTGAACAATCCTGATAACTTTTTACAATTCGGTGCAAATGGCGAGGTATGTGCCAATGTATGAGGAGTTGAGATACCAATGCACTTCTATGCCATGATCGACCTCGAGGAACCAGGAAAGTGCCCCAGGAAGCAACGAGCAAGAGTTACAAGGGAAGATTTTGACAAGATTGTTGAGTCTGTAACTACTTCTGTGAAGAAAATTGCCTATGATATTTCCTCACAAATTAGAAGAAGGTTCCCTCCTGACAACCTACTCGAAGCCATGTCTATTGTGTTTCCTCAATATTGGAGCCTCAATAGTGCAACTGATTTTTGAAGTAAGCTACTAACTTTGATAAAAAAATTTGCATATCCAGAGAATTGAATGGAGTAACTATAAATGGAGTATTAGATGAAACTCGTCGTAGAGAGCAATCATCTTGTTTTGCATACACTATGAGGGAACAATATTGCAGAATGGAGAACCCCCGCGAAGAGGGATCAATAACAAGGCTTTGGAAATATATAGCTAAGAACGAAGTGTTGCATGATTCAATGCCAGAATATTTGAAGCTTGTTGATTTATGTCTTACCATGATATTGGGTTCGGTGGAAGATGAGAGAGTTTTCAGTGCTTTGGGGTTCCTAAAATCAAAGTTAAGAAACAAACTAGACAAAAACTTGGAAAATTGCTTGAGGCTCTATACATCTAGGTATGATGTCCACACTTTTCCTTGTGATAGGGCACTGCAAATCTGGAGGTCCAAATGTGAAAGAAGAGGTTTGGGAAACACTTAAAACCAAAGTGCCAATGGGACTATTGACTCATGTACTAGACCTACTGGTAGCATTGAGATGCATTTCAACTAAGGTATGTAGACTTAGAGTGAAGAAAACACATACAAGAATCAAGAAAGCTCTGAATTTGATGAGGATGAATGGCAACTGTAAGAGATTGGTATTTATTAATCTTATTACTATATCTCATCATTCATATTACAAAAGCATATTATTATGGTTGATAACTTGATGATATTTTATGAGTCTGTCAACTTTTTGCAATTAGAATTTAATATTGATTTGTAATTGTATTTTTCAACTTTCTATTTCCAGATTTAAAATAGCTATGTAATAAAAGACCATAATGTGTTTATTGATACATAGATGTTTATTTAAACATGTTGAGAGCTTAAATTTTCATTAATTCTTTCAAAATATAGCCATATGATACAATTCATTCAATACACCACTCTGTGTGATTCTCCATGCAAAAGTCAATACAAAGTTTCAGAACCCTTTGCAAATGACCTTGAATTCCCTTTTATAGAAATAAGGGAGAAACAACAACTTCAGGTTGATTTGCAACATGTGAAGACTCAACATCAAAATCAATTACTAAGGCACCGAACATTGAATATATCGTCCCTACTACCATCAGTATCACAAACTCAACATAAATTTACATGGCCATCACAAGTCAGATTAGCAATTTAACAACTGCTACATGTCTGATGTCTCCTGTTAAAAAAATAGAGTTCAAAATTAACTATTAATTAAAGCCATGATAAATTAAATATAGATAATAGCAGTGCCCAAAACCTAGTAATCAGAAATAGAGAAATGAAGAAATGTTAATACTTGGGAGAATTTGAGAATACAAATTTATAGGCTGAAGGTTTGCACTGTGCATCATAGATTCATAGGCTAGATTAGCAATAGCGAGTGTTGGTTTTTTCCTATTCATAAAATAGAGTTATTTCAAGCGATGCCAAATTCCAAACAGAAAAAACATAAAACCTTGAAATTAAGAGTAAAAGAAGAAAACTGTGCAATACATACTATGATTCTTGAGATTTCTGTGCCAGTTTTTGTAGGGTGCTCCACTCTTCATTTGATGGAAGGTCAATATTCTTTAAACTATGGAAAGTCAACTACAACTTCGTCAACAATCCATATTTAGAAGAGTGACTTGACATCATTGTTTCACCCAATACCGCATTCAGAGTTGTAAATGGTTTGATGAATTCTAGAAAGCTTTGGGGAGTTATGTTCTTAGGAAGCAAGTCTAAATCAGACTTCATTTTTATCTCCATGTTTTTTTTGTAAGATTATTTTCCAATGAATTTATTTGACGGGTCAACGGTCTTAGGCAAACCAAGTTTAATCAAAGTAGTTATCTTTTCTTGGAGCTTCAATATCTTTTTGCCACATTTATCCATAACTTCTGATGTTTCCCTTAGTTTCTAGTATTTTTGAAGGATAGATGATGTCTTAACTGTGGCATCAATGCAGCTGTTAATTCCCTTGGATGCCAAATAGCTATCACTGGTACTGTAGACTACTTGCAAAATCTATTTTGCCATATCCTCTTTTGAATAAACATGTATGCTCTTATCAATGTGCCCTTTGATTTTCATATAAATTAATCTCAGACTTTCATTCAATTCAAACCATTCACACAACTTGTCACTCCTCTGCATTAGTTTCCCCCAAATGTTTTCTTGTATATACTTCGTTGTATTTTTCATATTATTTTTCAATCTATCCTGCGAAGTTTTAATTTTATCATTTGCATTGTGCAGGTCTTCTTTAATTTGCGCACATTTTTTTCTTTCTTCCTCTACTTCCTCTTCCAAATGTTTTGGTTTTTCCTTCTCATGATCCAATAGGTCCTGTATTTTTCTTATTTCGGTAGCCATAGACTCATAACTTATGTATAATTTTTGAAAACTGGCTCTTTCATCATCAATTTTTTTACTGCTTTTAGCCAGTTTTTCACTCAGGTTCTTGAATTCTGCATCTATCTTTTCTTGCTTTGCAATTTCTACCGCAGAGCCCAATTTTTTTATCCTTTTATGTAAATCATTGCACTTGTTATCTGCTGCTTTCTCTTTGATTTTTCATTTGCCAGGTCTGCCTGTAACTTTTTTATTTGTTTCTCCAGTTTATTTTTTTCTCTCCACCTTTAGCAGTGAAGTGTAGACCACTTCGTTAGTCCTTTTTGACACACTAATTTTGTCCACATTTTGTAATTTGGAAAAATCATTTGGAGGGTGCTAACTTGAAATTCAGGGGGATCTATCTGATCATGTGGTGGATTTTTATCTTTATTTGGGGGCATAACAACCATGAACTCCATCATATCTTTGTGTGGGTCATATGTTGAAAATACCCCGTTCCTTGCAGGTTGTTCGTCTAAAACTTCAATCAGGGAAACCCTATGCAATGCTCTCTTTTTTTCTTTATTTGCATTTGTTGTGTGTTCAAAATTTTCATAGGTATCATGAAATTGAAAATCTGGGCTTGCTGAAGCAATTGAATGTTTGAAAGGTGAAATAGCAGAGGCTCCAGTTCCAACTATGCTTGTGGTTTTAACTAATGCATTACGAGGAGTACCAATAACCATTCCCGATCCTGTCGCACTGTCACTTGCATGTGTAAGTTTTATAGTCTTTTAAGGGGTCTGTTCTAAAGCTCCAAATGACAGATTTGCACTGTCAGTGGCACTTGATATAGGATTCTGAATAGTATGAGTATCTACCACTAGTGACATCTGTTAGGGTTTCAAAGCAGATCCGAAGCAAATATGAACTACCGATTATATGCAGATCTAAATACAAAAGATAAAGGAATAAAATAGGACACATATACCACAAAGATTTAATGTGGTTCACCCAGAATGGGTTACGTCCACCATACACAGTACTTTGCTGATCAGTTGCCACATATCAATAGCCTCTTTCAAGAGATATTTTGTTGTTGCACTTGTCCAACACCAAGACAACTAGTATCAATAGTAGTACCCATGCCACCCCCACTAGTCGCAATGGCACTTGACTGAACACTAATAGGAATACTATCCCTAGATTCCCCACCAGTGGCAGTGGGACTTGATTCACCATCAATGGGAATACCATGATGTGGTGGTGGTTGTGGATTTGAACCTTTAACAAATGAAGGTGGACCATGAGGGTAATGAGTAGTACCTTTCCGTGATGAATCTGAAAAATCAAGTCCAATGACTGGTTTAACAAGAGATTTTTATTTTGAATCTGATAGATGTTGTACCTCAAGTGGATACCAAATACATTATCCTCTAGGACATAGATCATCACCTTCAAAACCCATTTTTTCACAATGTTTGCCCCTTTGCTATATTTTTCTTTCATGGACTCATTGACTCCACCTAATATTTTAGGGACTGTAGTAGTTGTTGGAGTGGGCTCAACCTCATACTCATTTTCATCTTCACTCCTGTCATATGGTGTAGTGGGATGCTCCATATTCCACAATTTGCTAAACTCTTCATCCTCGTCGATGGACTCAAATTCTGCACTGGTCTTTGGTTCATCGAGATTCTTCCTCATAGTCCAAAAATCATTTATTTTGGTTTGAGTCCAATAACTGTCTTTACATTCTTGCAAAATTTGTTTTGGGAATAGATTTGTTAGATGGATTAGCAGATTTTTGGTAGAAATTGTAGGAACTCCTATTTTGGATGCCCTCCCATGTTGTCCTCTATGTGTGCAATGCCATAATTTGTGATGACAATTCTTCTATTGAAATGTTATTTTCAGTGGCAGTTTTCTCCATCTCTTTTTTTACCTCATCCCAGGAGTCCATATTTCTAAGCTTTTCTAGTAAAGGTTTAATTTCAAGTTGACATAACGCTGAAGAGTTCTCATTTTTCTTAAGCCTTGCTTGAACTACACCGATTGGATCATACTACCAGGGACCCTCATCACCAAAGCTAAAAACTGTCAAAAAATCATGTGCCACATTGAATGCTTTTCTCTCAAATGTGAACCCTCCACATGAGAAAGACAAGGAAGGAAATATGCTCTTCTTTTGCTGACCATGGAAGTGTCTATCTATGCTCTCCATATCATACATATTCCAATGCAAATACCCTCTCTATCACATGTATTGGAAGTCTGTAGGGTTTTACTACTGATCTGTAAAACCTTAACACAGTGTATTCTTCCATGAAGAACTAGTCAGCCAATTGTATTTGACTTTTGAGTTGAATGCAATCTCTACAAGACATAGGCGATCTAGGCATTGGAGTGCTTATAATTTCATTATAAATTGGTGCCAAAAAGAAGTCTACAAAATGGTTGCAGTTCTTTCTGTTATCATGCATCCTTATATTTGGTGTCCATTCATATATTGGACACTCTATTATGTTCCGACTCTTCTGATCAATCTTATAGTTCACAATGTGAAGATTGTTGGTCTCGAATATTGCACGATACTTGGATAGAAGAAGATAGCACAAGTAGGATGAGAACCTAAATATCTTACAAGAATTTTTTTTGATCATTAGTAATTGTTTTTGCATGGATTGAACAACGTGCTCAACAAAATTATATCTTACTGGTTGACTTACATAATGGATATTAAAAATCATTTCAAGAAGGCTAGCACCCACTTCCCTATTATTTTCCAATCCCAAGCAAAATGTCAGCAAGGAAATAGCATCCCGAACCCACAGAACAAAAATGTTATAATGATAAGGAGGCTTATGATTCTCATCCAACGGAGTATCACACATTATTAGACCTCTGATAGATGAATCTCCATGACTTGGATCGAGACTCTCATATTTCTCTGCTAGCTTTCCTAGGTCAATATGGACGTTTGAGTTTTGTGCTTCAAACCCTAGGTTCAACAAATGAGCAAATTCTCCCACGTTTATGGATAGAATTTCCTCTTTTGTATTTTTATTGATAATTAATTTTTTATCTTCATCATAATTTTTGGCGTAGGCCATGAAAAATTCAGGGTAAGGGAATACTTCAGGTAACACCATGCTTCCCAATCCAACATCCCATGATGTAATGATATTTGTTCTTTGTTTTAACATTGTGTTGAAAACAGTAAATTTTGCCCTGCCTAGATCAACCACCTTATTAGACAATGCATATCTAATATCTATGATACGATTTTCACTATGGATAGCATGGTCATAAATATCATGGTATTCATCAGTGAAACCTGGTGTTTTAACTAGTTCGGTTAGGTTTTTTTTTTTTCACTTGGCTTCCTGTTGAACTACTGCTTCCCGTTTTCCCCATCGCTATTATTGTTAATAATTCAAAATAATGCTAGATACAAGCCTGAAAATGCTAACACTCAAATTGAACCACGAGATTAAAAAAGTAAAAAACGCGGGATGTAGGTATTCTATATTTTACCCGTAATTTCTATTTGACTAGATTGGCGCAGACAAACTCTCTTGCAACTTTCATTCCTCAATCTAGTAGCCATTTTTGAATCTCCCTTGATTTACTGGTTTGTCCATGAAATGAAATATGATTATAATTTATGAGTCACTAATTTTGAAAACACTGAAAAGTACAAAAGTAATACCTAAAAGGAAAAATATCTAGAATCTTGTTGTAATTTTATAAATTATTATTAATATCTATTCGCCGCCGAAGGACAAACATTCATTGCTTCAGTCTAAATTCTAAGGACAGTGAACACATCACCAAACTCGAGTGACGAGTCACCTTTTCAGACTATTTTTGAAGTCTTTTTAATCCTTTTCAACTTTCACCCGAAATAGAGCTTAATTATAGATAATTAAATGTAAAACGTTCAATTCCAGGTCAAGTTCTCAAAAATGTGTTTACTTCCCACATTCGGGCCAAAATCCACCCTAAGTCGTTGATATGTTCTCATCCAATAGACAATGGTATCTGTTGTCAGTTGTTGTGGGTCCCATGACTTTTTCCATTTTTCGGGCATGTCACCAGACTCGAGTCACTTTTTTAGACTGTTTTTGAAGTCTTTTTAATCCTTTTCAACTTTTGCCCGAAATATAGCTTTATAGACTTAATTATAGTTAATTAAATGTAAAATGTTCAATTCCAGGCGAAGTTCTCACAAATGTGTTTACTTCCCACATTCGGGCCAAAATCCACCCTAAGTCGTTGATCTGTGCTCATCCAACATACAATGATATCTGTTGTCAGTTGTCATGGGTCCCATGACTTTTTCAATTTTTCGGGCATGTCACTAGACCCAAATCACTTTTTCAGACTGTTTTTGAAGTCTTTTTAATCCGTTTCAACTTCTGCCCGAAATAGTGCTTTATAGACTTAATTATAGTTAATTAAATGTAAAATGTTCAATTCCAGGCGAAGTTCTCACAAATGTGTTTACTTCCCACATTCGGGCCAAAATCCACCCTAAGTCGTTGATCTGTGCTCATCCAACATACAATGATATCTGTTGTCAGTTGTCATGGGTCCCATGACTTTTTCAATTTTTCGGGCATGTCACTAGACCCAAATCACTTTTTCAGACTGTTTTTGAAGTCTTTTTAATCCGTTTCAACTTCTGCCCGAAATAGTGCTTTATAGAATTAATTATAGTTAATTAAATGTAAAAACATTCAATTACGGGCAAAGTTCTCACAAATGTGTTTACTTCCCACATTTGGGCCGAAATCCACCCTAAGCCGTTGATCTGTGCTCATCCAACGGATGATGGTATCTGTTGTCAGTTGTCGTGGGTTCCATGACTTTTGCCATTTTTTGGACACGTCACCAGACTTGAGTCACTTTTTCGGACTGTTTTTGAAGTCTTTTTAATTCTTTTCATCTTTCGCCCGAAATAGAGCTTTATAGACTTAATTATAGTTAATTAAATGTAAAACATTTAATTCCGGGTGAAGTTCTCACAAATGTGTTTACTTCCCACATTCGGGCCAAAATCCACCCTAAGCCATTGATCTATGCTCATTCAACGGACGATGGTATCTGTTGTTAGTTGTTGTGGGTTCCAGGACTTTTACCATTTTTCGGCCACGTCAACAGACACGAGTCACTTTTTGAGAATGATTTTGAAGACTTTTTAATCCTTTTCAACTTCTGCCAAAATAGAGCTTATTAAATTTAATTAAGTATAATTGCAAATTTAGAATTTAACTATACTTATTTAAATGTTTATTGTTTATGGAAGTCATCCATTAGAAGTTTGCAAAACATGTTTATCGTTCCTCCGCATGCACTAGTTCAAAACTTCAACAACAAGTAAGTTGGAGTTTTAATTCACTTGTTTTTCGCGAGATAAACCTCTTTTTTTTTATATTTATAAAATTATAATTAATGATAATTAATGTACAAATAATTAATGGAACGAACTGGATTTTTTTTTTTTTTAATATTAAATATAGAGGAAGAAAGATTACATAAAAAAGCATAGTATTAAATTTATTTCCATTGTTTAACAAAATATTGAAATAACGTAGCTCATAGACAACCAAAAAAAATGTAGCTCATAGACATTGCGATCCTTATTGGATGCTATCACTTGTAGCCAATCCCTGGCATTATGTTTTTTCAAATACTTCTTTGTCTTCAAATATATTTTAGAAAAGGTCGTCTCAGAAGTGACATTAAGTTTGTTCTTTAACTTTAGAGAAGAAATTAGAATAGACCTACTATTTTTTTATGGTGAAAATTAAATCTTATATCCACACAAATTAATAGCTATTTAAGCTATTTCAAAACATAATGATTATGCTAAGTATCCTGCCATGGCATGATGGTAGCAAAAAATAATAAAATGAAATAGAAAGCATTTTTATATCCATAAGAGGCAAACTGAAACGAACTGGAATTTGCAAAATTATCATTAATATATATGTTTCACAAATTTACAATTTTTACATGTCTGAGTCCCTCAAAAAATTTAAAGCCAAAATGAGTGAGCCTGTGAGGTTACGAGGAAATAGCCAAAAAAACTACTACTAGGGGGTCGGGGCTAGGGCACAGGTAGTGGACACATTCATGGTTTACCCTAAGAATCTTTCCCTCCCTGCATGTATAATTCTTCAGACATTATAAGATGTGAGAATTTTTAAAGCCAACTGTAGTTTGGAAAGTCATCCAGGAGGAACCATTTCTGGAGAAAGTCCCTACCCATCTGCGCCCATTTCCTATGACGCGTCAACTGCTCCGTATTTAGGTTCAAAAGAAACAGTTGCCTAGCCACTAACACTGCTTGGTCAGGGAGGAGAAGCTTGGTAATTTCATTCGCCCAAGGGATCCCCACCCCTACTTCTGCAAAGATGACAACAGTAATGTCATCTCCAAGGAAGTCTTCTTTAAACACCTTCCTTAACAACATCAACATATCCACCTTGTCTCCTCTGAGGTCCAGAAGAGACACCAAGAATTAGGATGTAACGTCCATGTTAACACGGTATCTATTTTCATTACGCAGAAAGTCTATGCCCAACACCATCCTCACAGCCTCATTAGTGAACATACCAACCTCCTTATAGACTGATTGGAGGGTTGGGTCTCTAACGGAGCCCAAAAAGGCCCTCTGGTCCTCCGTAAAAATGCTTCTCAAGCGGATAGGAGTGTCCATCTTGAGAAATCAGAATACCAAATTAAACAGTTTGAGCCTATAGACCTAAACCAAAAGCATAACTTAAATACTATGAGCTCCGATGATTTATGTACCAAAGGCTAATTGAAGATGAAAGAAGTAGAGATTGCATATAAATAGTTGAAGCTCTTGATTGTAATAATTCCTTTAATTTTTTTTAAATCTTTTGTATATCTCTGCAAATATTTCCCATAAATGCACTAGTGTGCGAAATTGGAAACAACTATAAACCAGTACCAAGTACCACATATATTAAATGACCAAAATTAAATATATGTGGTACTTGGTACTTTAAATGATCAATATTGGAAGTCGTGGGGACAGAGTGGATTGCAGTTAGTGACTAGACATATATTAAATGACCAACATTATCGACCATGACATTTGATACATGTCTATTGAATCCAATTCCATTTTGGGCACTTTCTAGTGAACTACGTTCTCTTCAGAAATTTGGGCCGAAATAAAATTTCAGCCATTGATCTACGATCATCGAACGGTTTAAAATCATTGATGGATTTTAGGTACGTGTCACCCTTCACGTGTCAAAGAGGCCACGCTTATCGACACATCATGCAGAGTCTAGACTCAATGTGATGTATTGATGTGATATGATGTGCCTTGTCTATTAATGGCAATGAATTCATGAAATTGCCAATAAAATATATATTTTTCCATAAATAAAAAATATGAGCCAAACAAATTAAATAATTTTCAAGCAGTGGATAAAAATCGCCAATACACTTAAATAATTTTTCCTTCGGAGTAAAATTTTTTGCCCATACAATTATATATTTGTTCCTTTAAACAAAAAATATTCGCCTCCTACAATATATATATTTCCCCATAGAACAATGTATTATTTGCCAGAATTTTAAGGAATTTCGTACCCTAGAAAAAAATCGCCAATACAAAATAATTTTTTTTCCAATTTTGAATTTTTTTTTTGCCATCAATATGAAAATTTCCCTCCAAAAATAATGTCCGATTCGCTAGGATTTTACACTTTTTCCTGGGGGTGGTTTCTTAAAGTTATCCCTGATCATCAAGCATATTAGAATCACTTCAAGAGGAGCTATAATAAGAGGGTACATGTATGCTTCTTTGAGATTAGAGTCTTGTTCTTAAAAGAGAATCAAAGGAATCTTGCAGAGAGGGAAAGTCCAAGAAAGTTTGAACCTAACTAGTTGGGGTCATATGTCATCATGGGGGCCTATGGAAATGGTGATTATTAGTTGTACACTATAGAAGGTGAACCATTGCCTGATCCCATCAACAACATGCACCTGAAAAGGTATTACAATTAATGCTTAGATGATATTAAAGTCAAACAAATGAAAACATGTGAAAAAAACAAAAAAACAATAAAAATACAAAAAATAGCCACCTTGATGAAAACCTAGAAAATTGTCTCATGTGATCACAAAAAAATCAGACAAGAGAAAAAAGTAAAGAGAAATAATTTGCCCTATAGTGAAAACCTGACAAATGGGCGCTTTGGGTAAGTACCATAGTGAAAACCTGGCAAACAAGCACCATGTGTAAGAGATCACAAATCTACCATTTATTATTATTTTATCTGGTGATGCATATACATCCATCATTTTCATCCTACCTTCCACAAAAAAACTTTGCAATATATCTCTCATGACTTGTGGTGCATTGTCTTGATGTCAAAAAACCAATTGCAATATGGAGTCAATCCAACTCCTCATCTCTATGCTACATGTTCCTAGTCCTAACTAGGTGCAAAACCATTAATCATAATTTTAAAATCCTAAAAATCCTAATAATCGGATAAAGTCCTGAAAAAATCCTAAAAAGCACAAAAAGTTTTGAAAAAGACCTAAAAAATCAAATAATCAATCATAAAATCTAAAGCAATAAACTATCTCTTGCAACAATGGATGCATAAGAAGACGTGTAGTGTATCAAAGTGTCATGGCAATCAAATCAAACACTAACAAACAAACTATCAATCAAGTCTACAATCACATCAATCACATGTCTAATCAATCAATCAATTGGTCTGTATCAATCAGTCATCAACTTGTCTTACACAGGGAAGTGTACACTAAAAAAT
The DNA here is from genome assembly GCF_030272615.1 of Cryptomeria japonica. NCBI lineage: Eukaryota > Viridiplantae > Streptophyta > Pinopsida > Cupressales > Cupressaceae > Cryptomeria > Cryptomeria japonica. The sequence goes on from NC_081407.1 coordinate 464,781,027, forward strand.
AGACAAATGAGTCTTATACAGGGTATTAAATCTCTAGAATCAAACACTATCTTCATCGTTATCATCATCACATTAAGCAATCAACAATGACAAAGATCAATATGGTTGTTGGATTGTTTGTCTAGTTAGTCTTATCTTTTATTGATTTGTCTTGGGTCATGTTCCTATACTACTCAAGGATGTCCACGAGTGATAAGATGAGTCAGGATGGTTCATGATCCTTTTTTGGTTGTTGTTTATGGTGTGTTTCCATGAAGTTTTGAGGCCTAAGTATTTCGAGTGTATGTGTTGGTATGCTCATTCAACAAGTATCCTATGCAAAAATAAAGTCAGGGATAACTATGCTTGTGACTAACACATATGCCTCGACCCTTAGTAAAACAACCCTAGAATAGATAGATTCACTCTTGTCTAATATATGTTTGTTACTACAATGACAAAGCATTTACACCTTGATCTTTCATACCTCGGTGTAGAAACCTCCATTAATACATAACAAGGCTCGATGATGAAATTATTGCACTACCTAAGAAGCACAAGAATTCATTATAGTTCATTTCCTCAAATCAGCTATTCTATTCATCAATCAATTCTATTACTTAATCATTACTCATTTCATGCTGATCCATTTTTCTCACTAATTGTTCTTCTAGCAAAACACATAGGCATGATCAACATACTACTCTAGAACGCAAAAATAAGTCTATCCTACATAGATATACATGTTAGAGAATAAGCATGTCATAATGCATCGTAGTGTACCATCTGCAATACATTTCATCATGTCATCATCATATATATAAACCAAAAGAAATAAATAGACATGCCATCTTTCATATAGAATCATGTTAGTACAAAACATCCATCACATATCCATCATAGACATACACTTAATAATCTACATCCATACAAAACATCTAAGGCATCTACAATATAGTTTGCATATTGTATAGAGCCATAAGCATAGAAACATCATAAAGTGCATACATCCATCATAAAATATATAAAGCACATAAAGCATCACATAGGTATCATAATAAACATCATAAAAGGAACCATCATGAATATAAGAAACACCATGTACATGATATAGGATTGTTGTCAAAACTGCATCTCATACATACATACATACATACATGTACTATGTATGTATGTATGTATGTTACACACACACACATGTAGACACATAATTTTCTCCACTAAATTAAATGAATATTTAATATTTATTTAATGCACTAGTATTTCTCTATTAATTAAATTTACATTTGATTAAGTCACCTTAGCCTATTCTTCTATTCTAGTTAAATAATTTTTAATAAATTTATTTAATTATTGACTATAGTCCCATCTATTAAATAAATTAATAAATTAATTTAATTCACCCCTTCCACTCATTTAAATAAATTAAACATTTATTTAAAATCATAAATCAAATCCCTATTTAAATAAAATTAATATTTATTTAAAACTCTCGATCCACTTTCATTCTCCTGCAAACCCACTTACACAATTTAGTTGAAATAAATGAATTTTATTTTAATTAAAATCCCCTTTATCCTCACCACTTTCTCTTCTAACCTTCTTGTAGATTCTTCTAACCTCCTTCTAGATTCTTCTAAGCCCTTCTAAATTAGCCTAATCCCTCTTCTAATCATTTGCACAATCTTAAACCAAAATTAACCCCCAACCCATCATCTCACACATGAAGGACTCTTACAGAGTCATAAATGCTTTTCTTCCTCAACACACTAACCCACATGGGTCTTGACCCTTTAGTCACGGCTTAACCATGGGTAAACCTTGCATAAAAGTTTACCCATTGGGTTTAGCCTTACCCTTGGATAATAACTTTATCCAATAACCCCGACCACATGAGGTTACTCTCATGTCCCGTCAGGCATTAAATGCTCCTTCCCTCTCCTCTCAAGCCCTCTCATGGTGCCTCTTTTCACCATTACATTAGGTTTAAAACAATCACATGGATCATGAATCATGCAATCTTAGCCCTCCACAAACCAGATCAATCTTGACCATCCAATCTTATATTTTGCTTATAAATAGAGCTTCATTCCTCAAGCAAAAAAGGAAGCATTAGAGAATTGTTACTATATTGGCATTAGCATAGACACTTAAGCCTTTCTCATAACAACACTAGTTAAGCATTTGCATAGCATTAGTGTTTTATTGTCAACCATTTCAATCCTCCATTGGCATCCATGGGTAAATGCTAAAAGATGAGAGCTATATTCATTCATTTGGATCTTGGAGAGGAGAAGAACAAGGGAGAACTATCAAGAGCACAATGGGAGCATCTTAGGGAGTCTTCATACTCTTTTCTTTCATTTGTTCATGCTTTGTATTGCTTGTTTTTTATCTCCTTTGGTATGCATGTGAAGGTTAAAAGTTCATTGTGGATTTGGTTGAAACTAACTTATTGACATTTGAGCTCTGTTTTGATTGACCCCTTTTCTAGTGCATCATTTTGGTGAGCTCGACATGAATCCAACACTAAGAAGTTAAAATTTTAACTAACAATTTTGAAACTTGCAAATTTTCATGCATAGGTTGCACTTTAGCACCTTCATCACCCAGATTAGCGCCTTTGTAACCTATCTTTCTTCTTAAGAGTTATCACTTTTGTTGAATATTCTAGCGCTTTTTCTTTACTTGAGCATTTTTGTAGCTTATTTTAGAGATTTTGTGTTATTATAGTGCTTCTATTCTCTGTCTGGTGCTTTGATATCCATTCTCAATTTATCGCTTTTGTAACAGATAAAGAGCTAATTTTGTAACCTCAAAGAAGTTTTTAGGCCTATGAAGCCCACCATATTCAACTAATATTTCACATTTTTTTTTGCAGGTATTAACGTTTGTTGCAGGGTCCAAGGAGGTAGTCTAAAATCTTAGATTTATTTCTTTTACTTTTGTTTTACAAAGGGGCTTAAAAAGAATTCATCTTTTTTAAAATTTTTTTTACAAAGGCTTAAAAAGAACCCCACTTATCAATTGGTGGTTAAAAATAATTTCATTTGTTCTTTGGTGTTTTAAAAAGAATCACATTTTCTTTCTTGCAAAGGGCTAAAAAAGAACCGCAATCCAAACTTTCCTTTTTGCAATTATATCACACTTACTTTGGTGCATTCTAAAAGGAACAAACAAACTTTGCTTTCTTATGTTACAAAGGGGGTAAAAAGAACAATCACATTGTATCTTGCAAGTTAAAAAGAACAAGCCACTTTTGTTTTATCAATCTCAAGTTTTAAATTGCAAAGCATTTCAATGTTTTCAAAATCTTTTTTGCAATTTTTGAGACATTCACTATTGATATGTTGGATTTAAAAGAACATCATGTTTGTTGGAGCAACATCTCCAAATAGCAATTAGATAACATTGCAATGAGGGATCAAAAAGAAAAAATTGTATTCCGTGTTTCAAAAAGTGATAGGTCTATGCTCTCCCCTTAATTGGGTGATCAAAAAGCCAAACTCACTATTTACTTTCTTTCTTTCATTTCTTGCAATAAGAAAAAACCTTTAGCAGGCCCGCCCTCCTGAGAAGCCCATAAGACCGGTGAGAGGGGAACGACCTAAGTAGCAAGGACTAACACCAAGTAATTCAAGCCACTATAAATAAATGTGTTTGCAATGAAAGTCACAAGCGACGAGTGCTACATGCTATCATAATGTTGTCATGTCTTCCTTAGTACCCATATGGTGTGTGAAAACCTGTAGAGCGTAACCTCTACAAGCTGGGATACCTCCTTTAATGGAGTGGAAAATGCTGTTGATTATGACCACTCAAACGAAACCCTTACTATAAGCTTTAGAAATAGAGGCCACACCGAGTTAGTTATCCAAACATTTGTGATATCATAGTGCAAGGGTGGGGAAGAATCTGCTCCCAAGACACTCACCGTATATCTCCCAAGAAAACGATCCAATTGAGGAGCAATCCTCTTTGGTTCAAATTCTGGAAAAAGACAAAAAAATGGGAGCACCTTAGGGTGTGACAGGGCTGTTTGAGCTAATAGAGTATCAAGTGTGGGATATTGATATTAGAAATGACCTTTTTGACAATAGTAGAGTCCATTTGAATTGTCTTTCATTTGTTGAAAACCTGTGGAAACAAAAGGGTATTTGAAAATATCCTTGAGCGGATTTGAAAAGATCCTAAACATACACATTCCATCAACAGTTATCAAAAAGTGTTTATCTATGATTGTGTGGTTGCCATATCTTCTTGTCAAATAGATTATCAAACAATTGCAACAATTTTTCACCCAACAACAAACTAACACAAATAATTTCACATATTCTTGGAAAAAGCCACTCATGCTTCGTGTTTCGAAATCTCTCAAACACACAAAGAAATCAATCTATCGAGAAACCAAGAAGAACCAAAGTGTAAAAAAAATCCAAAAGAGACGAAGCTTTCTTTACAAAAACCAAAAGATTTTGTTAAAACATCACACTTTCATCCATCAATATCACGATTTTAGTCACGGTTTTACCGACGAATTTGAACTCTAACCACTTGCCTCCTAGGCTTTCTTTCAAAGAAGAGCTTTGTCATATCATCACAACCACGATCAACGTATTCCATCATCATACACAACCCACAATCACCTATTAAGATTTTTCAAACACCAACTCATTTTCATCTTTCAAATCAAGTTCCAAAATTGAACATCATCGTCATATTCTAAAGAAATTTCTTTCATCCTTCTCATTTTAAAAATCATTTCCAAAATTCAAATTCATTGTCCCCTTGTAGAAATCCCAAGGTTCACATCTACTTCAAAATAAACTCATTCCAAAACATCAAAAATCCATTTCACTCTCAAAACATACAAAGGTCGTGTCCTTAGTTCTTTCAAGATATTGCTAATCATACCAATACAATTACTCTCTAATCTATCTCTACATCTAGGATAAATCATCCTAAGAGACATTACTAAGCATCGTAGATAGGTTAAAACTAGTTCATGAGCGCATCCTCTCATTACTAGGTAGCTTGGGATTGTAACAACACAAACCTTGCTACAACTCATCTCACAATTGTTGAAACACCAAACAAGGAATTTTAAAGAGGACTTTGTTGATACCCAACCTTTAGTGTAGGAGATAAAACATCCATGAAATAATTCAAACTCATCATCATCAAATCTTGGAACTATAAGAGGGGATCAACCACCCACTTTTCACCCACCTCACTTCTACAAATACAAGCTTCAAACATGGGTAGGACTAGATCTCAAATTCAGAGACAACCTCAAAATAAAATATGGGAAGAAGAAGAGGACATTAGCCCCTTTGGAGGAAGAGCAGATCCAGACACTCCAACACAAGCACAAATTGAAGAAGCCACTAGTAATCCTAGATTTAACAGACTCTTTGAGGAAATTCTCAGAGGGAATGTTGATGCCCATTTCCTAAGACTTTCTCAAGAAGGAGAAAACCTCCCACTAGACTTTGATGTATCACAATTAAGGGATGCACCAAACCAAACCCAACATAGCCATCGACAAGAAATAAATCACGACGACAGGAGGGTGAGGAACACCCACAACTATGATGATAATTATCAACAAGGGAATATCGTGCCTCCTCCCACAAAAATGTATATGTTAAGACAACAGATACACGACCTATCCCAAAAAGTAAATTTGGGAAGGTCACAAAAGCAATATGCTCTCGAATATATCTGTCCCTACACATTTGATAGGAACATGCTCATGCACCCTTTCCCACATAATTTCAAAACACTAAAATTTGACAAATACAAAGGGAAAGGAGATCTAAGGGACCATGTAAGATAATTTTACTCCGCATGCTTAGAGGTGGCATATGAAAAAACATATTTAATGTGCATTTTCCCTCAAAGTTTAGGCGGATCGGCCATGCAATGGTTTTCATGCTTGCCCGATGGAATAAGAACATTTGAGGACCTAGTACCAAAATTTATCACTCATCATTCACACAATATGAAACATGATGTCTCCATGGCTGATCTCATCATTCTCACAAAGATGGAGACACCTTTCTATTAGACGTTCCTTCCCCATTCTAGAAGAATAATTAGTTAAAATTTTCATTTCAAACTTAAATGAAGAGATGAAATTATACTTAGAGATCAAATGTTCAGACACTTTCAAAGACGTGATAGCCTAGGGGCTTAAAATCAAGAAATCCCTCATCAAAAAGGGACTTGTCAAAATACATAAAGACAACAAGGATGGTCCATGACTAGCCTACAATAGTGACAAACCCAAATTTTGGGCCAAGCAAAAAAAAAACATCATTAGTGATGGTGTTGTAGACGCATGAACTATCAAAATTGTCCAACCCATAGTCAAAATTGCAGGACAAGTAGATAATCGTAATGACCCCACTACCAACCAAGGTAATCCCCAAAACAACCATGGCATTCAAACTCCCAACATGTAACAAGAGGCACCTAAAAATAGGCACCCTACCTACAAACCCAATCAAATATACACGCCCTTGGGAGAACCTCTTGAAAAGATATTACGACAACTCATATCTTTTGATCTCGTCACATTGGCTAAAACATCAAACTATGAACCATAGGTTAAACCTTCATGGTGTAGAGATAATATTGTGAATTTCACAAGGGAAAAGGACACAAAAGAAACAACTGCCATCGATTAAAAGATATCGTTCAAGATCTTGTTGATCGAGGTGACATAGAGGTTGATGGCCATAATGCAAAAACTTCTAATACATATCATACCATGTTCAAAAATCCACTCCCATCATGTGAGAAAGGAGGTCCCTCCCATCAAGGTAAGAACCAAGATAACACAATGAACTATACACATGCACCATATACCTATACCATCAATAATATTTATGATGCCAATGAACAAGTTGCAACCATTACAATCAAAGGCAAAGATCCCCCATGCAATGTTATTACTCACTGCAACAAGATTACCATACAAGGAACACCATCAAGGGTGGCATACGTGCCCAAATAATATAGCCTTGTGGATCAATTGGATAAGACACCCTCAATCATCTCCATATTAGAGCTTTTGCGCTTATCACCCTGACATAAAACCATATTGGACCAATCTCTCCAACAAGCATTAGTTCCATCCAACCTCAATATAGATCAATTTCAAGCCATGGTTGGAAGTCTCAAATCATCACCATGTCTCACTTGCACTGATAATGATGATGCGTCCTTTCAACAATCGCATAACGCCCCTCTCCACATTGAGGGATTCATACATAAACATAGAATCAAGTGAGTGTTGATTGACAATGGAGCTGGTCTTAACATTTGCACATTACAATTAATCACAACATTGGGGTATACAAAAGGAGTAGTTGATGCCAGAAAAAGAATCACCATCAAAGCTTATGATGATGCAAAACGCTCCTCTAAAGGGTGTGTTACTCTACAAGTAAGGGTAGAACCTGTGGTGAAAAATGTGGTTTGTCAAGTCCTAGACCTCCCTCTTCCATACAATCTTCTATTAGGTAGACCATGGATTCATGCCATGCAAGCAGTACCATCCACCCACCATCAATACATCAAATTTCCACATAATGGAGTAGAGATAAATATCCTTGGTGATGCCAACCCATTTGTGTTTCACAACAATATAAGGCATCAACCTGATATCACAGTGCCTAGTAACAGAGAAGCCATCACCTCATCATCCTACATCGATCCAACAAATCTCACCAGTACACCTATCCCTACACCCAAACAGGATAAGCTGAAAATGAAGGTAAAAGATGAAGGCCCAGAATAATACAACATTAGCCAAATTTTATGTGTTGGCCAACTACCCCTCTCACCTAGGACTCATGGCAAACAACAAATTTCACTCAAGACCCCTATTGCAATCCATACTGGTACACTTGATGGTACTATTGATGATGACTTGGCAGGATGGATCTATACAGACCCCTCTAACAAAGGTAAACAACAAATTAAGATCCCTATAGAGGAATATGGTAAAGCTTTTACCATGATGCAAAAGATGGGCTATGATCGCCATAGTGCATTGGGTTCCCACAAGCAACGTGTACAAGAGCCATTACAAACCTTGTTACAACCACGAGATAAAAAAAGACTTGGCTTCAATTCCAGTTCAAGAGGGTCTTCCAAACTAAGGCTTACAAGAAAACCAAGGCAGACAACTTCTAAATTCATCCCTTACAGAAGCAGGATAATGTCCATTGCAAACCAATCTATAACATCAGAAAACCCAAGTCATGACATCACTTCTCACTCACTCTGTGCATAGACACCAAACATGCAAAGGGATGATATTGCACAAAGGCCAATCACTTCCATGTTGCCACTTTTGTCCATTTCAGATACTCAAAAAACACCATCCACCCCGTCAGATACGACACTTGTAGTAGCTGTCCACAAACCTTTCAACCCTGATGACATCCGTATAAGTTATAGTGACATAATTCTACCTAGTGATGTTGAGATAGATTCAAATGAATATGAATGGGATTCTTTACATGACTCTAATGAGGATTCTTTAGAATATAAAAGAGCTGACAAAGATCCATGGATCAAAACTTTTTGGGATCCAGTTGATGAGGATACTTTGAGGACATAAAGGTCACCTCCCGAACTCGATTATGAAGAGGACAATGTTGAAGATGACCTTGATACCTCCATCTTAACCATAACCAATGCATCTTATGAACTCAACCTTATTGATGAGGTAATGTCAATAATCCACCCCGACCTCATTAACTAGAACCAACAAACTTCCCCGTGCCTTGACACCTTCCAAAACCCCCACATAAGAGTTTAGTTATAGTAGGATGAGGTGATCATAGACTTTCTTGAATTATGGGATAACCTACCAAGCGAGGATCACAAGGCTGGATTCGCTATTGAACTCAACATTGCAACTTATTTTGGAGAGAATGTCAAACCTTTCAGTCACATAAATATAACAATAAAGGATGGATCTTCTAGTGAAAACCTTACTGCAACACTTTTGGATCCCAGAAAAGTAAAAACAAAGGATGCATCCAAGGGTAAAAACCTCTCCGAGGCACCTGAAGATAGAAGGTTTGAAATTCTCCCCTTCAGCACTAATTAGGAGAGATCGTCTATTCTCATAGAAGAGACAAAAGAAGTCAATCCAGGGGCACAATAAATTCCACACATAATACATCTACCAGAATCATTGACTCCAACCGAAGATCCTGATTTTATAGAGTTTTTAAAAAAAGCGACAGATCAATTTTGCATGGTCCTATGCCGACATGCCAGGGCTAGATCCAAAACTAGAAATGCATCACTTAACAGTAGTAGAAGGACCAAAACCGATGAAACCAAATCTCAGAAAAAATGCACCCTCATATTGCATTGTTAGTAAAAGTAGAACTCAAGAAGTTGTAAGATGTTGGTTTCATAAGACCAATTGACTATGCAGAATGGATCTTCAACATTGAACTACTAGCCAAACCAAATGGGGGCATCCATAGCTATATGGATTTCAAAGATCTCAACAAAGCATGTCCTAAGGATTATTCCCTCTTCGAAACATTGATATGATCGTGGACCTCACAGTAGGACATGCAATTCTATCACTCATGGATGAATTTTCAGGATACAATCAAATTAAGATTTCTCTAGAAGATCAACACAAGATTGTTTTCACATGCCCATGGGGTACACATTGTTGGAATGTAATGCCATTCGGTCTCAAGAATGCATGAGCTACATATCAACAAGCAATGACTACCATCTTCCATGAAATGATGAATACACTAATGAAAGACTATATGGATGATTTACTAGATAAATCATTAACAAGGGAGGGTCACCTCATAGTACTGGACAAAATCTTCACTAGACCAGAACAATATAATGTATGCCTAAATCCAAAGAAGTGTGTCTTTGGAGTGACCTTCAGTAAACTCCTAGGATACATTATCTCGAATAAAGGAATTGAGGTTGATCCTTCCAAGGTAAAATCAATCATGGAGTTGCCACCTCCTAAGAACATCAATCAGTTGAGGACATTACAAGGGAGGCTACAATCAATTTGTCGGTTTATTGCACAATTGGCCGATAAATGTCATCTCTTCACACATCTGCTCCATAACAATGTCCATTTCAAATGGGAAGAGAACTACCAACAAACATTCTAGTAGCTTAAGGACTAGCTGATGACACCACCATTTCTATCATCACCATCTCCAAATAGGCCATTATTGTTATACATATCAGCTACAACTACGGCCTTAGGAGTTTTACTAGCACAACATAATGTTGAAGGAAAAGAATGTGCAGTCTACTACATCTCCAAGACACTAGTAGGGTATGAACTCAATTATACCCCTATTGAACGCGCTTGCCTCCCAATGATTTTAGGAGCAACCAAATTGAGGCACTAAATGTTGACACACAAGATACAACTCATTTCCAAGATAGATCCACTCAAGTACATACTTAGTAAAGCAACACTAACATGCCGCTCGACAAAGTGGGTTATGCTCCTCAGTGAATTTGACATAGAGTATGTGGACTGCAAAAAGATCAAGGGATAGGTCATTGCAGATCAGTTGGCTGAAGCACCACTCATAGGAGACCATCCTCTCATCTGAAATTTTTCAATTGAGGAAATCTTCACGGTTATGCTAACACAACAACAAAAGTTACATTTTGATGGGTTGTATACAAGACATGGTTCAGGAGCAAGCATTATCTTCATCACCACTCAAGGTGACAACATCCCAAAGTTATATAGGCTCACATTCCTATGCACAAACAACATAACAGAGTATGAGGCCTTGATCACAAGACTAAGAATGACCATACAATGGAATTCGAAGGAGCTACAAGTATATGATGATTCATAGCTAGTCATCCTACAGGTCAATGATGAATAGCAAACTAAGGATGATGAGCTCATGCCTTACAAGAAAATGGTCAATAGATTCAAAGAATTATTCATAGCTATCACTTTTAAGAAGATTCCTCTAGATCAGAACAAAGATATAGATGCAATGGCTATAATAGTCTCTCTCCAGTATTTTTTGTATTTTTATGTTTTTTTGTTCTTTTTCACGTGTTTTCATTTGTTTGAATTTTTTTTACTTTAATATCATCTGAGCATTAATTGTAATAACTTTTCAGGTGCATGTTGTTGATGGGATCAGGCAATGGTTCACCTTCTGTAGTGTACAACTGATAAGCACCATTTCCATAGGCCCCCATTGTGTGTGTGAAAAAGTGGAATAAGTCTGTAAGCTACAAGGCACAACACTTCAATTAAGTCATTACATGTATGGTTAGATAGATATAAGCATGAGGATGAAAACCATAACAAATCGACTAATTGCCTTCTAAAAGATATGAGTATAAGATTGCTCTCAAATTTGTATAAGCAATACCAGTGACTAGACTACACCAAAATGAAGGATTTAATCTATATGAGCATAATATTAAGCTAAATGGATGCAAGAAGATGAATAACGAGCTATATGGATGAAAGATTCAAACAATATGGATTCAAGCAATCATGAGTAAACTAAATATGCAAATAATCTCAAAAAGCAAGCACAATATATTAGCAAGCACAATATATTCAATGACTCTAGAGCAAAAAATGTATAATAATAAATCTCTAGGGTGTTTTGAATGAGAGAGGAAGGCTAAATGTATAGAGAATCACAAGAGATAAAGAAAAAGCACAATTTAGGATTAATTGAAATAATTGAGAAATCAGATTTAGTTAACCTTGAGATAGATTCCAATTATAGTTTAATTGAAATGCATTCAGATTATAAGTTTGAGTTGCATTGGTGATAGAATTAATTAATTCCATGCACTTGAGATAAAAATAGGTAATTCTTTGATTTATTCAAGAAAAGAGTCTTTTCAATGCAACTAAACTTCTTTTTCTCAAAAGCTTTGAGTTCCAATTTTAGAGAATGATTAATAATTCACTTAATTGCTTTTCTGATTTCAAGTTAATCTCAATTTAGAAGAAGAAATAATATCTCAAGTTTGATTTCTCTCAATTCAATTATTTTATTCTATTTTCAATTTAACTCTTGCTTTGTGATTAATTCCTCTTTTGTAATAAATTAATTCCATTTTTGCATGATTAAATGGCAAATTTATTAATTAATTAAATATGCTATGATATTTAATAAATTAAAATAGGATTATTGATCAAAATGATATTCTTGGAATGATTCAATTAATTAAAAAAATATTTAATTAATATTGAGTAATTGATTTGCCATGTGATATTTGATGATTAAAGAATTAATAATGTGCTCAAGATTGATTTAATTGCCTTTGGTTAGGACCTTAGTGATGTTGTCGAGATTAGGGGCCCATGGTTTAGATGACCAATTTTAGTGTATTACATTTGACCCTCTTTGAATTAATGTGCGAGCAATGCGTTGGTTCAAAGAATAGTTGATGTCTAGGAGATACCAGTTCTGAACTTGATTGATCACAAACTAGATGAAGAGCAAGGTGTTAAGCTTGATTTGAAGCGATGAAGCTGAACAAAGTTAATTAAAGCGATACCGATCTTGAACTTGATTGAACTAGGACTGATAGAGAGCAAAGATACCGAACTTGAACTTGATTGATCAAGAAGCAGATCTTACTAATCTAGAACTTGATTGAACTAGACTCAGTGAGAGAAGATAAAATCGATCTTGAACTTGATGGATCAAGACACGATGAGCGAGGATAAACCGTCCAACTTGATTTGATGCGATGAAATTGAATACCTTCTTAGACTGAGCATGTGATCAAAGATACTCTTTAAACTTTTGATTGAGTTTAAACGAATAATCAGCTTGATGAAAAGCGATGAAATTGATTAATGTTAAGAGATTGATTCAGATGAAGATGAATATCAGCTTGATTTGAAGCGATGAAACTGATATGCCCCTAGCAATTTATTTGATTCAAATGATCGAGAGATCTCAACTTGATATGAAGCGATGAAGCTTAGATGCCCCTAGCGATAAGGATTTGATTTTCTTTAGTTAAAATATATTTTTGTTTGACTTTTGATAAAGATTTGAAAAATTTCTCGCCTTTAAAGATGTGAGGTCATAAGGCCATGAGTATGCCCCCTTGGGAGCGAAATTGAAAGATAGCGAGGGTACACGATTATAGGCAATTGTTTAGCGATGATTTTTATTTGAGCACAAAAATTATTCAGAGAAAATTTTGAAAATTTGGCATTGATTGATGAGAAATTGAGCGCAAAGTTGATTTGTAAAATAAAATTGAGATTAAGCATTGATGCATTAGAAATTGAGCTCAATTTGAAGAAAGAATGAGCTTTTTGATGAAAAGTGCTAAGTGATCCAAATTTTGTGAAATTGACTAGCAAAATGATCTCGAATTTTGATTTCAATCCCGAAAATGGAATCAGGATGGGCAAATTAGCTTAGGGTACAATTTTCATGTGCATCGGAGCAAGTTGAAAAATTAGGGTTTTGGCTATATAAGGGGTAAAAGTGTCATTTTCAATTCATTTTCACCCTCCAAGTTTGAAAATTCAAAAAAGCCTCCTATGAAGAAAAATGGTGGTTCCCACATAGGAGCATCGATTCGAGCGCCAGAGACGACATAATCGACCTCGGAACTATGAGCCAACGGTAAGTGATGGATCTTAAGCCTCTTAATCATTTCATTTTTGAATTTTTTTTGTTGATTTTTTGAGTTTTTAACTTTGTAAAAGTCGGGTTTTGTCAATTTGTCATGCAAGACGACATCCTGTGTCATATGACAAACTACTTAAAATTGTTTTGTCATTTCAGTCTATTAGTTTTGTCATTTCATAGCTACCCTTGTATCATACGAGCTTGTTCAAAAGAGACCATTTTGTAGTTCGAGGGCTTGTTTTGTGTCGTATCAGAGTCTTTTGTCATCCTATACCCAATCCTGACTCGTACGAGTTTCTGCCTCTACTATGTTATGTCGTTTGAAAAACAATGAGCATTTTTAAGGGTGCAAACTTGAAAATTTGATTCTGCAATTGACTATTTTGGATTTGCGTGATGTTTTACTTGTCTTATAACATAATTTGAAATGTTTTCTGATGATCTATTGTTTGATTCTTGTAGGTTTGACTACCTCACATTCTTTTCAGATGTGTCTATCCACTGACTATGACATTAGTTCATGAGTTATCTGATATAGACATAGCACATATTGATTTATGTGGTTTGACTCACCTTTTATAGATGCTAGATATCCGTGTGAATCACAATATGCTCACTGCACTTATTGAGAGATTCCATTATGAGCATAACACATTTCATTTTCCAATTGGGGAGATGACTATCACTCCTGAGGATGTATATAGGATTCTCTAGATTCCATTCATTGGGGATAAGCTGGATTACAATTCAGCACAGCATCCTGACCTACTAGCTCTGGGGTAGATATTTCATGATGTAGACATTCTTACATGGTCTATCAGCTGGGATGACATGATGACCAGGTACAATGAGCAGTTTCCACTGTCATGCGTCTTAGCAGGATTCATTGGTTGTTTCCTTATGATAGACAGGGGACAACAGGGTTTCTTATGTGGCTGGGGCAGGATGCTAGAGAGGCTTGTGGAGCACCCTCAAATATTAGGATGGGGTTATTGTATTCTGGTGCACATTTATCGTACGATGCATGAGGTGGTTTAACGAGAGGGGAAGAGTATGGTTGCAGGGGTTTTGATATTATAGGTATGGGCCTGGGAGCACCTCCCACTTTACAGACCGATTGTGGATGATGCCAGAGATCCACAACAACCTATCATATACAAATACTCTGGATATGTAACTCAACCCCATCTGGGAAAGACATAGTATTGGAGATGACAGCTAGATGATTGTATAGTTGTCATATGGAGACCGTATAGGGGTCTTGAGCCTTGGGATGACTGGAGAGCTGTGCGCAAAGACTTATTTATGACTTGACCTCTCATTGGCCGATCAATGACAGTGGTCGAGCGGTTTGTGTTTACTCGAGTGATGAGGTAGTATGGTAGACCTTAGGGGATCTCACAGGAGTTTACTGCATACACGTGTTATGTAGAGGAGGAGAGACGGGGATGGGGACCTAGGTTATCATACTCCCTAGGCATGTAGGAATTGATAGGATTGCAGCGGCTCAGGTGGGACTATTTAGAGGATATTGCAGATGCGGGGGTATTGCACCAGTACAAGGATTGGTTCCAGCATCATCCATTCCCTAGATTTACAAATCCAGCGGAGTAGGCACCTTTGATAGAGGAGATTGAGGATGATGCCCCTACATAGGCATAGGAACAGGGACAAAGGTAGGGACATAGAGCCAAGGCTCTGAGGCGAGTAGGTGGTGATCCCAGTGCTAGCAATAACAGGGTACCAGCTGGTGGTAGGCAACAATAGAGAGGAGAGAGTGGATTCGTAGGGGCTGTTGGTGTCAGATTGAGTGGAGTTAGGACAACAGAGGGTGGAGGAGCGAGTAGCTCCCAGGAAGGCGAGACAGAGGAGAGATGAGTAGGGGGGAACCAGAGGTGGATATGGAGGCGGCAATGGAGGCAGAGAGCCTGCGAGGGAGTAGGGGGTAGATGCAGCGCAGTCGATGAGAGCACGTTTGGCAGGTTTGCAGTCACAGTTGACAGTGGCTTAGACACAGTTGGTAGAGCGAGACCAACAACTAGCAAACCTTAGGGCTGAGCGAGATCATTAGTTAGCTGAGGTCAGAGCTGAGTGTGATCGTCAGCTAGTGGAGCTCAGAGCATAGCGCGATCGTCAGGTCACAGAGATGAGAGTAGAGCGAGATGCTTTGTAGCAGGAGGTTCTCCATCAGACCAGTCGGGCAGCCTATTATGTTGCAGCTTACAATGTAGCAGTTCCATTAGCGCAGCAGGTTGTACCCTACTCGCAATACATGGCACGGTCTGAGGGAGCTCGAGCACCTCGTCAAGACCCTAGTCATCAGGCTCCACCTCCTCCACCACCTGGCGATGAGGGAGAGACAAAGAGCTAGATTTTTTGTGTAGCTCTTATATTTTTTGTAGACACACCCATTTTTTGTAGCCCTTACGATTCTTGCTCCGATGGGAGTTTGTATATGTCATTTTGACATTATTTTGTACCCTGAGACTTTATCATTATATATATGAGACCTTGATTTAACTTCATTGTACTTGTGTCGATCGATTTATGAGATGTCTTTCTATATGCTTTATTCTATATGTATGCATATCTTTTCAGTATGGATGTAATGCAAATGAATATGAATGTTTATTTTTGTTTCTTTTCATATGCAAATAAAATGAATGTGAATGAGTGATAATGAAATGCATGAATCTATATAAAATGCTTATGTATGCAGCTAACATCTCAATACACAAGTACTTGATCAGAGAAATGATGAAAAAGAGACCAATTAGCTAAGAAATGATGATGCTTCCAACTCTCATTTCAAAAGATAAAGAGATCATTATTACCATACTGGAATCACTCTAAATTCACAAAATACAAAATGAAATGCAACCTAAACCTAGTCACTGGATTTGAAATGCTTAAGTTTCATCACTGAGCGTTAATAAACATAGCAGGCAGACTAGAGTTCCTTTCTTTTCGTGTGCAATATTAATTATCTTGTCCGCAATGACCCTTTTTTTCGTTCATATCCCCGGACAAATTTCACAGGGACCCGGATTGCATATTTAAAGAAATTCCCTCAAAACATACAAAGAAATGATGTGAACCTCCCTGTAGTATACAGATAAGCAAAGTCGAGGTATGTGTGGCGATTTCACCTTGATGTGAAGGCTCTTATCACAAACACCCAACTGATTAGATATTTCCAGATCATCAGAATCATTCCTACAAGCAGAAAAAAAAGAAAATATTATGCCCCCAATCCTTGCTCCTCTTAGTCAAGATAGACTTCCTTGAGTTACTTAGAGGGATAATAATTGAAAACCAATATAAAAGACAATGCACAACGAAAATTTCATGCATAGCTCAAACTGTTTAGTGATTTTTTTCAGTAATGTTGTTTGCTTGTGTACTCAGTGATAAAACTCTTCAGTAGTCAGGGGACAGGTGACTGACTCGGACTGGATGACCAGATTTCACTAACGTAAAGTTGACTTGGTTGATACTACTTAGGACATGTAATATTCTCTATCGATTAACCTAAGACTAGGACACCAAGATGTCACAAAAGTGACTAAAATATGTACAAGCGAAAGCAATTATGCATGAAAGCGGGAAATGCCAACGTTGCATTGATAGATGGAGCACTTGAGTACAAGAGGCACATGTTTGCCAGGTTTTCACCTACTTGGCAAAGATTTTATTTTTTATTTTTTTACCAAGGTGTTTACCAGGTTTTCACCAAGGCATTTTCTCTCTTTTTCCTTTTTTTTTTTTCTTTTTTTCTTTTTCTCTTTTTTTTTTCTTTTTTTTTTTAGGACATTGTTCAGTTGTACAGGTTGTTGGAGCAGAGAATGTTAAGTGAAAAATTTCTTCAAGTGGATGGTGTTGATCGGTCCATGGAGCTATTCTCCTTCCAATGTTGAGATTTGATAGGCACCAGAGCCAAAGACTGCAGTAATGATGTAGGGACCCAACTAGTTGGGTTCAAACTTCCCTTTGTTGTCTTGAAACTGTTGATTTTTAGGATTTTCTCTTAGAACAAGGTCACCAACCTGAAATTATCATTTTCTAACCTTCTTGTTATATCCTCTGGATATTCTCTTTTGATAGACTTTGAGATGATCAAACGCCACTTGCCGACGTTCATCCAACAACTCGAGTTCTTGCAATCTAGATATTCTATAGTCTTCATCAGTAACCAAACCTTGCAAAGAAACTCTTAGAGATGGTATTTCCACTTCAATAGATAATACTTCTTTAGACCCATACACCAAAGAAAAAGGTGTAGCCCCAGTAGGTGTTCTGATACTTGTTCTATAAGCCCATAATGCAGGATTGAGTTGCAAATAGCAATCATTCCTAGATTTATTCACTATTCTGTGTAAGATAGTCAACAGTTTTTTATTAGATGCTTCAGCTTGTCCATTACGTTGAGGGTAATATACAAATGACCAGTGCTGTTTGATTTTGAATTTCTCACAGAGCTCATCTAGATCTTTATTCTTAAATTGTCCTCCATTGTCAGTCACGATGGATGAAGGTATCCCATACCTACAGATGATATAGTCAAGGATGAACAAAGCTACTTGTTTACCGGTTGCTTTGATGAGCGGAACCACCTCTACCCACTTAGTGAAGTACTTAGTGGCAGTTATGATAAACTTATGTCCATTGGATGATGCAGGATATATTTGACCAATGAGATAAAAGGGCCATTGCTGAAAAGGCCAATGTGTAATGAAGGGTATAAGATCCCTTGCTGGAGCATGTATGAGATTCCCATGTAGCTGACACTTCTGACAAGTTTTAGAAAACTTTATAGCATCCTTCTCCATGTCTGGCCAGTAGTAGCCAGCCCATAGTAGTTACTGAGCTAAAGTAAAACCATTCAAATGAGATCCACCAATACCTTCATGGACTTTCGATAATGCATGTTTAGACTCTTTAGTTTATAGACACCTAAGGAAAGTACTATCCAACCCTCACCTAAATAGATCATTAGCAATGATGATGTACCATGAAGCATTTCAGGTTAGGTTCCTTTTCTTATTATGAGTAAGTTTTTCAGGGATAATTTGGTCACGCAAATAAGAGTAAATATGGTTGTAGCGAGATGAGTCGTGTTCAATAATAGAATAGACTATCTGGGACTCAAGAGAATCATAGGCAGGGTAATGTAACTCTTCCACCAAGAATTCAAAGAGAAAATTAAACTCTTGTAACTCGGGTATGGATGCCAAGGTGGCCATAGCATCTGCTGCTCTGTTTGTTGATCTAGGAATCTACTGGAATGATACAAAAGTAAAATATTTCTTGAGATCATCCACCATTATCTTATAAGGCAATAAATAGTATTCCAACACTAGAACCATGTTGAGTGAAAGACCCATCAAAGAATATCTTCCAGGATTGTTGAGTAAGGTGCATTATTGATTCATCTGAAAATTCTATATGCAGTGGTTGATTGTCCTCAAGTGGAGCATCAACAAGTTGATCTGCAATTACCTTTCCTTTGATGGCTTTGCATTCCACATATTCAATATCAAAATCTGTAAGAAACATGACCCATTTAGCCAATCTTCCTGTAAGTGTTGCTTTCCTGAGAAGATATTTGAGCGGATCAATCTTAGCTACTAGCTTAATGGAATGTGCTAACATGTAGTGTCTCAATTTTTGTGATGCAAAGACCAATGCCAAGCATGCTTTTTCTATTATAGTGTAGTTCATTTCATAAGACACCAATGTTCCGCTGATGTAATATATAGCTCTCTCTTTTTTATTTTCATCCTGTTGTGCCAAAAGCACCCCCAATGATGAATCAATAGCTGATATGTATAAGATCAATGGTTTACCTTGAATTGGTGGCATCAGTATTGGTGGATTGGATAGGTATTCTAAGATTTGCTGAAGGTGTTGTTCACGTTCTTGATCCCAGTTGTATATTACTCCTTTCCTTAATACTTTTGTGAAAGGTTGAGCTTTGTCTACTAGCTGAGAAATAAAGCGTCTAATTGATTGGAGATGTCCCTGTAAACTTCTCATTTGATTGATGTTCTTTAGAGGCGGCATTTCCATTATAGCTTGGAACTTCTCAGGATCAACCTCGATTCCCTTCTTTGAAATGATGTAGCCAAGTAATTTCCCTGATATTACCCCGAATGCACACTTTTTTGGATTTAGCCAGAGTTTGAATTTTTCCATTCTGTCTAGTATAAGGCCTAGCTCTTGAATATGCGTGGATATCTTCATAGTCTTCACTAAAGTGTCATTAACATAGTTTGCCATATTCTTATGGATCATATCATGAAAAATAGTAGTTACCGCTCTTTGGTAAGTTGCTCCTGTGTTCTTTAGCCCAAATGGCATGCCATTCTAGCAAAAGATTCCCCATGCATAGGTGAAAGCTATCTTTTCTTGATCTCTAGGAGCTATTTTGATTTTATTATAACTAGAAAATCTATCCATTAGTGATTACATCTCATACCCAATAGTCATATCGACTATCATATCAATGTTTGGCAATGGAAAGTCATCCTTCCGACAAGCTTTGTTGAGATCTTTGAAGTCTGTGCAAACCCTAATAGATTTGTTTGCCTTTGACATAGGTACTATGTTTGAAATCCATTCCGCATTGTCTATAGCTCTGATAAATCCAACTTTTAGTAGCTAGCTCAGCCTTGACTAGCAGTGCCACGTGAGGGTGCATCTTACATAGTTTTTGCTTGAATGGTTTAACTCTTGGTGTGATAGAAAAATGGTGCATGATAAGATCAGGATCCAGGCCTGGCATATTAGAGTGCGTCCATGCAAAATTGATCTTCTTTTCTGAAAAGATATGAGTGAAATCTTTCAATTTTTCTATTGATAGTGATTGAGCTAAGTGAATGATGTGTGGTGTCTCTTGACTCCTAATGTTCACTGGCTGAGTTGGCTTGATCAATATAGAAGACCTTTCCTAAAAATGACTTGGCATTATATCAAGTATCTCACCTTCTGGCACCTCAAAGAGGTTTTCACCCTTAGGTACGTCCTTTATTTTCTCTTTTTTAGATTTTGACACTACCACAATGTGGTTTTCCCCATCAGATCTTTTATTTTTATTTTTCTGATTTTTGCGACTAAGATACTTGATATCTATTTCAATCATGTTTTCACTTCGTTCACTGGTGGAAGAGTCCATGGGTTCAACTGCGTTAAGGTAATAGGCTAGCGTGTAGTCATTGGCAAAAGTAGGTACATTCGTAGGTTGGTCTTGTAGACTGCAATCAATTAATTCAGGATGTACCAAAGATAGAGTTTGGATAGGTTCGAGGGAGCTCACAGTATTGTCATCACAACTGTGAATCAAAAATTCGAGTTCTAGAAGACTACCTTGCGTAAATATCTTGAGACCAGGAAGAGTCAGAACATGATTATTAAAGTACACGTTAATATTTAGTTGACCTAATCCAATAGTTCTACTTGTAGCATTATTCTCTACGCTAGACTAGACTTCATATCATGGTTCAACAGTAACAAGATTAGTAGACAGATTCTCATCATTTACATCAAAGGATTCAGAGTTTGATGCTGAGTAAACATTGTCATAAATAGGACTATTGTCAGAGTCATCAGAGTCATCAGATGAAGTTTCTGAGTCTTATTCAAGTGATTGAGTGAATGTATGTATGGTATCAACACCTACATCTTTATTGTTGCAAGTTCCTTCAAGATTTGGCTCATTTATCATTTGTATCTGACATACCTGTTGACATAACCTTGATGGTTTTGTGAGTCCCTGTCGTCTACTCCATTCAGTTTCCTCTGGACTAATGACTGGTTCTTCTTTTGTAGCTTCCAATTCTTCTTGTGTAGTCCCATACCTGATTTGTTCTGTCTTATTAGAGGGGTATATAATAGATGAATTTTTTTTCTGGTATTCTTCCTTCTTTCAGCCTTTGTTCATAGTTTTCTTGTCTTTTTAGTCTGATATCCTGTATCTCCTTTTCTAGCTTTAAGCGTGTCAGCTCTTGAGTGTCATCTGTGATATCACTGGACTCTTCTAGAGTTTCTGTAATGGATGTACTAGAGAGGTGGTCTTGACCCCATTCATACTCATTTGAGTCAGTTTTCGAATCGTCTACTTGTTGCCTACCAGTGCATGTGACTGAAACTTTCAGGGGTGCAAACAATTCTCTGATTCTTTCTACTTCATCTCTCATATCTTCTGGAACTTCAACGCCTTGCATTGTTGTAGCTAACACCAATGGAACTTGAGTACTGACTGTTTCTTCTCTCTTGATTGGTAGTTCCTCTTGTTCTTTTCCACAGTCTGCTTGAATTTGTTGAGCGTCGACTTCCTGTGACATTGAAGGCGATATCCTTTTCTTCCACTTAGACTTAGAAGCATGTTTTTGGTCTGATGTCTATTCTAGATTGTATCCCAGCCTAGGCTTATCATTTGTGGACTTTGTTTGCAATTGAATCAGTTCAATAATACCCTCTTCATGTTTTCCAGGGGATCGGTACTTGAATATCCCATGCGTTGAATTATTTTGTAACCAGGACCATATTGGGTTGGGGAAATCCCACAATGTCGTACTTCCTTGTTCTGACTATCTTCCTTGAAAAGCCACTTAAGAACAACATCCTCTTCTATTTCATCCACCAAGGAAGTAGAAGACTATACAAAAAGACCATCATATATGATATTCAGAGTTAAAGTTTGTGTTCTCATAGCCTCTAATGGTTTTCCCAACTGTTTCGGTGATGGAGGGAGAGAGAATAATGAAAGTATCGCTTTTATCTTGTAGCCATCCATGCCAGTATTTGTAATCTTCAATTTCTTTTCTAAGTCCTTCATCAGAGCTTCTGGACTTTCATTTGTAGAGGCTGCCCTATTTTGAGGCACAAAGGTATCAGCACCTTTTGTCAATGCATTACAAGGGAGATTTGTATCAGCAGGGATATTGACTTCAACTCCGTTACAAGGAAATTTTAAGCATTGATGGTATGTAGATGCAACTACCTTCATTTCATGAATCTGCGACCTGCCCAGTAAGATATTGTATGACAGAGGAAGATCAAGTACCTGGAAAATGACATCTCTTTTTATAGGTGCCACCCTAATTGGTAATAATACCAGACTTTTAGAGGTCCTTTCTTCTTCATCATAGGCTTTAATTGTTATTTTCTTGGCCAGATCAATGACATTTTCAGAAAATCCTAGTTGTGTAAGTAGACTGTAAGTACATATATTCAACCCGACACCTCCATCTATCAAAACACGTTTAACTCTATGTTTATGGATCATGGCTTCAATATGCAATGACTGGTTATGTGAATGATTTAGCGAGTTGTCATCTTCTTCGGAGAAGGTCAGATAATGAGGTGAAGTCAGATGACCCACCATAGATTGAAACTGATCAATATCTAAATCTTTTGGAACATTAGTGGTGAGCAAGGCCTTGTCCAAGATCTCTTTGTGAGAAGAAGAGATTTTTAGTAATTCAAAGATGGAGATTTGAGCATTTGTCCTTTTCAACTGTTCAACAACGCTATATCCAGAGGATGATGATGAAGTTAGCTATTTAAATTTATCAAATGTTGATTCTTTTTGTTTATTTGACAAGGTTGGTAGGTTTGATGTTGTTTGAGCCAGAGT
The DNA here is from genome assembly GCF_030272615.1 of Cryptomeria japonica. Classification (NCBI taxonomy): domain Eukaryota; kingdom Viridiplantae; phylum Streptophyta; class Pinopsida; order Cupressales; family Cupressaceae; genus Cryptomeria; species Cryptomeria japonica. The sequence goes on from NC_081407.1 coordinate 464,804,322, forward strand.
TGAAGAACTAGCTCCTTGGAGAGTGACTTTCTTTTGAGAACGGGTCATAGCATTTGCATGTTGCGATTCATGTTGTTTGTCCTTGATTATAATCACATTACAATATTCAGGTTGGGAAGACTCAATCATGTTGATCACATTGTCATTGCTGGTATAAGTGTAATTTACTTTGGCGCCTCCTTTTGTCTTTGAGGAATCACCTTGTTCGTAAACATGTAAAGGGTCCTTAAAAGCTTTGTGATCAACATTTTTTGGGTGATTCCCAACAATAATTTTCAGGTGAGTCACAGTATTCATTTTCTCTCCACCATTTTGGTTTGACTTCCGGATCATATGGCCTAGAATTATTTGGTAACGTTATCAGATCATTTGCCAATAAAGTTTTGAAAGTGGATTCGTTTGATTCTTCTAGAGGAGTGAATTCGCGTCTAGGTTTTGAAAGCCACAATTTCTCTTTGAACCACTCTTTTACTTTCTTTGGAGGATTTTCTGTTGCAGTTTCAGCTGCTTTGAGTGCTTGCATGCCACTAGACAAGTTAAATATCATGGGCTTCAAGTTGGTTTTAACAGTGTCTACCACTCCCTCATTAACAACGTTCTTGTTGTTGTCTTTGCCATATTTCCAATACTTGTTCTTTTCTTTAGAGCTAGATCCTGGTTGTGTTTCTTTCCAAGGTGAGATATCTCCTTTCTTTATAAGCACATCTTCCATTCAGATATCATTATCTACCATTTTGTTAAATGATGGATGCACTTGCATTTGGATACTATATTTCAATTCAGGGATCAGATTGTTGATGAATGTATCCATTTTCTTAGAATCTGGAATAGGTTGTGAATATCTAGAGAACATCTTTCTCCAATGTTGGAGTAAAGTGAGAAAAGGCTCCCTTGTTTTCTGTTTGGTATTGCAAAGCTCGATCATAGTAATGGGGTGTCAAATGTTATAGGAGTATTGTTGTAGGAATGATTGAATTAATTATTGAAAAGTTCTAATCCCCTTAGGTAGACTTGAGAACCATTCCATAGCTTGCCCTCCCAAACTCCTCGAAAAGAAGCGCATGAGATACGTTTGTTCGTGCATGAACTCCATGCATGAAGCACAAAATTCTCTAACATGATCTTGAGGATCTGAGGTACCATCATATTTGTCAAATTTTGGGATCTCAACTCGTGAAGGAAATGGAGGCATGTATAGGTTTTTGTCAAATGGAAATGGGCATATTGTCTCTAGAGAATATTGTTTTGGGGATTTATCCTTCTTTTTTAGTTCTGTGATCTCAGTCCATAAGGCTTGTAATTATTTGTGTACCATTATTATAGGCGATTCTTCCTTTTTAGTGATGAGAATCTGAACGTCATAACCAGTAGGAAGTTTAGCGCCTTGTTTTGCTAGTTCTAGAAAATAGTCTTCTTTTTCTCTAGCCATGATAACCTTCATCATTTTAGGAAATCTTTATCCTTTTGACATCTATGAAGATCAGTTTCTGGAGGTTCAGAGTCTTCAGATTCACTTGATGAGGAATAATTGTCGATACCATGAATACTGAGGTTGTCTTCGACATTTTGTTCAGTTCCAGGTATAGTGGGAGATAAAGGTTGATAAAAAACTGGCATATCTGATGATGGAGGTTTATCAGTGAGTGGGTTCCCTTACGTAAAATGGGTTATCTTGATATGAAAAAGATTCCCCTTTTACTTTGGAACTTCTAGTTTGAATAGGTATTTTTATTGACTGATGTGACCTAAAGTTGTTTGTGATGCAAAAGTCAAGATCAAATTCAGAGCTAGTTGTTCGGTTAACGTATTGATTGAGAGAAGCAACTAAGATTTAGTCTGGTTTCAAGAAAGATCTATCCTGTCTAAGACGTTTATCTAAGTTGATTTGAGAGAAGTGACTAAGACTCAGTCTGGTTTCAGGAATGATCTATCCTATGTAAGACATTTATCTAAGTGACTTAAGTTTGATAAGTAGTTGATTGAACTAGCTGAAAGATGATCGACAAAATCGTACAACACAAATGGCAGAGGTACACTATTTTGATCTTTTTATGCTCAGGATGATGATAACTAGTTTAATGCTCGCTATAGACTGTTTTAGGCAAGTTTGACTATTTTGGACTGACAAATCAGAGATTCGTACGACAGGTTTTATAGGACTAGACGACAGTTTAATAGATTCAGGATGATGACAATAGTGTTTAATATGAGTTGCTGCCTAAGACCGTACATCAAATGGGTATGTCTGAAATTACAAACTGATCAATGCAATGGTTTATCGTATGACACAGGATGCAGGCTCAAATGATAGTTCCTTAAACATGATGTCAAATAATAAGGTCTCGTATGACATAGAATGTAGGCTCAAAAGGCAGACTGTTAGGATTAGCAGGACGATAAATCAGAAGACTCGTATGACTGTTTACTGGACAAAGGACTAGATAGACTAGTTTTGACAAGAACATAGTTTTGACTAGGATAGACTAACTTTGACACGGACATAGTTTTGATCATTGAGTTTGTTTCTTGTTTTCTCCAGTTTTAGTATTCCATTTTTAGTTTTAGGGATGAAAACACATAAAACACGTAATATGAATAATAACTCCAATCACAACATGCAAACCATACAAAAATTGGTGAGAGAAGAAAACCTTTTCTTGTAGACTCAGGTACATGCCCAATAGCTAATCAGAATACAACCGCTGAGTCTCATGTAATGGATTCTCAACGCTGTATTAGCCGACTCCAAACGCTAATGGGGGCATGAAATGACAAGTATCTTGGGAGAGTTACTATCTCTCTTGCACAAAGATTATCGCCCCTTTCGAAGGTGAACCAGGTAGCTTCTAATTTTAAATGGAACTAGTAAGGGATCTGTTCTGCATGTCGAGGTATAAACTCAATTAAGAGGTCTCCTAGCCTTGAAAACCAAGGTTTAATATACCTAGGGGTATATAGGAGAGCTATTCCCGAGCACTGCCATTGACTTGATTTTCATCAAATCACATTTATTTTATAGTGGGTTGGAGCACTTAGCGTTTAGTTTTTCCCACTTGGGTCATTCTCCTCTCACTGGCCATAATGGCTATAGAGTTATTAGCTCCTCAGGAGGGTAGGCTTGCTAAAGATATACAAATCTCAAACTTAAAGAAAATGCCTCAAGGGTTTGGATTTCTGATTGCCTATACAGGAAAGAGCATACTCTCCTACCTCTCAGAATTTTCTTCAAACACAAAATACAGATTGACTCTTTAACCAGATAGCAATTTAGGTGCCTAAAAATGAATTTAAAGAATACACAATGTTTGATCGATTCTCCTCAGGCAACCTGCAAAGACAACAAATCAATAGTCATATTGTCTTTGTGCGACAAGCGTATTCTTTGACAAGCATTCTGCAAAAATTGATTAGGTTGTAAAAATTTCTCAGATAGACAGATAACAAGCTAGGGTCATCGTCAGTATAATCAAAATTGAATAGAGAGCCTGAAGAATGAAACATGCTTTTTAACCAAAAATACATACATGTACGAGAATTCTCACCTAGTCGTACGATAATCCATACCAGATCGTACAACACCTACAGTTTGTCGTTCTAGCATGTGGGAGATTTCGTACGATATTTCGCTACAACTGTACGACAAAAAATCTGAAAAGTCAAAAATTCGAAAATAATAAAAAGTAAAAAGTTAGTCTTGGAGGCCGAAAAAAAGGTAGTCTTCTGCCCCATGGTGGGCGCCAGAAATGTGTGTGTGAAAAAGTGGAATAAGTCTATAAGCTGCAAGGCACAACACTTAAATTAAGTCATTACATGTATGGTTAGACAGATATAAGGATGAAGATGAAAACCATAACAAATCGACTAATTGCCTTCTAAAAGATGTGAGTATAAGATTGCTCTCAAATTTGTATAGGCAATACCAGTGACTAGAATACACCAAGACAAAGGATTTAATCTATATGAGCATGATATTAAGCTAAATGGATGCAAGATAGATGAATAATGAGCTATATGGATGAAAGATTCGAACAATATGGATTCAAGCAATCATGAGTAAACTAAATATGCAAATAATCTAAAAAAGAAAGCACAATATATTCAATGACTCCAGAGAAAAAAGTGTATAATAATAAATCTCCAGGGTGTTTTGAATGAGAGAGGAAGGCTGGATGTATAGAGAATCACAAGAGATCAAGAAAAAGCACAATTTAGGATTAATTGAAATAATTGAGAAATCAGATTTAGTTAACCTTGAGATAGATTCCAATTATAGTTTAATTGAAATGCATTCAGATTATAAGTTTGAGTTGCATTGGTGATAGAATTAATTAATTCCATGCACTTGAGATAAAAATAGGTAATTCTTTGATTTATTCAAGAAAAGAGTCTTTTCAATGCAACTGAACTTCTTTTTCTCAAAAGTTTTCAGTTCCAATTTTAGAGAATGATTAATAATTCATTAAATTGCTTTTCTGATTTCAAGTTAATCTCAATTTAGAAGATGAAATAGTATCTCAAGTTTGATTTCTCTCAATTCAATTCTTTTATTCTATTTTCAATTTAACTCTTGCTTTGTATTTAATTCCTCTTTTGTAATAAATTAATTCCCTTTTTGCATGATAAAATGGAAAATTTATTAATTGATTAAATATGATAGGATATTTAATATATTAAAATAGGATTACTGATAAAAATGATATTCTTGGAATGATTCAATTAATTAAATACATATTTAATTAATATTGAGTAATTGATTTGCCATGTGACATTTGATGATTAAAGAATTAATAATGTGCTCAAGATTGATTTAATTGCCTTTGGTTAGGACCTTAGTGATGTTGTTGAGATTAGGGGCCCATGGTTTAGATGAGCAATTTTAGGGTATTACACCCATGATGACATACGACCCCAGCTAGTTAGGTTCAAAATTTCCTGGACTTTCCCTCTCTACAAGATTCCTTTGATTCTATTTTAAGAACAAGTCTCTAATCTCAAAGAAGCATACATGTAACCTCGTATTATAGCTCCTCTTGAAGTGATTCTAATATAATTGAAGAATCAAGGAGAGAGGCTATTGTAGCCATTGGATCAAGAAGCTATCAGTAGTAGTACCGATGCCAACCCCACGAGTCACAATGACACTTGACTAAACACTAATAGGAATACTATCCCTAGATTCCCCACCAGTGGAAGTGGCACTTGATTCACCACCAATGGGAATACCATGATGTGGTGGTGGTTGTGGATTTGAACCTTTAACAAATGTATGTGGACCTTGAGGGTAATGAGTAGTACCTTTCCGTGATGAATCTGATGAATCAAGTCCAATGACTAGTTTAACAGGAGCTTTTGATTTTTAATTTGATGAAAGTTGTACCTCAAGTGGATGCCAAATTCCTTCTCCTCTGGGACCTAGACCACCACCTTCAAAACCCATTTTTTCCACAATATTTGCCCCTTTTCTATATTTTTCTTTCATGGGCTCATTGACTCCATCTAATATTTTAGGGACTATAGTAGTTGTTGGAGTAGGCTCAACCTCATACTCATTTTCATCTTCACTCCTCTCATATGTTGTTTGGGATGCTCCATATTCCACAATTTGCTAAACTCTTCATCCTCGTTGATGGACTCAAATTCTGCACTGGTCTTTGGTTCATCGAGATTCTTCCTCATAGTCCAAAAATCATTTATTTTGGTTTGAGTCCAATAACTATCTTTACATACTTGTATAATTATTTTGGGAATAGATTTGTTAGATGGATTAGCATATTTTTGGTAGAAATTGTAGGACCTCCTATTTTGGATGCCCTCCCATGTTGTCCTATGTGTGTGCAATGCCATAATTTGTGATGAAAATTCTTCTGTTGAAATGTTATTGTCAGCGACAATTTTCTCCATCTCTTTTTTTACCTCATCCCAGGAGTCCATGTTTCTAAGCTTTTCTAGCAATAGTTTACTTTCATGTTGACATAATGCTGAAGAGTTCCCATTTTTCTTAAGCCTTTCTTGAAATACACCGATTGGATCATACTGCTAGAGACCCTCACCACCAAAGCTAAAAACTGTCAAAAAATCATGTGCCACATTGAATGCTTTTCTCTCAAATGTGAACTCTCCACATGAGAAAGGCAAGGAAGGAAATATGCTCTTCTTTTGCTGACCATGGAAGTGCCTACCTGTGCTCTCCAACTGCCATACATATTCAAATGCAAATACCCTCTCTGTCACATGTATTGGAAGTCTGTAGGGTTTTAGTGTTGATTCCTAAAACCTTAACACATTGTATTTTTCCATGAAGAACCAGTCAGCCAATTGTATTTTACTTTTGAGTTGAATGCAATCTCTACAAGACATAGACAATCTAGGCATAGGAGTGCTTGTAATTTCATTATACATTGGTGCCAAAAAGAAGTCTAAAAAATGGTTGTAGTTCTTTTTGTTATCATGCATCCTTATCTTTGGTGTCCAATAATATATTGGACACTCTGTTTTGTTCCGACTCTTCTCATCAATCTTATAGTTCACAATGTGAAGATTTTTGGTCTCAAATATTACATGATACTTGGATAGAAGAAGATAGCACAAGTAGGATGAGAACCTAAATGTCTTACAAGAACCTTTTTTGATCATTAGTAATTGTTTTTGCATGGATTGAACAACGTGATCAACAAAATTATATCTTACTGGTTGGCTTACACAATGGATATTAAAAATCATTTCAAGAAGGCTAGCACCCACTTCCCTATTATTTTCCAATCCCAGACAAAATATCAGCAAGGAAATAGTATCCTGAATCCATGGAATAAAAATGTCATAATCATAAGGAGGCTTATGATTCTGATCCAATGGAGTATCACACATTATTAGACCTCTGATAAATGAGGAGGCTTATGATTATATGGAAGAAGAACTCAACATGCTATGAGTTCTTAGTTGAACAACTTTGGATCCCCGCTTATGATATCTCAAAATCCGAGATGGTATGTCAACTCATTGGTGTTGATTCTCCCGGGTATGGTGATTTCTACGTTTACCTATGCAATCAAATCCTTCCACCAAACCAATAAAAAAATCAATGAAACCTTCACACGCCAATCCGCCCAATACACCATCATTGCCGAAACCCTATACTGACGAGTTTTTGATGGTACTCTCCTTCGATGTTTAGACCAAAGTGAGGTGACCACAACTTTAGAAGAAGCACAAGAAGGTATTTGTGGGGCTCATTCCAACAACCGGTCATTGGCTTAAAAGATCATGAGGGTAGGATACTATTGGACCTCCATGAAAAAATACTCCTACTAGTTTGTTAGAAAATGCAAGAAGTGCCAAGTACATGGAGATTTGATACATGCATCTACACAAGAGCTACAAGCCATCACAACACCATGGCCGTTTTGTCAGTGGGGACTTGACCTTATGGGTAAAATCCATCCATCTTCATCCAATGGTCACAACTTCATCATTACCACCACATAATACTTCACAAAGTGGATCAAAGTTGTTCCCCTCACCCAGGTCACCATAATACTTCATCATTACCAATGTCCATCATCATAGATAATGAGCTTCCTTGCAAAAATCAGGATATCCATGAACTCTGTGAGAAGTTTCATATCCAACAACATTTCTCCACCCCATATTACCCAAAAGGAAATGGTCAAGAAAAAGTGGCACAGGAGCACCTAGTTGAGTCAAACTCCCATTTTTGGGTATTTCATGCTTTTATGTTTGTAAAGTCTTGTGTTATGTTGTTTTTGTTGTTTTTAGGTTGTTTTGGATCATGTTTAGTGGTTTTGATCTCATTTTGGGCTTAAGAGATCAAATCTTGCATTTTAGGCCTTGAGTTGACAATTTTTGGCAACAATGTGAAAAATTATCAAAAAGGTCTCTTAATGTCTTCAAGAGCATTGAAACATGTTTTTTTAGTGTTTTAAAGCATTTCTAAGTTGTTTAGACAAGTTGTTGAGGTTAGATTGTGAAAAATGCATCTTGGAGCAAGAAAAGTTGTCATTTGACTTAAGAAAGTTGTCAAAATTGTCATTTTCTTGAAAAATGTAATTATTGAAGCCTCTTGTTCGTACAAGGGAATGGAAACCAACTGGAGAAACTATATAAGGCCTCCATTTTCCTTGGAAAGGGTTGGTTTTTTTTGAGAAAGTACTTTTCAATACAAATCATGAACTTTTGGTTTATTTCATTATTTTTTTGCTTCTTAGAGTAATAGTCCTTACTGTAGCATTTGTATCCGTACTGTACCTTTTGGGAAGTGTTTATATTGGTCATTTAATTATTTCCAAGTGACTATTGTACTGGTTTACTTTGGAAATTGGTTTGTGTAAAATTATTTCATAACTATGAGCTTGTTGCCTTGCCAGGGGTTTGGAGGTGTAAAATGCATCAACATGGTTGATCCAGGTCTGGGATCCCTCCAATGGATTCTTCCAAGTTGGTTCATGTGTATACAATGTAAATATATTTATTTTGTACCAGAAAAGTGGTTTGGAAAATGCAATTGAGTGAATACTAGGCAAGTGTTTGTCATTTGGCTAGTAGCTTGATCAAAACTCAAAGTTTGCACTCAAAAAGTAATTTGGGTGAGAAAATGAATGTAACAAGGGCCTGGACATTTGGCCATGGGCATTGAAAATATTCTTAGATGGTGATTTTAGTTTCTTCCTCCTTAAAACTTTCTCATTTTGTAATCATACAGTGAGTTCACTGTTTTCATGAAATTGTATGTGGCAAAATGCCCAAGGAATGCTTGAAGAGCATAATCCATGCCTTGTATCTTGAAGGAAATGTAATAGGTGGAGTGTAAATGTTTTAAGACCTCATTGAGGTACCTTCCCATATTCCAAACTCTTCATTCTTGTAGGTTCCAAAGATAAAATGTTGTTGACTGGTAAAAGGCAGTGAAAAGACAGTGACAATGACTATTTTTCTTCTTGTTTGCCAAGTGTTTGGCATAATGCCAGTCCAACAAAGGTAGGGAAAGCTTCAATATGGTGTGGCAAAGGTATCCAAGAATCCAAGGAGTTTGAAACAAGTTTGAAGGAGAGTAACTATGGTAGAAGCACTCAAAACCCTACAAACCCTCCAATTATGCCATAAAAAGTGGACAGTCTGAAAACTACACTAACAGTGGGCTAAACCTCAAAAATCCTTGAGAATACACTCCTAAAACATCGTCCCAAACTTTCTTTGTGGTTAAAAAGGCCATCATTGGCTGGAGGGAGCAAAACAAGGCCAATTAGGCCTCCATGGGCTAGTAGCCCTGTTGCATAACACACAACTTTGATAGTTTTTTGCAAATTGCATGAACTCGGTTGGAAAATGAAACTTGGGGTTATGAAACATTATGGAGACATTCCAAATAGTCCAACAAGAGTTCCTTAGGATCCCTAAACCGTGTACAGCCTCATTTGGGGGTAGTTGAGCCTTGGTAGTGAATTTGAGCAAGTTAAAGGGTTATAGACCTCAACCAAGTTTATGAGCACTCAAAGGTAAACATTACCTTACTACCCCTACATTTCCATGTGGAAGACCCCTAGTACACACTAGAACCCAAGGTTGAAGGCTCCAAGAGCCAGGCATGAGTAAGTGAAGCTGGAAGGAATGAACATTTTTTAGTAGATCTAAGCATGGAGAGAGTCATCATCAATAAGGGAGTTTGTTAGGCAAGTAAACCTTGTAGTACTTGGCATCATGACAACAAGATAGATTGAACAATCATACACAACAAAATCTACAAGTCTTTGATAACAAATTAATCCTTTTGAGCAAACTAGCCTTGTGAGCACTTCCCTATCAAGCTCCCTATCAAAAAGCCTCAAACAATAACATATTGAGGATGTTAAAGAAGATTGCCAATGATGTCGGTCATGATTGGTACATTCATTTCAATCCAACACTATGGGCATATCGAACTAGTATTCAAACCCCTAGAGGTGCAACCCCATACTCACTTGTATATGGAGCTAGAACTATCTTGCCTATTTAGGTAGAATTACCATCCCTTCGGGTCTCCTTGCACAATCTGATAAATGATGAAGAATATCAAGTCTCCCATCTTTAGGATTTGGAACTGCTTGATGAGAACCGACAAGTTGCCTACAATCACCTAAAAGCATATCAACAACGCATGAGCAGAAGCTACAATCACAGGGTTAGACCTCACACATTTGAGGTAGGAGATCTTGTTCTAAGAGAGAATCCTTGCAAAAAACCAATCAGAGAACACCAGGGCAAATTTGAATCCAATTGGTTCGGTCCATATGTCATCACTGCAGTCTTCAAGTCTGGGGCATATCAGTTACCAACTTCAAAAGGGGAACCACTGACAGATCCAATCAACAAAATGCATCTCAAAAAGTTCCATACATAAGCTATGTAAAGCATCAGGCTCATCATATATCAGAAAATGGCAAAAACATTAAAAAAAAGTACAAAAAAAGAAAAAATCAAGAAAATAGTAAAGAAAAATTATTCATCCAAATGGCAAAAACCACTTCGGTGGCACCTTGGATAAGTACGGTGGTGAAAACCTAGAAAACATGTGCTATTTGTAAATGTTGTGGCTCCATCATCTTTCAGACTTGTTGCAATCACATCCATGCATCTGCTCATACATCATATCTATCATGACTTGTTCTTGATCTAAAATCAGGGTTATTGCCTCATGCATCCTGCATCATGATTTCACACCAACACCTAACTGGGGACAAATTTTTACCTCTATGATGGGATTGGATTCTTAAAACTGGTGATTCGATGAGTTACTCATTCAAAAAACATTTGAAAAGACAAAAAAATTGGTAAAATTTCAACAAAACCAAAAAAACATTCAGAAAATGTCCTAATAAAAATTAAAAACATTCAAAACAGAAAAATCCCAAAAACATGAGAAAACATCAAAATCAATAAAAAAACATTGCAATAAATTAGTCCTTGTACATAAACATCCATTCAGATGCAAAAAAACTTTTGAGATACCTAAAATATGACCAACTATAAAATCATCAAACAAGCAAACATTTGAGCAGTACATACACAAGACCGTCTTAACAAGGATGCATCATTCCTTCAAAACAAGACAAGGTGACATATCTCTTTGACAAGAAGATTCTATTTGGCTGATGGGCATTTGGTTAGATAACTACTTTTTATATCAGGTTCCTATGCTACTCCAGGATATCCACAAGTGAAAGAGTTGCCAAGATGGTTTATGATATGTTTTTGTTTGTTTTCTATCTACGAATTGTTCCAATGAAGTTCTAGGGAAAACACTAATGATGTCTACATGCGAAGTTCACTAAGATACAAGATCCTATGCAAAAATACAAAGTCATGGATCACTATGGCTTACTAACTATAATGTATACCTTGACCATGTGTATATGAACCAAAATGGAGGGGAATTTTAGTTGTCTGTGATGTTTGTTTACAGGTGGAGCGCTCAACCTTGGTTTCTGATACCTCGACCAAGATCGGTACTACCATGATTGATGAGGAAATAAAAAATTATAAATAAGCCATGGATCACTCATTTCATCTTAACTATATATATATTGCATTTTGTTACATTCCATCCATCCATAAATCCATATCACTGCATATCATTCATGCATCATAGTTATAACAATGGATACTCTATTCAATCCTTCTCCATATGAATGGGTCCTGGGTCTCCAAACCTTCTCTCTACAAATAACCCCCTACCCTTCCCATCCAAATCATCATCATCACATACACTACATCGTGTCCCATCAAATCAATGAAGCCACTTTCATCATAGTCCATCTCTAAAAGGAGGGGCTGCATAACCTATGTTACCTAGGTCATCCTATAAGCAAAGGAAGTTACTACGTCTGCACAGGTACATCGACTCCCACACACCTAGAATACAACATGCATTTACATCAATTGCCTAGTCTCAGTAGGTACACTGAGTCCAACAAACACAACAAATAACATAAAATGAAAAAACTATCAATTGATTAACCAATCAAACACAATCAAAACAAACAATTACATCAATTGTCTAAGTCTCAATGAGTAATTCGACTCAGATACTTTGACTTCATCGGGCAGTTATATCAATTGTCTAAGTTGCAATAGGTCAATTTGACTCACTTACTTAGACTTTATCCCATCTGAGTGAACAACTGACATCAAATTTAATGCTTTGACTAACACCAGGGCAATTCATATTGGCATTGAACATAATTGATGAAGAGATGAGAAGATGACCGGTAAAGTTATTGTTGGCATAACTGGTAAAGTTGCTAAAGTTGATGGGGATTGTTGGCAAGATGATGTTGATATAGTTATAAGTTGTTTGATGAGTTTATTTGTGTTTTCATTGATAGCAACTATGTTTTTTGAGTCATCTAAGTCATCTAGGTCTACCGGTAAAGCCTGACCGATAGAGGAAAGTGTTAGACAACAAAACTGCTAAATCAGTTTACAACAAGGTAAGCAGGAACAATACAATGATCAAGACACTGATATAGATGATTGGTGAAGAGTTAGATGTTGCGGTGTGGAATATATGTTTGTGACATTGGCATGAGTCTGTGATTGCAACCGCATCAAAAAATTCAGTATATTGAGTGAGTTATGATTGATGGTCATAAACTCTTTGAAGAAGAATGTATATAGGTAATAGATCTTTGATCAACAATGATTTATGGTTTGGTGGTGGATCTTATCATGTTCATAACTTAGTGATGACATGTTAGAAACTGTGTGTAATGATAAGATGATGTTTGAGTGTGTACAAGGATCAGATTTCTTGGGAAACAACAAAGTGCTTAGCAAAATGTGACAAGGGTTTGATTGCTTATCAAATCGATGTGCGGTGGTCATTCAACGATGGAAATTGTCTTGAAATTTGTTGTAATGACCTGTAATGTATTTTGGTGGAATTTTTTGATGTGCTTGATGTAAATTCAATGTATTTTGAATGTTGCTAGGGTTTTGTAACTGACCTAGTTGAAAAGAGTATTTAGGCTGAGTTTGAGAAGAGATTTTGTGTCAGTGATTTTGAGAAGAAGAGTGTGCCGAACTAGATTGAAGAGTTGCATGTGAGAAGCAGAATTGAGCTGAAAAGGGTTTGTACAAGCAAGCAAGGAAGTTCTATAATCAGATCATTTGCCCTGTTGTTCCCTAATAGTTACAACAGTTTGAAATCCCTTAACTGGGTAGATCCTAATAGGTCTTATTTGTAAATCCTTGACCGGGTGGCTCATTAACTTGAGCTCTAAATCCTCTAGCAAGGTTACTCCTAATAGGGTAGAGCTCCTAATAGAGCTAAGGTTGAAATCCCTTCACCGGGTGACTCCTAACAAGGTCTGCTCTTAACCAGGCATATTGCAAAGCTCCTAACTGGGCTAGGCCTTTAACCAGATGCATTCCAAAAGAGTGCAAATATTTTGCGGGTGCTAATTCCCACTGTGTTGTTTCCCATTTAGGTTTCCACGTGAAAAATCTCTGTGTTCATATGGTGATGCATTATTGATGTGTGGATTTGATATCATTTCTTTATTTGCATATTGATGAACACTTAAATGAATGGTTTGGTAAATCAGTTTGAAGATTGTTTGAGTAGTTACCGGTACTGGTTTTTGAAGTATTGCAAAATTTGTTTAACTACTGATTCACCCCCCCCCCCTCTCTGTAGTTGCTAGATCCTCATAATAACAATTGGTATCAGAGTGCTAGGTCCTCTTTGTGCAGAAGCTTAATCGCTTGAGGTAAAGATATGAGATGATTAAGAAGGAGGGTCCTAAGTTTACAAAGGACAACTACAGAATATGGAGTGACAGAATGAAGACCCACATCAAAGGAATGAGGGCACACTTCTAGTTGCATGTTGAAAATCAGTATTCACCTCCTACCGGTACTTTGACTGTAAATCAGCTTAAAGAGCAGTAGGAGAATATTCAAGCACTAGAAGCCATTGTAAGTACACTTTATGATTCTGAGTATATTGATGTCCATGGTTTAGAAACTGCCTATGAAGTGTGGGAAAAGTTGAAGTTAATCTATGGTGGAGATGCGCATGTGCAAAAAGCTAAAGAGGAAATTCTTAGAGGTAAGTTTGATGACCTAAAGATGATGGAAGGAGAAAACATCACACAGTATGGTCAAAGGATAAAAGAGGTAGTTGGAGGAATCAAAAGTGCTGGTGGAAGCATTGCAGAAGATAAAATGATGAGTAAAATGCTTAGAAATTTATTGCCTTCTTATTCTATTAGAGTATTTTCTATCCAAGAATTGAGATCAGTCAGCAAAGATAAAGTTACAGTTGATTCTTTGATAGGAAAGCTTACTACTTTTGAGTTAAATATATTTGATAATAGTGTACCTAAAGAAGAATCTTCTTTCAAAGCATGTGTATCTAATGCATCGGTAAGAAAAGGAAAGGATGTGTATAGGTCAAGTCATCATGGCAGTGATAATCAAGGAACGGATGATGAAAGCAACCTGATGGAATTTGAAGCTTTACTAGCTAAGAGACTTCCTAGAGGCACCAGTAAGTACAAAGGCAAGCTTCCTCTTAAATGTTTCTCATGTAACAAGATTGGACATATTGCTGCAAATTGTCCTAACAGTGATCAGAAAGAAAAGTTTAGAAAGTATAAAGGAAAAGGAAAGAAACAATTCTATGTTGCAGTTGATGAGGGTGTTACCGATGAGGAATCTGAGGATGAAGACAATGGGGAGATTGTTTTGGTAGCAGTCAAGGATGATCATTCTGACAAGATTGCCTTAGTATCTCATATTGATAGTAATGATGAGTGGGTTATTGATAGTGGTTGCTGACACCACATGATTGGTGACAAGAACAAGCTCATTTCACTTGAAGAATTTGATGGTGGAGTAGTGAGATTTGGCAACATTTCACCATGTATGGTAAAAGGTAAATGATCAATTTATTTGAATGGTAAAAGTAATGCTGATGATGTATATTGGGTTGAAGGATTAAAGCATAAATTGTTGAGTGTTGGTCAGTTGAATGATAAAGGTTATCATCTTGAGTTTAAGAATGGAGTGTGCAGGATTTTAGGATGCAAAGGAGAACTAATTTCTACCGGTAAACAAACAAAAGGTAACTTATTCCATGTGAATACTAATGTTAACAGTTGTTTGGTTTCTAAAGTTGAAGACAGTTGGCTATGGCATAGAATATTTTGTCATGTGAATTTTGATAATGTGGTTAAGGTCAGCAAGTCAAATATGGCTAGAGGTATGCCACAGCTAGTTAAACCAGAAAATGTGATTTGTAAAGAATGCCAGTTGGGTAAGATGGCTACTTCTTCTTTTAAGAGAAAATCATTTTCTTCTGAGAATATTTTAGATTTGGTGCACATTGATTTATGTGGTCCTATGAGGACTAGAAGTTTTAAAAGTGACAGGTATTTCATGATATTCACTAATGATTACTAAAGAATGATGTGGGTTACATTCTTGAAGGAAAAGTATGAAGCTTTCAACAAGTTTAAGGCATTCAAAGCCTTAGTGGAGAAAGAAACCGGTAAGAATCTTAAGTGCCTAAGATCTGACCGGGGTGGAGAATTCACATCTAGAGAATTTGTGAAATACTGTGATGAGCATGGAATCAAGAGACAACTATTTGCACCAAGGACACCACAACATAATGGAATTGTAGAAAGGAGGAACCATACCATAGTTGAGGCAGCTAGAAAAATTTTGATACAAGGAGATGTACCTAAAATGTTTTAGAGAGAATTTGTTAGCACTATAGTATACACAATGAACCGGGTATTGGTTAAGAAAGGTAGTGACAAAACTCATTATGAATTATGGTATGGTCATACTCCTAATGTCAGTTACTTCAAAGTCTTTGGCAGCAGGTAATTACATAAAGAGAGATGAGTATACATGTAAGTTTGATCCTAAAAGTGATGAAGGAACTTCCCTTGGTTATTCAACTAAGAGAAAAGCATTCAAGTGCTTTAAGAAAAGAACTATGAAAATTGTGGAAAGTGTTAATGTAAAAGTTGATGAGTATTCTAATAAATCTGATGATACCAAAAAGTTTGATGTAGTTGAGAAATAGAAGACAGTGATCATTGAACCGAAGATTCTGATTGATGCTGATTAGAACAGTGTGGAGGATATTGCTCCACCGGTAGATGAAGAAGATGAAGATGATGAACAAGAAGAAACTTCTTTACCGGAATAGATTATACCTAGATATGTGAAGTTGAATCACTTTGCAGATCAGATAATTGGTGACAAGAATGCTGGAGTTCAAATAAGAAGAAAAATCAGAGAAAGTGCTTATTTGATTTCCACAATTGAACCGAAGATAGTAAGAGAAGCACTTAAGTATGATGATTGGATAAAGGCTAAGAATGAAGAGCTTGATCAAATAGAGAAGAATAACACTTGTTCACTTGTCCCCAGGTCAACTAATAAGAATTCTATTGGTACTAAGTGGGTGTTTAGAAACAAACTTAATGAAGATAGTGAAGTGGTTAGGAACAACGCAAGAGTAGTTTGCAAAGGATATGCACAAGAAGACGGTGAATATTATGGAGAAACCTTTGCACCGGTTGCTAGACTTGAAGGAGTTAGAATGCTACTTGAATTTGTAGCATTTAAAGGATTCAAGGTTTACCAAATGGATATTAAGTCTACATTTTTTAATGGAATCCTAGAAGAAGAGGTTTATATTGAACAATCAGATGGGTTTGCATTGACTGAAGACAAAGATATGGTATGCAAACGGCATAAAGCTTTGTATGGATTAAAGCAAGCTCCGAGGGCTTGATATGAGAGACTTCATTCACACCTGATAAAGATTGGATTTTAGAGAACCAGTGAGGACAACAATATTTACTTGAAGACTGAAGGAGACAAGATATTAATTGCATAAGTATTTGTAGATGATATCATATTTGGAGGAGATGATGATATGAGTCTAGATTTTGTAGAAGAGATGAAAAAAGAGTTTGAGATGTCTCTGATAGGGGAGATTTAAAATTTTCATTGGTTTGCAGGTACAACAAATTAAAGGTGGTATCTTTATCAGTCAGTCCAAGTATGTGAAGGAGGTATTGAAAACCTTTGGGATGGAAAACTCTAAACCGGTTGGAACTCCCTTGGTTACAGGCTGCAAATTATCAAAAGAAGACGATTTAGATCCAGTAGATGAATTTGAGTATAGATCTATGATTGGGAAAATACATTATGGTGTTCATAGTAGACCGGATATTTCTCATGCAATTGGTATTGTGGAAAGATTTCAAAAAAGTCCTAAAGAGACTCACATGGTGGAAGTGAAGAGAATTTTTAGATATCTTAGAGGGACTATTGATTATTGATTATGGTATCTATACAAAGGAAATTTCTCTTTGCAGGTATTCACTGATGCTGATTGGGAAGGAAATGTAGATGACTAGAAGAGCACAATTGGTGGTGCATTCTTTCTAGAAAGAAGATTGGTATCTTGGACCAGTAAGAAACATAGTTGTATATCTCAATCTACAACAGAAGCAGAGTATGTGGCTGCATCCATGAATTGTACACAAGCTATATGGATGAGACATGTATTAGAAGGATTAAAGGAGACTATAACAGAACTGGTGATCATATATTGTGATAATACAAGTGCAATAAGTATTTCAAATAAGTCGGTATTGCATGCTAGGACTAAACATGTTGAATTGAAGTATCATTTTCTGAGAGAAAGGGTGCAGGAAAAGTAAGTCAGGATGGAACATGTGTCAAGTAAGGAGAAATTAGCAGACATATTCACTAAGCCATTACCTAAGGCTACCTTTGAATATCTCAGAGGAAAGTTAGGAGTCATACCCCTACTTAAGGTCAATTAAGATGCTATTGAAGCATCAATCCAGTGGACACATTGAATATTTTTCACTATGGATTGATGAAGGATGGGCTAATCCTCAGGGGGAGCAGCTGAGATGAAGAAATCAGGAGCAATAGAGAAGAAGGAATCATTTGAAGTAGAAGATATGACACTTGGCATTGTTGTAAAAGGGGGAGAAGAATAGTAAAGGGAGCAAAAAAGAAAATGAGGAGAAGGATAGTGAAAACAAGTGCAACAGTCATAACTGAAACTTTTACAGTTTTGCATAATGAGTCTTTCGATGTTGCCAACTTTTATTGGTGTTGCCTATTGATATCTTGGCATTTCCATAAATAGGGGGAGACTATTGGCATTAAACATAATTGATGAAGAGATGAGAAGATGACCGGTAAAATTATTGTTGCCATAACTGGTAAAGTTGGTTAAGTTGATGGAGATTGTTGGCTGGATGATGTTGATATAATTATAAGTTGTTTGATGATTTTATTTGTGTTTTCATTGATGGAAACCATGTTTGTTGAGTCATATAAGTCATCTAGGCCTACCGGTAAAGCCTGACCGATAGAGGAATGTGTTAGACAACAAAACTGCTAAATCGGTTTACAACAAGGTAAGCAGAAACAATGCAATTATCAAGACACCAATATAGACGATTGGTGAAGAGTTAGATGTTGTGGTGTGGAATATATGTTTGTGACATTGGTATGAGTCTGTAATTGCAACCGCATCAATAAATTCAATATATTGAGTGAGTTATGATTGATTGCCATTAACTCTGTGAAGAAGAATGTATACCGGTGATAGATCTTTGACTGGTAATGATTTATGGTCTGGCGGTGGATCTTATCATGTTCATAACTTAGTGATGATGTGTCAGAAAACCATGTGTAATGATAAGATAATGTTTGAGTGTGTACAAGGATCAATTTCTTGGGAAACAACAAAGTGCTTAGCAGAATGTAACAAGGGTTTGATTTCTTATCAAATCAATGTGCAATGATGTACAGTGATCATTCAACAGTGGAAATTGTCTTGAAATTTGTTGTGATGATCTATAATGTATTTTGGCAGACTTTTTTATCACACTTGATGTAAATTCAATGTATTTTGAATGTTGCTATGGTTTGGTAACTGACCTAGTTGAAAAGAGTATTTAGGTCGAGTTTGAGAAGAGATTTTGTGTCGGTGATTTTGAGAAGAAGAGTGCGTCGAACCAGATTGAAGAGTCCACATGTGAGAAGAAAAATTGAGCTGAAAAGTGTCTGTACAAGCAAGAAAGCAAGTGTTGTAATTAGATCATTTGCCCTGTTGTTCCCTAACAGTTACAACAATTTGAAATCCCTTAACCGGATAGATCCTAACAGGTCTTATTTGTAAATCCCTTGACTGGATGGCTCATTAACTTGAGCTCTAAATCCTCTAGAAAGGTTACTCCTAACATGGTAGAGCTCCTAACAGAGCTAGGGTTGAAATCCCTTCATCGGGGGACTCCTAATAGGGTTTGCTCTTAACTGAGCATATTGTAAAGCTACTAACTGGGCTAGGCCTTTAACTAGGTGCATTCAAAAAGAGTGCAAATATTTTGTGGGTGCTAATTCCCACTATGGTTTTTCCTATTTGGGTTTCCATGTGAAAAATCTTTGTGTTCATGTGGTGATGCATTATTGATGTATGGATTTGATATCATTACTTTATTTGCATGTTGATGAACACTTAAATGAATGGTTTGGTAAATCAGTTTTAAGACTGTTTGAGTAGTTACCGATATTGGTTTTTGAAGTGTTGTAGAATTTGTTTAACTACTGATTCACCCCCCCTCTCAATAGTTACCGGATCCTCATAATAACAATTCACACAATTGCCCTAGACTGTCCAAAAAATTACACTAAGACCATATTGATCAATTGTATAGCATCAACCAAAGGCACCTCAAAATAATGCATTTGCATAGTCTCTCCTACGTAACCTAAGGGTTCTCATTGACTTACCTTCTCAATCACCATTCATTGCCATTTAATCCAAATTTCTTCTTATCTATCCCCCCATTTCTTTCTATTTTTTGAGAGATCACTTGATTGTTTGACATTTCCAGCCCATCTCTCGAGGGAGCATACCAACCCACAAACTAACATCCATGGGGCATTTTTCTCATGGCTATCAGTTTTTATTTGAAACAATGCGATAAATGGCACTGTCTCAAAGAGGGGCAAATGTAGACACATAAATCTGTCCACTAAATTAAATGAATATTTAATAATTTTTAATGCACTGATATTCCTCTATTAATTAAATTTACATTTAATTAATTCACCTTAGCCTATTCTTTTATTCTAGTTAAATAAATTTTAATAAATTTATTTAATTATTAACTATAGTCCCATCTATTAAATAAATTAATAAATAAATTTAATTCACCCCTTCCACTCATTTAAATAAATTAAATATTTATTTAAAATCACAAATAAAATCCCTATTTAAATAAATAAATATTTATTTAAAACTCCCCATCCACATGCATTCTCATACAAACCCACTTGCACAATTTAGTTGAAATAAATAAATTTTATCTCACCCACTTTCTCTTCTAACCTCCTTCTAGATTCTTCTAACCTCCTTCTAGATTTTTCTAAGCCCTTCTAAATTAGCCCAATCCCTCTTCTAATCATTTGCACAATCCTAAACCAAAATTAACCCCCAACCCATCATCTCACACATGAAGAACTCTTACAAAGTCATAAATGTTTTTCTTCCTCAACACACTTACCCACATGAGTCTTGACACTTTAGTCAAGGCTTAACCATGGGTAAACCTTGCACAAAATTTTACCCATTGGGTAATAGCCTTACCCTTGGATAATAGCTTTATCCAATAACCCCAACCACACGAGGTTACCCTCATGTCCCCCCAGGCATTAAATGCTCCTTTCCTCTCCTCTCAATCCCTCTCATGGTGCCACTTGTCACGATTACATTGGGTTGAAAACCATCACATGGATCATTAATCATGCAATCTTAGCCCTCCACAAACCAGATCAATCTTGACCATCCAATCTTCTATTTTGCCTATAAATAGAGCCTCATTCCTCAAGCAAAAAAGGAAACATTAGAGCATTGTTACTATATTAGCATTAGCATAGACACTCAAGCCTTTCTCATAACAACACTAGTTCAACATTTGCATAGCATTAGTATTTTATTGTTGACCATTTCAATCCTCCATTGACATCCATGGGTAAATGCTAAAAGATGATAGCTATAATCATTCATTTGGATCTTGGATAGGAGAAGAACAAGGGAGAACTATCAAGAGATCAATGGGAACATCTTAGGGAGTCTTTTTACTCTCTTCTTTCATTTGTTTATGCTTTGTATTGTTTTTTTTTGCATCTCCTTTGGTATGCATGTGAAAGTTAAAATTTCATTGTGGTTTTGGTTGAAACTAACTTATTGATATTTGAGCTTTGTTTTGATTGACCCATTTTTTAGTGCATCAACGCACACACACACACACACACACACACACACACACACACACACACACACACACACACACACACACACACACACACACACACACACACACACACACACACACACAATAAGGCCTGCATGCTCAATCAAAATGTACAAGTGTTTATAACAAAACAAAGTCAATCGGTTCTCTCTTTGTCCTCGACATCTATGGCCTTGGCTTGACCACTAGCTAAAGTACCTATCTCTGGATAGCTTGATGGTGGTGGCCTCGATGGTGGTCTCATCACACACCCACTACAAGTAGTAGACTATGATTGACTCTGGCTACATGACCTATAGCTAGGTGATCACTGACCCTCCCAAACAATACTCTCATAAAGCACCCCCTAATAGTTTGTCTCCTGGCTTGCTCGGTACAACTGGTGTCCAAGAATCCCAACACTTGCATTTTCTACATCGTAAATAAATGTTTGGGTGCTCTCCTCATCCCTCCATGCCCCGACATACTTGCAAGCATAGGGCTACCCAGCCTCCAACTATAGATCAACCACAGGTTTGAACATTTCTATGTGCTCTCAAGCCCACACTTGAAGGAGTGTAATGATACAATTGATGGACTGAGCTCCTAGATATGCTACAAAATGAAACTAATAGTGCCACATTTCTAGTATGCTCAACCCCTAAGCATAAACTCTGCAATCCTCTACCATGCCTTCCAATAATCAACACCATCTGATAGGAAAATCATGATTTTGTTTGTCTAAAACCAATGTGCTAGCAATCAAGCTACATAATACTACAATGTACCTATCATATAACGTCGTCAGAGAACTCCAACTAGTCTCATAAAGGTTGTTCATACCTAACTCATCTGCCTCACACTCATATAATTGACATAGTGCTACAATCCCAAATGAGGATCATAAGTCACTCTCTCACCATGAATCAGAATATGCAATATCGTTAGACATCCTCCAATGTCATAGATGCCTCTACAATTGGTAAATGGAAGGAGCTAGTCTCTGAGTGCCACCACTTCACAAGTGCAGTAATTAGACCCTGTTGGTCATAACCTCAGTCATAAAACAAATGTGGTATAAACCAAATTGATGAAGGTAATTGCGCTCGACCTCATCTAGCTAATGGCAGCACACAAGGCCCTTAGGCCTATTCTCTTGTACACCAGGGACTGGGAAAATGGGTTGCAAATTAATCCTAATGTTAGCCTAAAACTATCCAAGAACCTAATCGACCTATGCAAATGCTTATCCTAGACTCACAACGTAGAAAAAACCCTAAAACAACAATTGCAAAACCTTAATTGGCAAATATGAAACACTTACTCCAATTGAAAAATGTAGACATCAATTGTGAAAAATATTTCACAAATGCAAAAAAAATACTAAGCACATGCAAAATTCCACAGTCATATGTGAAAAGAAATGTGAAACAAAATTATCAAATATGAAAATCTATCAATGAATGTGAAAAAATTATGGTACAAATGCGGAGTTGTTATAAAATTAAAACTAGGCAACAAAATTTCAAAGTGCAATTAATGCAGAAAAAGTACAAGATAGGTTTTTGGACTTACTGTCATGCCTAAGCCCTCTGGTCTATCGAATATATTGACTCACTCCAACAAGTGTTTCCATTTTTGACATTTTTCATAGCTCCTCAAATGCTCAAACTTTGCTTCAAATTCACTCTAAATTCTCCAAGCTCCAAGAGTGCAAAAAACCAAATGAAGCTCTAATTTCCTATTTATAGCCAAAACAAAGCCCTAATTAGGGTTTCATATTCTATTGGTCATGGTCTATTTCACCTTCAAATGACTTGTAGGTCGCCCATATGAGCCCAAAACTTCTCCAAACTGCATATTTTGGATTCTTATCACATTGTCATCAAATTGGGCTTCACATCGCAATTTTTCAACCAATTTCTTGAGGGGGCACCATAATACCCTATCGTTGTTGGGGCATATTGGGGCAAGTTTTTATTGATTATTCTTTGAAAGAATACTTTAAAAACACATCATCTCAAAGAGGGGCAAAATGTAGACACTTAAAATTGGCCTATGCCCGCAAATGCCAATTTGGCTAATTATTCTTCTCTCTTAATTAAATAATTTTAAATTATTTAATTAATCCAACTTTATTCTTCTATATCAATATTCCCCTTTCATTTCAGATTATTTATTCAAATTTCCCTTTTAAACGTTTAATTAATTGACCATTTTTCCTTTAAATTAATTATATAATCTCATTATTTGATTAATCTCAATTTTTCACTTTGATTAAACGATCTTTATTGTTTGATTAAATTCAATTTCCATTTTCCTCATAATTAAATAATTTCTTTAAATTATTTAGTTATCTAATGATGTCCTCCTAAATTTATTTCATTTGACATTTTTAAAAACCTAAATTCAATCTAAATGACATTTCATTCTAAATTTCTTACATCGCATGTGGAAATTCCTAACTGTCATTGACTTTTAGTCAGCCTTCAATATTTTTATAATTAGTAAATTGGGTATCAAACTTAGGAGAAGTCTGATACAAATGAGTTAGAAGTCTGATATTGGTGTATCAAACTTAAACGAAGTTCAATATTGAGGTATCAAACTTTAGAGAGTGTGATTTGATGTATCAAACTTCACCTAAGTCCACTACCACGTATTGATCTTCAACTAAGTCCGATATTGAGTATTAGACTTGTGTTAGGTTTGATTCTATAGTGTGGGTGTTGGACTTAGGTGAATTTTGGTATGATGGTATTGTAATCGTGTTAATTTTGATACCATAGTATCAATATCAAACGTGTGTTAGGTCCAATACCATAGTGTTGGTATTGGACTTATGAGAAGTCTAACACAGTATCAAACTTATGAGAAATGGTGTGTTGGGTATCAAACTTAAGGGAATTTTAGTAGGTCAATGAGTCAAGTATTAGACTTAGGTGAATTCTAATACCAAGGTGAAACTTAGGAGAATTTTGATAAGTTAGTGAGTTGAGTATTGATGCAGGAGCATCCCCAGTTCATAGCAATATTGCATCAACCAAAACATTTTCCTTTCTGTTTTGCTTTCTATTTGTAGTTTCAGTTTTCTTTTCTGTGTGTCCTAGTTTTGGCTCATCGGATCCTGTGGAGTTGGATTCTACTTGAACACTTGATCATCTTTCTTACTTCCAGACCGCATCACATTTGGATAATTTTTTGGTAGGATATCGCTATCAGTTTCCTTGACAATTTGTGTTATCGGTTGCCTGGACCTATTTTGGTGATTTAACAAAACCCCTTCTGAAGCTTGCGGAGCCTTGGGCGTTGATTCCAATGTTCCTTGGTGTGTGGCCGACCTTTTCCCATGATCTACATTTCATCCTTTGGATTTTTTGGAGGAATCTCTTGGCGGAGGCCAACCTTGTTATTTTACATGTTAGGTCTTGTTCTTTGGGTTTTGATCCCTTTTGGTCCAACTGGATCCTTTGGATCGATATATATAGTTGTAATTGTGCATTAGAATGTAATCAATCAGAGAATCAAGTAGCTAGACTTGTGTAGAAGATATATCTCAAGATTCAAGGTCCCGGTTGTGACCTATTCTGTATGTTCTACTAGGCCTGTGAGCCAGTATGTTGTAACCCAGTTGTTACTGGTTGGATGTAATCAATTTTCATGCAATAAAAAAATCTATTCTACATTGCCTCCATCATATCTTTTGTTTTGGTTGTGTTTACTCTTGCTGACCAGTCCAGATTGATCTCCTTGAGGTCCCTCCTCACCTTGACTGCTTCAAGTGGTATCAGAGCAAGTTTCATTCCGTAGGTTGTGTGTCTTGTAATTTTGTTGTAGGGTGGTGGTTTGTGGATCCGACTTGCAGATGCAGAGGACTAGCATGAATGATGGCGCGAAGAGGAGCTAAGAATGGTGGAGCGCGTGGGAATGAAGACCCTGCTATGATGGAGATGTTGTGAGGTATAGAAGCTTGGTTGGAAGCCATGGAGACAACCCAGAGAAGAGGCCAACATATTGAAGATGTAAGTGAAGATGAAGGAGATTCAGAGAAGAAGCCCCAATAGAACAAGCAAACCTACGGGCAGTTGATCCAGATGAGGAAAGGTTTTTGATGGTTTTGAGTAGGGCGAATACTAAACCTCATTTTACCACACCAAAATATGATGGGCAGTTATATTTGGATGAATTTATGGATTGGATCTCAGAGATGGAGAAGTATTTTGATTTTGAAAACATTGCAGAAGAGAGGAAGGTGAAATATGCCTGTACCTGGTTGAAAGGTCATGCATCTCTTTGGTGGCAGTATTTGCAAGTTGATAGATAAAAAAAGTTGTAAAGAGAAGATTAAGACATGGGATCAGATGGTTGCTAAGTTGAAATCAAAGTTTGTGCCATCGAACTATCAAGTGCATCTATTCTGGAAGTTGCAGAATTTGAGACAGAAGGAATCTAGTGTGAAGGAGTACACCAAAGCATTTTACAAGTTGAATATCAGATCCGGACATGTTGACGATGAAGTTGAACAAGTTCCAAGATATTTGAATGGATTGCAGATGTCTATACAAGATGAACTCAGTATGATCAAATTGGAGAGTATTGAAGAGGTTTACCAATATGCCCTAAAGGCAGAAGAGAAGTTAAACAAAAGACATGAGCAGAGGTAAAGAGGCAGAGGTGGAAGGTTTACTGGAGGAAGAGGATATACTAGAGGAAGAGGAACCAATACAAATCAGAGCAAGGACAAGGAAGTGAGCAAAGAAGGTAATTCATACTGGAAGGATGATAAAAATTTCTACCAGAAGAGAGAACATGATGGTTACTAGAATGAGAATTTTGGAAGACAAGACAAGAGGACATTTAGAGGAACCCGGTTTAAGTGTGGAGGAGAAGGATATCGTGCATTTGAGTATAAGAAGACAAAAAATACTAGAAGAGAAATAGTGGTGGAAGAAAACCCCACCGGATCAGACAATAAACCAGAAGATGGAGAACTGTTGGTGATGAGGAGAGCTTTGTGTCATACCAAAGGAGATGAAGAACCCTTGTAGAGGAAGAATCTGTTCAAGACTAGATGTAAGGTATCCGGTAAGTGTTGTAAAGTTGTTATTGATAGTGATATTTCAGATAATCTTGTTTTAGAAGAGATAGTGAATAAGTTGAAATTGGAGAGATTGAAATACCCTAAGCCTTATCAGATAGTATGGATTCAAGATGACCATAAGTTATTAGTAAGTGAACAATGTTTGGTAAAATTGAAAATTGGGAATTATCATGATGAAGTCTTGTGTGATATTATGCCTATGGATATTTGTCATCTTTTGTTGGGTAGACCTTGGCAGTTTGATAGACAGGTAGTACATTATGGGAGGAAGAATACATACACTATTGTGGCCAATGGGATGAAATAAACCTTGTTACCCTCGGAGGAACCTTTGAAGAATGAAGTCTGTATGAATGCTAGAATCTGTTTGGTAGATGGAAAGAAATTATTGGATGGATTGAGACATGATAATGTGTGTTTTGCCTTAATTAATAAGAAGAGTGAGAAATTAGAACTGGAAGGAGAGTACCCAGAATAGATAAAAGATATATTGACAGAATATGAGGACATCATTTCAGATAATGTACCTGATGGATTGCCACCTGTGAGAAGTATTAGTCATTGCATGGACTTGGTTCCCGGAGCTAGTTTTCCTAACAAAGTTGTACACTAATTAACACCAATAGAAAATGAAGACCTAAATAGACAAGTGCAGGAGTTGTTGAAGAAAGGTTTGATCAAGGAGAGTCTGAGCCCTTGTGCAGTACAAGCAGTATTAGCACCTAAGAATAATAGAGAATGGAGAATGTGTACAGATTCCAGAGCAATAAACAAGATCATAGTGAAATACCAGTTTCCTTTTCCTAGGATGGATGACATAATGGATTGTTTGAGTGGAGCAAAATACTTTACAAAGATAGATTTGAAGAGTGGATATCATCTGATCGGGATCAGAGAAGGTGATGAGTGGAAGACAACATTTAAGACAAATGAAGGACTATATGAATGGTTGGTGATGCCTTTTGGATTGACTAATGCACTGAGTACTTTCATGAGGTTGATGAATGAGGTATTGAAGAAATTATTGGATAAGTTTTTTATTGTGTATTTGGATGACATTCTGATTTTCAGTAGGACAAACGAGGAGCATTTACTACAGTTAAGACAAGTTTTGCAGAGATTGAGAGAAGACAAGTTGCTGATCAATATCAAGAAGTGTACTTTCATGAAGGATGAGCTACTCTATTTGTGATTTGTGATATCTGAGGATGGTTTGAAGATGGACCCTAAGAAAGTGAAAGAAATTGTTGAGTGGCCTACACCGGAAAGCATTGGAGAGGTAAGATCATTTCATGGATTGGATAGCTTTTACCAAAAGTTGATCAAAAATTTCAGTTCATTTTGTAACCCTATGACTGAGACAATGAGAGGAGATCAAAAGGAATTCAAGTGGACCACCAGAGAAAAGAAAAGTTTTGAACTGTTGAAGCAGAAAGTGAATGAGAAACATGTGTTAGCTTTACCGGATTTCAATAAAGTATTTCAAGTGGACTGTGATGCAAGTGGAACAAAAATAGGAGTAGTCTTGAGTCAGGAAGGGAGAGCGGTAGCCTATTTCAGTGAGAAATTGAATGATGCCCGAAGGAGATACTCAGTGTATGATCGGGAGTTTTATGCCATAGTTCAAGCCTTGAAGAAGTGGAGACATTACTTGTTGCCTAAGGAATTTGTGTTGTATATAGATCATCAAGCTTTGCAGTATTTGAATAGTTAGAGTAAGTTGAATAAGAGACATATAAGATGGGTAGAATTCTTGCAGAGTTACACCTTTGTGTTGAAGCATAGAAGTGGGAAATCTAAAAAGGTTGTTGATGCATTGAGTAGGAGAAAGAATTTGTTGACAGAGATGAGAGTGACAGTATTAGGATTTGAAGATTTGAAGACTTTGTATGATGATGATCCGTATTTTGTAGAACCTTGGAAATCATGTAGAGAACCAGTTATGCTAGATATAAGAAAGTGGTTGGATTACTTCATTTAGAATGGGATATTATTCAAAGGAGTTCAGTTGTGCATACCTAAGAGTTCTATGACGGAGAATCCAATAAAGGAGAAACACAATGGAGGACTAGCTAGAAATTTTGGTATTGACAAAACAATAGCATTGGTGAGTGAGTAGTACTTTTGGCCACAGATTCATAAGGATGTTAAGAGATATGTGCAAAGTTGCAGAGTTTTTCAAGTTGCAAAGGGTAGTAGTCAAAATGTGGGATTGTATAAACCTTTGACAGTACTGGTAAGACCTTGGGAGAATGTAAGCATGTATTTTGTACTTGGATTGCCTAAGACACTGAGAGGAAATGATTCTATATTTGTGGTAGTAAGTAGATTCTCTAAGATGACTCATTTCATACATTGTAGGAAGACATCAGATGCATTGCATGTAGTAGAGATATTTTTCAAGGAAGTGGTGAGATTGCATGGATTACCTAAGAGAATAGTTTCAGACAGAGATACTAAGTTTGTTGGCTATTTTTAGAGAACACTTTGGAAGAAGATGAAGATGGATTTGAAGTTTAGTTCTACTTTTCATCCATAGACTGGTGGAAATACATAAGTTGTTAACTAGAGTTTGGGAATCTTGTTGAGATGTCTAGTGGCAGATAAAACCAGAAGTTGGGATTTGATCCTTGCACAAGCATAGTTTGCCTACAAAAATTCAGTGAATAGAAATACTAGAAGAACACCTTTTGAGATTGTTACCAGAGTGCATCCTAGAGGTATATCAGAATTGAGAGACATTAGTAGTGAAGACCAGAGAAATTCAGAAGAAGAAGACTTTGCAGATCACATGACAACATTGTATATTCAAGTTAAGCAACATTTGGAAGTCATGAACAACAAGTATAAGGAGAAGGCAGATGAGAAGATG
This sequence comes from Cryptomeria japonica, assembly GCF_030272615.1. Lineage (NCBI taxonomy): Eukaryota > Viridiplantae > Streptophyta > Pinopsida > Cupressales > Cupressaceae > Cryptomeria > Cryptomeria japonica. The sequence continues at coordinate 464,833,657 of NC_081407.1, forward strand.
AGACATAAGGAATTTGAAGTTGGTGATGAAGTGATGGAATATTTGAGAAGAGAGATTGCCAGTTGGAACTTATAACAAGTTGCAGATGAAGAAGTTTGGACCTTGCAAAACTTTGAGGAAGTTTAGTTCTGGAAATGCATATGAATTTGAGTTATCGGATAGTCTAAGTATTTCACCTGTGTTTAACATTGTAGATCTTCATGAGTATCATGAACTAGAATTCAGTGAGAACAATGTTGTAGACTTGGAGAAATAGTTGCCCCGAAAGGAAATAGATCAGATTGAAGAGATTTTGGATAGTAGGATTGGGCGTAGTACTCGGAGTAGTTAGTATAAGGAATATCTTGTGAAGTGGACGGACATACCAGTTTAAGATTCATCTTGGATTTTGTCAGGAAGAGGTAGACCATATTGGTTTCCCTCTGACCCCAACAAAGTGAAAGGCTCACTTTTTCAATAACCTCAGATGTCTGATGCAGGAGAATCCCTGGTTCATAGGAATCTTGCATCAACCAAAAATATTTTCCTTATTCTTTTGCTTTTTGTTTGCAGTTTTGGTTTTCTTTTCTGTGTGTCCCAGTTTTGGCTCACTAGATCCTGTGGAGTTAGATTCTACTTGAAGACTTGATCATCTTTCTTGCTTCCAGATCGCATCGCATTTGGATCATTTTTCGACAAGATATCACTATTGGTTTCCTTGACAATTTCTTGTTACCGGTTGCCTGGACCTATTTTGGTGATCTACCAAAACCCCTTCCAAAGCTTGCGGAGACTTGGGCGTTGATTCCGATATTCCTTGGCGTGTGGCCGACCTTTTCGTGTGATCTACTGATAGGGAGGCAGTGCAAGTGGAATGCTCAAGTGACTTATATGTTCACTAAGTATAGGACCTTACTATTTTCAAGGAATTGTTGCTGTAATCAGAGTGCAAAGGTTCATAGACCATCTCAAACTTCCTCTTGTTTCACCTCCCTAAGTCAAGACCTCTTGTATGCTGAAAGGCTTCAACCCCATAACCACTCTGGCTTGCTAAAACTATGTTCTTGGGGTCTATCCCACAAAAGGTGTCAAATTCACATGAGGACAACTTTTTTCAACTAGCATTGATGTCTTTTGTGCTTTTCATTCACCATTCGTGTACCCAATTTGACCAAAATTCAATTTTAAGGCCTAAAAAGGCTAAACGCAATTAGCCCTCCTTTTGGGGTTTTGTGCTCACCCTATTCAAGTGATGGAATTCCAAACTGAAAGGTTTATATTTTTGGATACCCTTTTGGGAGTTATTGAATATTCATCAAGTTTGGGGGTCCCTAAGTCCTTCTCCATGACTGTCCCAAAAATGGGCATAAAAGGAGGGTTTTGGAAGGGTTTGTTGTCAATGACCACATTTCAAGCTTGGGAACCTCAAAATGATTCAAAGAAACCTATTTCTACCTTGATGTTGGCTAACAAGACCATAACCAAAAAGGTTTAAACCTCACAAAGTGAAGAACAAGATTTTCATGATATGCATACAAAGGAAATGCAACATTTGACAATTTTACACTTTTGCCTTCCACAAGCACTTTTTTTGCAAAATTCCAATTACAACAGAAGAATTTGAACATAAAAAACATTAGAGACAAGAAGGAATCTAATTTTCCCTGCAAAAAAGGCATTAGGCAAGTACAAATGGTAAATAGTTCACTGTCAAGTAAATGGGACTGCACTTTTCCTCTTTTCACTGTTTTTCCATTTTGGACCTGCACTTTGCAATGTTAAAACACATATTTGAAGGTTTATTTGTTCTCTATAAGAAATTATCTATCTTCTTCATACATTAAGTCCTTCATACCTCCAATTTGAAGAGGAGAAAATCCATTTACAACTTCAAAAATATGCAAAAATCAGTCATACTTGACTGTAGCAGCCTGCTGGGCGTTTTACATTTTTGCCTAAGGAGATCATTGTTTGATCTTGGATTTTACATTACCCAAGGGCAGGGCTTACTCCTTTCTTGTACTTTTTTACAAGAAAACAAAGTATGGACAAAGGTTTTCACACCTATGAATGGTGGAGAGCAAACTAGGAAAGAAAACAACTACCAAACAATGACTCACTGTTTTGGTTTACAATTCATGAAACTGAAACATATAACCTTCCTCTTCCAGACTTAGGAAGTCTCTTTGCTTTCTCACAACACTTAGACAACACATATGTCTATTCACCAAAAGGATGCAAATTCTATGGGAGAGAAAAGAATCATACTTGTGCAAAGACCCTAGCCAAATGGCTTACTTGCCTAGGGCTCCATGGCCACAAAACACCTTGTACCTGCACTCTTGAAACCAAAACTCATATTTACATAATATACAAATTGACCAACTAGTTCTTGAGAAGCCATGAACACTTTAAGACTCCAAGAAACCAAGTTGGTCAAGCATTCTTGCCCAAATTCCTAGACTGGGCACTGAAACTGTGAAATCAAAACAATTTTGCTACAACTTCAAAACTCAATCAAATTTAATGCCACCAAAGGGAGAAGTTTAAGAAAACATAGTGGAAACTGAAACTGCAAGAACAGTATGGAAAAGTACAGCAGGTGTACGGACTGCTGCTCACACCAAGTTAGAAATTTGGGAAAAATAAGGTAAAATGAGTGTAAACTTTCATAATCCTTACAAACTCTGATTGAACGACCCTTGAAATAGTTCTAACAAGAGAATAAATACCATTCCAGGTTGGTTAACCTCTTGTACGGACAGGTACATGTCCAAACACACTAAAATTTGACATTTTGGATGCCAAAAATGACAACTTTTGTGCCTAGAAGGTGTAGGGTTGGACTCAAAACCCACAAAACACCTAAGAACACTTCACACACCTAAAAACCAAACAAAAAACATGCCTAGACCTTTTCAAAACAAAATCACATAAAAAACTCACTTTTTACAACATTTTGCCAGGCAACTCCAAAATTGGCAATTTTGAGCAAAAGATGAAAACAGGAAAACAAAACCTCATAATGAGTTCAAAACTCATCCAAACAACTTAAAGAAACACAAAAACAACTTAAACAACCATTGCCACTCAAAACTAATGAAAATCAAACTTGCTCTCAAACCTGTGTTGAAAAATGAGGCCGTGCTCCTGGACCATCTACGTTTCATCCTTTGGATTTTCTGGAGGAATCTCTTGGCGGAGGCTGACCTTGTTATTCTACACGTTAGGTCTTGTTCTTTGGGTTTTGATCCCTTTTGGGCCAATTGGATCCTTTGGATTGATATATATATATATATAATTGTAATTGCACATTAGAATGTAATCAATCAGAGAATCAAGTAGCTATATTATGCGTAGAAGATAGATCTCAAGATTCTAGGTCCCAGTTGTGACCTATTCTATATGTTCTACTAGGCCTGTGAGCCGGTATGTTGTAACCCGGTTGTTACCAGTTGGATGTAATCAATTTTCATGCAATAAAACAATCCGTTCTGCATTGCCTCCATCATATCTTTGTGTTTTCATTGTGTTTCTCTTGCTGACCGGTTCAGATTGATCTCTTTGAGGTCCCTCCTCATCGTGACTTCTTCAGTATTAGACATATGGGAAGTCTGATGCCAGTTAACCTAGTAATAAACTTGGGATTTGGTATAAAACTTTCTAAGAGTCTAATGACAAGCTATTAAAGTTTCCAAGAGTCTAATATCAAGATATCAAACTCGTGTTAAACCAAATATCAAGGTATCAAATATGTATTAGGTCTAATATTGTAGTGTTGGTATGGCCTTATGTTTTTTATATTAAAAGAAACCAAAACTAGGGGGTTGATGCAGATACAATTAGATTAACAACAAAAGAACAACTGTTAGTAGAAAAATAACAAAATCACAGCTTCCTAAAACTTTTCTCTATCAATTTTTTTAAACATACTACTCATATTAATAGAGTTTAAAAGAGTCATTGTGAACAGTAAAATATGCCACGTAGGGCTAAAGATAACCAAGTCCGAGATTAACCAAAAAGGATTATAATCATAACTAGAAATAGTAAGGCCACCAAGGCCATCCAAAAACTCAAAAAACCATCAAGAAGCTAATATCCCTACTTGTTTTTGTCATGAATCAACTTGGGTAGGAGCATCCTAGCCCATTCTTTGGTGATAAATTTAAAGAGGTCTTTGTAGTCCTCTTCCTCCTTCTGTTTTCCTTTCTGGGCATTCTCTTGCAAAAGACATAGGGTGGCTGTAGATCTGTGCATGACTTTCAACATGAACTTGGTGACCTCATGTAACCTTTTTTCGGTGAAATTCACTCTGCTAACAATTTCCTGCATTTTCTCATTCAGGGTGTCCACTTTCTTTTCCAAAGCCAGCAATTTGCCCTCCGCTTCCTCCTTGATACTGCTAGCTTCCTCCACAATAACTTTCTCTAAAATCTAAGGGTAGGGGATGAAGAAATGGCTCGAGACTTGGGTTCAACATCTAGGTTCATAGAGTTGTTAGGGCTTTGAGAGACATGGGTAGAGCTACCAAGATGAGGGGCCGAGGTGGAATGAGACGGGGCCACTTTACCCAAGGGGCTGGTATCCTCCTCCGCATCCATAGAATCACCTGTGTCATGGGATGAGGAGGGGTCCTTTAAGGGTTTCTCTTTTTTAGGGGGTTTGGATGCCAGTCTCACAGGGCGACGGGGAGTGTTGGCTTCATCAGTGATCTCCACATCAGAGTCAATTTTCTGGATTTTCACTTTCTTGGACTCAAAGTGTTTTGAGTCCTTTGAGTGGCAGGCATGTTTTTTGTTTTTCTTGTTGGAGGAGCCAAGTTTGAGCATAAGAGTAGGGTTTTTTTCAGGGTTGGCAGTGGCCATGGGCAGGGACTAGTTTTCAGGCGCATTCTGTACCATAATTTTTGCGGGGAGGGAAAAGAGCCAGGTGGAAATTATACAAGCGAAGGATAAGGTCTTGATGGAGAATAGGACAATCCTTTTTTTCCTTCTTAGTTTCAACAACATCTCTCACATTAGCAGCCATAGAATGCAATAGATAAAACAAAATATAAATAAGATCCCTATTCCTAAGATGATTGATAAAAGGGAGGTGATAGTAATAGAAAACCCCATACCGCCCTTTGAGAGTAAAATATTTCATAATGATGTAGCACACCTTGTCCCATGGTAGTGGAAGCTCCTCATGATTGAATCCATCAGCCCTCTTCATAGGGTTCTCACCACCATAGAATAATTGATTCAGACTAGTGGTGTCCGAGATATGACTCTGCTTTTTCCATTTTCGGCCTTCCATGGAAAGGCCCGCCACCTGAGCAATAACCTCCTCATTCACTTTAAACAAAATGCCACCCATAGTGACCCTTCTATCCTCCCAAGAAGCCACAAACTATTTAGATAGTCTCTCGTCATTACCTTTCATACTCTCCATGAACTTATCTATTCCTCCTTCCATGCACACAAACCAAACCGCTGACCTAGCTTTGAAATCATTTGTTTTATCCGGTTGAAGTCTCAGTCTGTCACCCCCCATAATCACTTTCTCTAGCTTAGTGGTAGTAATTAGAAGTAGGGCAATGAAAATACAGAGCCACTCAAGAGTCAAAGAAGACTCTAGAAATAGACCCAGTAAATTCTGATATAAAACAGTGCAATATTCATCGTGATTATTGCAAGTCATGTTTAAATAGATCTCCTAGGCTCGAGAACTATTCCGCTCATGTAAACCATCAATCCACCCAATGTTACTTAGTGGAGACAAGTTGTTTCCTTCATCAACACCAATGTCATTTGTCTGGATGATTAAAAAAAATACTATCTTTCCCGATATCGGTACTCTGAGATAAAATCATTATTTAACCCCCTTAATTTATTTTGGGAATGATGACTAGGCCATATGCTACTACGTGGCATATCCACCCCAAAATTGGTGGGCTCCAACTTCAAATTCCAAATTTGGTAATTTATGATCCTCTTCAGATTACAACTAATTAAAAGGTAAAGAAGAGGGAGGGTAGTTATATTTAGAACTTAGTCTTATCTTTTTCCAAGGTCTCCTTGGTGATCACTAGCAGCAGATCAGTATTCCTCCAACAATGTAAGCCTTCTTGCAGCATGCCGACAACAACCATGGAGTCGGCAACCACATTCCCTTCTCTATAAATGTGGCAGATAGTGAAACTGTCAAGGTTAGTTAGAAGCATTCTGACATCCCTCAATATCGCTTCCACTTTCCAACCCACCACAGTTCTTCCACTGACAACCTCCACAATTATTTTTGAATCACCTTCAATTTCAAGTTGTCTGATACTTATAGCAATGATGAACTTCATTCCCCATAAAAGGGCCATTCTCTCAGCTTGGTTGACAATATGGTTCCTCAGGCTTCCAACAAAGGTGGCGATAAGATCACCCTGATGATTTCTTATAACACCACCTCCCTCTTGCCAATTATTGTGGGATGCCACATCAAAGATTAATTTGTGCCATGAGGGACTTGGGGCTTCCCATTTGGTCATTTTTTTGTTGATCTTTTTAGTGTTGTTGAACAACTTAAACTCCGAGGGGAGTTTCCAATGTTCAACAATTCTCCATTCAACTGGGTTAGGGGGGTTGGAGGGGGTTTTCTATCTAGTCACCGAGATATTGTCCATAATAATCTTGAAGCAACTATTAAAAATATTGTCTAGGGAGTTTTCAACATCCTTGAAGATTCTGTTATTTCTTTCTTTCCAAACACTCCAACATATATGAGGAGGGATCTACTTCCACAACTGTATAACCAGGGGGTGGTAGAAAGGCGATGGCCAATCATTCACAAACTGGTGTATGTCACCATGGAAAACCCATTGAAGACCACATTTTTCAAGGGCAATGGTCCACAAGTGTCTAGCAAAAGGGCAGTGGATAAAAAGATGGTTGATAGATTCCTCCTCTGATTTATAAAGGATACACTTGTTAGGTAATTGGAATCCCCTTCTTCTCAAGTTATCCCGAGTTAATACTTCTCCATGCATAAGGGTCCACCAGAAAAAAATAATCTTTGGTATAAGTTGCGGGTTCCAAATCTTTTTCCAGCATTCCATATCCCCATTGAATCTGAAGGGTTGTTTGTAAGTAGACCTGACCAAGAAATCCCCAGATTGAGTCCCCTTCCAAATGAATTTATCCTCATGGGAAGAAAGAGGTATCCGCGACATGTGCATGAGGTTTTGGAATTCTAGGGCCTTAGGCAATAGGTCAGGCCAATCAATGAAGATCAGAGAGATGTTTTTCTACTTTCCTCTTCCTAACATAATTTAGTCAGCAATATAATCACCGACATGGTCCTTTAGGATGTTCATTAACTAGCAGAAGTGGGTTTCAGCCAGAGGTTTATCTTCCAGCCACGTATCCTCCCAAAATCTAATCTTTCTTCCATTTCCAATCTGCCACTTTAGTCCGTTTCTGATAGTAGGTCTAATCTTGAGTATGTTGTTCCATAATTTAGATCCACGAGGTAGGCCAAAGGAATTCAAGTTGAAATAAAAATGTTCCCTTTCTAGGTATTTAGCCCCCATAATGTTACACCAATCTACCTCCCCTTTAGCTAAGTTCCAACCCACTTTGGCGATTAAGGCCTTGTTCAAGATGTTTATCTTTTTGATACCTAGACCACCCATAGTCTTAGGCAAATAGACAATATCCCAATTAACTAGTGAGAGGCATTTCTTTTCTTCCATACCCGTCCAGAGGAAATATTTTTGAATCTTCTCAAGCTTCTCCCCCATAGAGCCCAAAATTTTGAACAGGGAAAGGAAATAAACATGGATACCTTGGAGGGAAGCAACAAGGAGCTGGAGCTTCCTCGCACTACTAAGGAATTTACCCTTCCATCCCACAAGTTTCTTTTGTATTCTTTCAATGATAGTATTGCAGAACATCGGAGTCACCTCTTTGACAGTGAGAGGGAGACCCAGGTAAGTCCCAGGTAAATAGGCAGAATGTCACCCAAGAATATTAAGAATTTCAGTCTATAAGTCAATAGAGGTGTTGAAAAAGTAAAGATTAATTTTATTATAACTGATACATTGACCTGAAGTAGAGGCATAGTCAGAAAGAAGGTTCTTCCAATGTTTAGCTTCTATCACAAAGGATTTACCAAATAGGAAGGTGTCATCCACAAATTGCTGGATCATAGAAGGGGGGATAGTCAAAGTAGCTTTAATACCCTGTAATCTCCCATTGACCATCATATCCAAGAAATTTATGCCCAAAACCTCTGCAATCATAATAAAAAGATATTGGGACAGGGGGTCCCCTTGTCTGATACCTTTTTCAGCTTTGAAGTAACCCCTAGGAACCCCATTGATCAAGATAGAAAACTGAACCGTAGACACACACTCCCGTATCATATCAACAATATTTGGATTAAAGCCTAGTTTTGAGAGAGTTTTAAACAAGAAACACTAGTTGACTTTATCATAAGCTTTTGAGATGTCCAATTTATGTCCAGTTTAAAATCCATACTTGGGGATTTTCTCTTTTACATGGAATGCATAATTTCGTGAGTGGCAATGGACGCATCCAAGATTTGACGACCTGGGACAAAGCCTTTTTGAGAAGGGCTGATTAACTTAGGAAGCAACAATTTGATTCTGTTCACTAAGACCTTAGAGATGATCTTATAAATAGTATTGAAAAGGCTTATAGGCCAAAAATCCATCATGCGTTTAGGATCCTGAGACTTGGGAACGAGAACAATGTAGGTGCTATTCAACTTTTTCAACAATTTACTAGTCCTACAGAAATCCTTCACAACTCTGGTGACATCAAAGCTGACAATGTCCCAGAATTCCTAGAAAAAGGTCAGGGGGAAGCCATCCAGACCCAGGGTCTTATAAGCACCCATCACAAAGACTGCCAAATGGACCTCCTCCAAGGAAATGGGTGAAAGAAGTTGGTTGTTATCCTCTTCACCAATGGTAGTAGGTAATTTACTCAGAAGATTGTCCTAAAGAGCCTCACTTCCTCCCCCAAAATCAGTGTACATACGGATGAAGAAGTCAATAGCAGTTTGGCCAATTTGGGCTTCAGCTGTGATCCCCTGTCCATTGTCATTCTTTAGACATTTGATCATGTTTACTCGCTGAGCGGTGGAGGAAGGAAGAGTTCATGTCTCCCTCCTTCAGCCATTGGATTATGGATCTTTGCTTCCAATAGATTTCCTCCTTAGATATAACGTCCTTCCATTTCTTCTACAGTCTTCTTCTTGATTAAGGAGGGAGTGAGGAGGATCACCAGAGGCCATAATGCTTCGAATCTGCTGCAGCCTAGAGCACAAATCCTTCTTCTTCTTGAATATGTCACCAAAAGTTGCTTTATTCCATCCTTTCACTTCCCGTCAGATGGTTCATTTTCTTAGCTATCCTGAACATAGTTTTCCCTTGGATAGGGGAGGCCCACTAGCTCCTAACCAGATCTCTAAAATCTGGGTGGGAGGCCCACATAATCTAATATCGAAAAGGGGGGGACCCAAGGGGGGTCTATCAGCTCAGTGGAAGAGGGGAGGGCTATGATCAGAAGCAGTCCTTAGGTAGGAGTTGTGACCAATATCCCATTTAGCAGAGACTAAAAACCTGTCCAGTCTGACTTGGATTAGGTGGTTCCCTTTCCTATTATTAGACCAGGTGAAGGGGACACCCTGAAGATCTAAATAAAAAAGACTAGTAGCATTTATAAGATTGGCCAAATCCTCCATACTATCAGAATAATCCATTAGACCACCACATTTTTTAGAAGGGTAGAGAGGGGTGTTGAAGTCACCTGCCAACATGTAGTGAGTATTTTGATCCTCAAGGATGCAATCAACAATTTCCTCCCAAACCAGGTGCCTTCCTAACTTAGAATTGGGGGCATATATATTGAACATATGATAGTAGAGTTCACCAAATTGGAAAGTCACCGCTAGATAGTTCTGTGAGCTCACATAAACATTACCTTGGAGCTTTCAAGGGATCCAAAGGGTAGAAATTCCACCAGACAGCCCCAACACCTCCACATATAGAAATGCAAGACCCGACCAAAGTTTTTCGACAGTCATTGCAAAGGTTTGGTAGGACATTTTGAATTCTTGCAGTAAACAGATATCAATCTTCATATCTAAGATATATTGTTTTATAGAAAATTGCTTTTGGGGGTTGTTGAGTCCCCTTATGTTCCAGGAGAGGAACTTAATTTCTTAGTTTTTTTATTTCCATCAGGGGTCATCTATCGCCCCCTTGCAATATCGCTTTCCATAGCTTTCTGCCTTAGCACTCTCTCAGTTGGTCTTCCAAATTTGTTGTTAGTGCCCACATTTGCCTTCTTAGTCCTAGTTTTTTTCTTTTGTGTCAGCCATTCCTCATTATCCATATAAGAAATATAGGGGGGAGGTCTTCACATTAGATGTCAATAGGAATGACTTGGACAAGTCCTCCAATATCACCAAACTTCTAGGGGACTAGGGTGGAGATGTAAAGCTTGGTTGATTTAGTCACCTTGGAGAAGCTTTCTCATCACAAGTTTTCTGGGGGGAATGGGGAAGCAAGGGGTTGGCTTCACCAATGGGGTGAGGGGAATGGTGATCGTCATCCTTATCCATTGAGGGGGAGGAAGAAGGATTAGGGGATAAACGTAGGCTAATCATCGAGGGGATTTCCCCATCTTCAAGAGTCTCCACTTGTCTCACTTTCTTCACACGATCAACAAGAGTTTTGATTATATCAAGGATATTATCTGTGTGGGGACAATCTTCAGTTACCACACAAGGGTCATTCAGTCCCATAGGGGCTGAAGATGAGGGTGCACTTGGGATAATAGGATCATAGTTAATAGTAATCTTCTCTTTAAGCTTGGGTTCAAAAGTAGTCGAGGATTTACAATCAGCAATAGTATGCCCCTTCTTAGTGCATTTCTAAAAAAAAAAAGTAGCATTTTCATAGACAAGGCGCTGAGACCATTTTCCCCTTTTTGATTTGAGGGACACAAAGTTGGGTAACACTTTGTTAATAGAAACATTAACACAAAAACAAGTGTAAACTAACCTAGATTTAGCAAGGGTGATCGAATCAACAGTGACATAGCTGCCAAAGGAATCCCTAATCCAATGAAAGATTTGCTCATCCCAAAATTCCAGCGGGAGGCCAGGAAGCCTAACCCAAATGGGGGCCATACGGTTGAGTTCAACAGAGGGGTCAAACCCAGGTTTCCATTTGGATAGTGTTAAAACATGCTTTCCATAGGCCCAAGAGTCTGAAAGGACAAAGATCAAGTCCTCATCAATAGTAAACTTGAAAAGGAAGAGACCTCCTGGCATAACCAAGATATCAACACTTCCCTTTAACTTCTATCTTGCCACAACCCATCGTCTAACCATGTAGATAGATGGTCTGAAGGAGAAGAATCGTCCAATAAGCACCAGATGCAAAGATGAAGCAATTTTATACATGAGATTATCAGGTAGCTTGATCTCTGTCCCCTCCTCAGTTTGGATAAAGTTAGCCGAAGCCGTCTCCAAGGTCGTATTTGTAGAACCAACAAGGGCACCTTTCCAGTTGGATTTATTCTCTATTTTACCTTCTTTCACATCCTTCTGACCGACAACATTTTCTGGCCTGATAGAAGGGGATTTCTTATTACTAGATTCAAGGTTATCCTTTCTTTTAACCACATCCTTTTGACCAAGGGAAGATTCGTCAGTATCGAAGGGAATGAGCCACAAGAATCTTCATTCTTGTAAATCTTTTTTGAAGTACCTGCAGGTAGTGGGACCCCAGAAGAAGACACAGGGGCCTCATGAGGAGCATTTGAAACGACAACAGTATTGGGAGGGGGGTCTAGTTGCAGGGGGGAAGAATCCTCCCTCGAGACAATGGACATGTGAGGGATTTCAAAATTCAAAAATTAGCAAGAGTGGTAAAGTTGCAGAGCCACTCTCACTATTTTGTATGGACTTATGTTAGTTTGATATTGTAATGTTGGTATTAGACTTATGTTAGGAATGATATCATAGTGTTGGCATTAAAATTATCGACAGTATAATACACTATCGAACTGATGAGAAGTTTGATACCTCATTGAGGGTCAGGGAGTAGGAGTGACCCTTCATAAGAGGATAAAGTATTTGGTAGTTGTCTTTTCTAGCCATCACATCTGAACTTTGGATTCATAGGTGCTTCGATGTCATGTCTCATCTTTTTGGCTTGATTTATTAATAAAATAAACTAGATTTTATTATTAGTTAATTATTTATTGATTATTTGATTATAAATAAATGTTAGAATTAGTGTTAATTCTGTAAATGCAAATGTAAAGATGATGATTTAATTGTGATATTATTTTGATTTCTTACCATATACATGATTTGACTATGATTTTGAGGGCTAACTTATTGACATGCAACTGAGTGTAGGTATGAGTAGAAGGTGAGAACATGGTTGAGGAGAAGTGATCTAACCACTCTATAAAGAATGGTCATTATGGGAAACCCATTTTAACACCTGGTCTAGGTGGCTCCAAAATAGTACGTGAAACTGTTTAACAAAAGTTAGTTATGAGATTGGACCTCGTAACCTTCCCTTCCCCAACCGCCGAGCTCACTGTCGAGCCAAACAACACACACTTAACTATATTGGGCATCAATTTTATTTATTGGTTAAGTCATTTGGGAATTCTTTGAAATAGGGATCGGTGGGGGTTGAACCCTCGACCCGTCGTGCCCCAAAATTAGAAGCCACTGCTACGATATGAAATACTTTTAAAATTTTAATGACAAGTGTTTTATTTAAACACTTCCTTGGCCGAAGTCATAAAAAATTAACCATTATGGTTAGAAACTAATCCCCCAAAAAATGAATGATGCCAAATAAAAAAGGGTTGTACGAAATAATGAAGGGGTTAATTTGTTAATAGGGGATTATGTTATTAATTATGATGGTTAAACCCCATATATCATATTTTATGTATAAAAAGGGGGTGTAGGCTTTTTGAAAAGCATCCAGGTGATGTGAAGGGGAGAACATTTAGGAGACTTTGATGTCACTTCTGTACTTCGGAGTAATGTTATACCATTGTGCTTGAAGGGAATGGTCTTATCACAATTGTAATTCTGATTTTTGGAGCATAATCGGATTGGTCACTCTGTTGGAGAGGGACCCAAAGATGTAGCCATTTGGCAAACTCCATTATCAATTGTGTTTCATCTTCTATCTTTTCTCTCTCTTTCTTTTGTTCATCATCTTTATTATGCTCTGTTCATTAAAGCATTTTTGTTACGTTAATTTGGTTATTAAGCTTTGAATTATTTATTGTAACCGTTAAGCATTCTTAAAAGAAAACATCTTAGATCCTAAATCAGATAATTTTGAATGACTTAATGATTTCTATGATTATTGTTTTCATCATGTTGCTTCAAATTGATTGATAAGAAAAACAAAACTACCTACCTTGTTTTACATCAATGTATTCATATTTTCATACCTATATGTAATAGAAAAATAAATGTTTTGATTTCAAATGTACATGTATAATCTTTTCTTTTAGAAATAAAAAGTATGTGTGTGTGTGTGTGTGTGTACATATATACATATATGTGTACACACACACACATATATATCTGTGTGTGTGTGTATGTACATGTGTACACACACACACACACACACACACACATATATATATATATATGTATATATGTATGTATATATGTAAATATGTATATATATATGTGTGTGTGTGTATACATATATAGATGTACACACACACACATACACATACACATACACATACACATGCACATGCACATGCACATGCACATGCACATGCACATGCACATGCACATGCACATACACATACATATATAAGATAATGGGATAATATGTATATGTGTATACATGGACATATAAGTTGATATTTATGTATATGTATACACACGCACGCACGTGTGCGCACACACAGAGACACACACATTTTCTTGATAAGGGTGAAATATAACGCCTAAAGTGTGGGCACCTTCGGGATTATTATTGGCCCTTTCCATAGGCGTTGGAAGGATGCACAAAACATGCGACCCATGAATATGAATTCAAGAATTTATTTGGCGATTTTGACCTTAGTGCTACCTCGGGCTATTTTAGGCCTTTTCACTAGCCTTTAAGATGATAAAGACACAAAAAAAATTTGTTCCTTCCATGTGTTTGGAGACTTCGACATTCATATTGGGTTTAGCAAGGCGATGATTTCACAAGTCGAACCTATTATCTTGCTCTATGCTTTAGTCACTAATATTTTTAGTACTTTTTGAGCTTTATAAAGCGATATCTCAGAGGCAACGACAAACAAGCCTTGGCAAATATGACTTTATTTGAACAACAGAAAGACCTATGTTTCCACTCTATTCTCTACATTTGAGTTTGCGAGTTTAGGATTTTGGAATAGCTTCGGGCCTAGTAGGGTTTTTGGAAGGCAAGCAAAATAGCTCAAATTTATTCTACGACTCTCTCTTTCTCTCACGGGTAGACCAGAGCCACAAGGGTCCTTGTCAAGGATGGGGTGTGGTGTGATGCACAACACTATGGAGATGAAGTTTGAGGTAAAAGGGAGAAAATATAAATTGAGAGGGATGTTATATGGTGGGATACACATGGTTTCTTTCAGGACGATAGAGAGATTGATTATAAATGATCAAGTGGAGTGGGCTATAGAGTATTTACTAATGCCCACAAAGACATAGTAGCAAAAGCATAGTTATCCTCCGAACATACATGGATTAATGACTAAACACAATAAGGTGTTTAGTAGCATTCCACTAGGGAGACCTAATATGGGAAAAAGCACATTATTGAATTAAAGGAGGGAGCCAAACCCATGATTAGGCATCCCAAGATGATGAAGGATGAAATTGAGAAGACAATAAAGGAAATCTAAGAGATGGGTCATATAAGACCAAGCAAAAGTCCTTTTGCATCTTCAGTTGTATTGGTGAGGAAGGAAAATGGAACTATGTGAATGTGTATTTGTAGACACCTAAAACTTGCACAACTAATTAAATGAATTTTTATTCATTTAATCATCATTTATTCACCTATTAATTAGACTAAGGTTTAATTAATATCTCTATTCTTCCAATCAGCCTATTAATCAAATTAAAGATTTGATTAAAATCCTTTTCTTCTAACCTAACCTATTAATTAAACTAAGGTTTGATTAAGTACCCTTTAGCCATTTAATTGAATAAATCTTATTTATTTAATTAAATGCCCCTTTTCCCCTTTTTAATTGAATTTACATTTGATTAAAATCCTTTTGCATTTAAATAAATCATTATTTATTTGTGAATAGTCCCCCCCACTTTCAAAATCCCACAAATGCAAGTTGCACCCCTTTTGGCTAAAATATATATTTTATTTTATCTAAAAATGCCTATTTCCCTCCACTTGTATTCTCCTACATTTTCCAGTAGCATGCTAATATTCTTCTAGAACCCCTCTAATCCTTCATAACTAGCCTAATTCCTCTAATCATGTCACATCCCTAAATTTGGGGGAGTCACTTCTCCAAATTTGGGGAAAGTCTTCAAAATGTGTTGAAGACTTTACCTTCTTCAACAAGTTAACTTGTTGAGTCTTCCAAACTTGTAAGGCTCTTACAAAAGACTTGAAGGTTGTCTACCTTCCAAGAAGTTAACCTCCAAAGTCTTCAAAGAGCATTTAATGACTCTTACAAAGACATCACCCTAGCCCATGATGGTTATCCCTTTGGCCATCCTTAAACTTTGCACAAGAGTTCACCTCTTGGACAATAGCATGCTCCCTTGGATAATGGCATTATCCAATGATGTCATCCCTTGAGGTTATCCCTAATGCTTACTTAGCATCTAATGCTTGATTAGAATCCTCTCAAGCCATCTCAAGGTGACATTTGTCAATTTATGATTGGATTGAATTCCCCTCATGGATTGATAACTTTCAATCCTAGCCCTTGTTAAGATTGTTCAATCTTGGCCATCCATTTCTCTATTTTCTCTATAAATAGAGCCCATTTCTTCAATATAAGAATCCATCATCTTTTGCATCCATATTGTAGTTATTTTGTTGTGCAGGTTACCAAGGAGCTCCAATTGTTCACCCTCAAGCATATAGGACATCCTAATTGCATCATAGTTTATATTATATCATGCTTTAGATTATCATTTATCTTAGTTTCATATAGATTCCATAGCATTTTCATATCTCGTCTTCATCTTAGCTTAATTACATCACTTAGTCTTTCAATTTGGAAATACACCTCCATCTTGCATATCATATCAATAGTTTTTCATCTAATCAGTAGGATCTTAGTTGCATCCATTTTTATCCTAGATCATTCTTCAATCTTGTTCTTTAGGTTGTTATCTTAAAGATCAAGTGCTCTTCCAAGTTGAGAGCCACCTTGATTCTTGAAGGTCCTTGGAGATAGAGGACCATGAGACGGTTTTGAGCAATTTGATTTGGTGGAAATGTTTTCTTCATTTAGATTTCTTGATGTAATGTTTCATGGGTGCATTTGATGTTTGCTTGTTGTCTTGCAGGCCTCCAACAAATCAGGTGCACTTTTTTGGTACTCACCATGGGGCTCAACCCCTAAATTTTTTAAAATGTTAACCTTTTTGCACAGGTTCGACCCTGAATTTGATACTCTTTTAGCACATACATCGACTATTGTAGTGCATACGTGGTACAAAATAACACATTTGCGCTCTGTTCTAGCGCTTATGTGCTCTATTCCAATGCATATGAACAATATTTTAACGCATTTGTTTCCTATGGTTGTCTATCTGATAAGATTCTTTTAGCGCATAAGTAGTCTGTTCTAGCGCATATGAAGTACTCTGTAGCGCATTCGTCCTCTCTTATAGTGAATATGTGAAATCTTTTAGTGTATACGTTCTCTGTTGTAGCGCATTTGTAACAGAGGCCAAAATTGTAACCCAAACTTGGAATTTAGGCATGTGTAAGCCCACAAGGAGATTTTATGCTTTGTTAACTTCTTTTCTTGTAGGTTTCTAACAGTTTCTTGCAGATTGGAGGAGTTAAGTAAGGATTTTTTTATTTTCTTTGCTAGATTTTACAAAGATGGTTAAAAATAATTCACATTTCCTTTGGTAAAAATAAATTCACTTTTTCAATTTGGTGCTTTAAAAAGAATCACATTTGTTTTTGGGCTCTAAAAAGAACATCACTTGCAAAGGTAAAAAGAATCACAAATCAAACTTTGTTTTCTTGCAAGTTAGGAGCAAAAACACTTCAAATTTGGGCTTAAAAATAAAAACAACTTTCATTTCTTGCAAAGGTAAAATTCACAATCAATCTTTATTTGAAAGATAAAAAGAACAATCAACTTGTCCCTTTTTGCAAAATCGATTTATTTTATAGCAACGTGCTTTCATTTTGTTGACCAGGATTTCACTTTCCTAGTTAGAAAATAATTGCTATGTGGGATTAAAATAAATAACATGTTTGATTGGAGCAACATCTCCAATTAGGACTTAGATAATCATTACTTTGAAAAGTAAAGAGAACATTGTATGCTTTGTCTTGAGTGGTAGGTATATGTTAGTCCCAACCGGTGTTGAGAGGGGAGGGGTGAATCAACACTTGAATCTATTTTTCACAATTAAAACTTTTAACTCTTGTAGACACCCAAAATTGTCCAGTCTAATTAAATAAATATTTTATTTATTTAATTATCTAAGCTTAATTCTTCTATTAATTAAATAAATCTTTATTTATTTAATTAATTCATTTATCCTCTTCTAGCCTTATTTCTCATTTAAATAAATACATTTATTTATTTAAATTATCCTTTTCCTAAATTAAATAAATATCTTATTTATTTAATTGATCCCACTTCTTCTATTAATTAAATAAATATTTATTTATTTAATTAATTCATTAACCTTTTCTACCTATGACACATGTCATTCATCTCTTAATTCATACACTACCTACCCCTTTCATTATTTTATTATTTCCTCTACCTACCCTCTAATCATAGCCGACCTCCTTTTACACCTCTCAATCTTATCCCTCCATTTCATATAGTGTCTTTTATATAAGGAGATGCTTCCTTCATTATCAAACCCTAATCGTTCTATGCATTCTAATCATATTTTATGCACTTGACTACACTACGATCCTACTTGCAACCACATTCCATTCTTTGTTGAGCTCTTGTGCACATAAAATCTGAGAGCAAATATATCAAGCAAGATCAATGGAGATAGGAAGAATGAAGATCCAAACCCTATTGGACATGTGATGGTATAATCTTTGTGATTTCATTTGATTTGCATTGTCTTAGGTAATCTTCATATGTTATGGTGGATCTTTGTTGTTGTTAGGCTAGGGTTTTGTGGTTGAATTCATTTAGCTTTTCAATATTGTTATTATTGTTATCCATTTTCACCGTGTACATTTTAGCACATCCCGTGGGACATGGATTTTTCTTAGATCTGTGTTTTTTGTAGATTTTTCTAACCCTATATTGCTATTTTGTAAAACAATTTGGAGAATAACCTTGTGCAGCTAGGGTTTTGGACACAAAATCAAGATCTTGGAGAGATTTGATCATATCTCACAAAGGGCTAGGAAATTTTGCACCAAATTTTTTTGCAGGTTGAAAGAACTATCAGGAGCTCTCAATCCAAAATTCAGAATTTTTGGAGCACATTTTCATTTTCTATGAATTTTTTATGATTTTTCATAAAAAAATAATTTTGAGAGAAAATGAGAGACTTTTTCAGATTTTCTTACATTTTTGGAAATCTCTCATAATTATACACAGGATCTGTTCTTTGTGATTTTAAATTTGATGCAAAATATTTCCCTAAAAATCGGATCTTTAAAAATTAGGGTTTTTCCTTATTTTGATTAGATCTCACAAAAGGATTTGAATTTTTACATCAAATTTTTTCTGTAGGTCAAGAAAAGTATCAGAAAGATTTAGTAAAAATTTCAAATTTTTTGGATCGATTTTGCATTTTATATGAATTTTTTATGATTTTTAATAAAAAATTAATTTTGAGAGAAAATTAGCGAATTTTTTGAATTTTCTTACATTTTTAGAAATATCTCATAATTATATATAGGATCTATTCTTTGTGATTTTAAATTTGATGCAAAATGATTCCTCAAAAATCAGATCTTTGAAAATTAAGGTTTTGCATTATTTTACTCATATCTCACAAACTGCTTGGATTTGTTGCAGAAATTTTTTTATGCAGGTTTGGAAGATGATCAAGACTCTCCAGTAAAAATTTCAAATTTTTTGGATTGATTTTGCATTTTATATGAATTTTTTATGATTTTCATAAAAAATTAATTTTTGGAACAAATTAGCAAATTTTTTGGATTTTCTTACATTTCTGGAAATCTCTTGAAATTTTACATGTGGTTATTTTTTATGATGAATCAGATCTTTGAATTGGTCAACAAAACGCATTGTTGAAGGCCCCTATTTCACAAAGTCTTTTGGATCTAAAATTTACCTAACTTGTGTGCTTGCAAGAAGGGGTGATCATTTGAAACAATCCAAACTACTAATAAATCTTTGTTGCAGGTCCTTGGCAAGGGTTTTTGGATTTTTATTGTGTGCCTTGTTTTCATAGACTAGCAAACACTTCAATTGGTGCACTAAAATTGAATCATTGTCTTTTGTGTCTTGAGCAATAGGCTCTTTTTGTTTAATCTTTAGAGGGCCTGTCTTCCCGTGTGGTCTTTAGGACTACTAGTGAGAAGAGAACGACCCAAGTGGTAGTGAGGAAAACCCACCTCTTCTGAACCACTATAAACAATTGTATTCATGGTGAAAACTATGGATAACATGTGCTGATTAGTTCATACCGACACTATGTCTCCCCATAAACCCGTTTGATCAAATTTATTTGATCAGTTGTAGGGCATAACCCCTACTGGATGGGAGCCTTATGTATTTACAGAGCTGAAAGTGCCGCATGTATGGCCACACGAGCGGATGCCCTTACTAGCACCTTTTTGTTTTAGAAGCCAAAATCCTTCTAGTTGTTGAGGCAGGAGGTCGGACCTCTGGTAGCGGCCCACACACATACGGTTCTTAGTAGAGATACAAAGTTTGCCATGGGGAGTTTTTGTGGGGACTGATGTTTGGCTGACCTGAGAAGTGAGTGCCGAGGGTGGAGCCAGTGAGGTCAAGCATCTAAGTATCCGCTCTGAATAGCGTAGC
This sequence comes from Cryptomeria japonica, assembly GCF_030272615.1. Classification (NCBI taxonomy): domain Eukaryota; kingdom Viridiplantae; phylum Streptophyta; class Pinopsida; order Cupressales; family Cupressaceae; genus Cryptomeria; species Cryptomeria japonica. Next base: position 464,853,894 of record NC_081407.1, read on the forward strand.
CTCGAGGGTAAAACCTCATGTGGGATCAACAACTATTGTCTTGGCCAGCCATAAGAATCGTGCTTGACTTATTTTAAACATTCAAAACATTCAAGACCAAACAACAAAACATTGTGTCTTTTGTGTCTTCAAGTGTATGCAAAATATTTTTTACATCAAACAACACAATTTTCTTGGAGTCATTTTGAGTCTAAACACTTGCAAACATTGAGTCCTCATCAACATTGTGTCCTCTTGTCACGAAAAACAGTCAAACATTCAGATTTGGTCACAACCAACAACTTCACAAATTGGAAAATTTTTATAGTCCAGCAAACAAGAGCAATCAGTTTCAGAGTTCTTGAGCTTCCTAAGTTATTTCTCCAAGTTTTCATCTAGAATTCAACCTGTCTTTGGGTCTCACAAAGTCCATCATTGCTTTACACCTTGCATTAAATTTACATTTGTCTAAACTTGAGTCAAAAGGTCACTTGCTTGTCCTCATCATACTTTGTCAACACACTACATACAACAACACTTTGCTAAGTGGTCCCTCATCAAGGTCTCTCACCTTTGGGTCTCATTTGGTCTTACTTAGAGTCAAGGTCAACTTACCTCATCAAGAGAAACTATCCTCTCTTTGGAAGTCACACCTACTCTACTACATACATACTTGGTCTTACACTTTAGACATTGCAAGTACACCTCAGATTCATTTACATTCCATCCAACTCTTGGTCTTCCATACTTTTTCCATTTTCATCTAGTCTCACATATCTCGGTCAATACCTAGTTCATGGTTGAAACCCATCTTCAAAAATCTGGGAGAGAAACTAAAGAGGCTCAAGAGTCCGCAAACATGAGTTCTTATGAGTATGAAAATGATATCTTTTTCAATTCTGATCATACTACATTACCTGACATGGATGCCTATAGAAACATTCCAAATGTTGAGAACATGGACACTACAAACAACAATGATACACACAATGATGATATGGACAACTTTTCAGTACATTCAACAGATGTGGAAGAATCCATTATGGACCCCCGCTTCAATCGATTGATTGAGGAAATAATGAGGAGGGATAGACAATACTTCTTACAAATGATGGCACAAAGTGGAGCCAAGATACCTCATGATTTTGACATGTCTCAAATAATGGAAAATCGACCTTTGCAACAAACTCACTCCAACATGGATCAAAGGAGGCCTAATAGTGGAGGCAATAGAAGACCACATCTTGTGCCTGAATCACCATCATCTTTGTTTCAAAAACTAGATGTCCCACATACACATGGTCAAGCATATGATACTCACCTTCACAAACCATTATGGAAGTCTCATGCAGAGAAATATGCTCAATCACATATCAATGTTAAGGATCAACCACCAAAGCAATTGGATATTCAAAGGCATGCTCAAAATTTGGACACAAGGAAACCCCGTGTCAAATTTGGGGGCAACACATTAGAACATGACATGCCTGTAGAGTATGGTATACATGGACAAAATAGATATTGTGTTCCTCACCATGAATCTATACCAAGTGGTCCATATATACATCATCACTATAGACCTCCTCCATATGAACATGTGTATGATCAATGTCATCCATATATGCAACATGCTCCTCCTCCAATTGGTGCCTCAAGCATAGGGTATGGTCCAAGAAGTTGATCTCCACCTAAGAGCAATTTGGAGCAACAAATCAGGGACTTACAAAAGAAAATGGAGGACATAAATACACCAAAGCCAACATGCACAATGAGAGACATATGTCCCTATCCATTTGACAAAAGCATTCCAATGCCTCCATTTCCTACACACTTTGTGACGCCTAAGTTTTATAAATATAGAGGAAAAGGGGATCCTAAGGCACACATAAGATAGTTTTTCATAGCTTGCATTGAGGTAGTAGCAGAAGAGACATATTTGATGAGATTATTCCCACAAAGCCTAGGTGATCAAGCTATGGAATGGTTCTCCCAACTCCCACCTGGTATTAAGTCATGGGGTGACTTAGCAGAGGCATTTATTCAACATTTCTCTTACAACATAGAGACAGACATATTAGTCACTACTTTGTGCAACACCAAGCAAAAAGAGGGAGAATCTTTTGCATCATTTTTACAAAGATGGAGGAATCTAGCCAGCAGATGCTCTTGTGAAATCCCACAAAAACAAATGGTAGAGATGTTCACCCAAAATGTTAACAAAGACAATGGCTATGATCTAAGGAAAGCTTGTTTGTCCACCTTCAAGGACGTTATTGAAAAAGGCTTAGCGACAGAAAAGGTCCTAATTGAACAAGGAGTCATTAAGATATTCAAGGAAAATAAAGATGAGTTTAAAGGAAAAGACAAGCCAAGATTTTGGAATAAAAACAAGAACACAGTCAATGATGGTGTTGTTGATGCCAACACAGTGCGACCCAAATTCATTTTTTCTGGATCAAGTTCTACAAACAATCAGGTGAATACTCAAACAACTTCTAAATCACGAAGGAAGTATACTCCATTGGGAGAACCACTTGAGTCAGTTTTCAAGAAGCTAGTGGCAAACAAAGTAATCACAATTCCAGATTTTCCTCCATATGAACCAAAGGTTAAACTAAATTGGTGGAATGATGATGAGTATTGTGAATTTCATAAGAGCAAGGGTCATAAGACAGGAAATTGTCATCGACTGAAGAACATCATACAAGATCTCATTGATAGAGGTGACATTGAGATTGAGGGACATTCCTCCAATCAAGAACATGAGATGTTTAAGGAACCATTCCCAAAACATGACAAGGGAAAAGCTAAAGCCACAGAGGATCAAACCAACTATACCAGAGCATCCTACAACTATGATTCAACTATCAATCACATCTCGATGGACAATTATGTCTCTACCATTATCATCAAGGACAAAACATCTGAGAATTCTACCCGGAGACCCAAGATTGTCCTAAAAGGTGTTGGATCTTCTTCCGAACCTACCTCTGAATGTCATGTCACAACTCATCGAGATAAAATTACTTTGCAAGGTGCTCCAGCCAAGAACACCGCCTCCTCATCAACCAAACCTGAGTATGACCTTGTAGAACAGTTAGGGAAGACACCCGCGCTCATCTCCATCCTTGAGCTCTTACGCATATCCCCCGCTCATAAAGCCATTCTTGACAAAACCTTGAGAGACACTGTCGTTCCTACTGATCTGAACGTGGACCAGTTTCAAGCCATGGTGGGATACCTTTCCATTCCACACTCCCTTACTTTCACAGAAGCCAATGATGCCTCCGTAAGTTAGCCACATAATGCACCACTACACGTTGAAGCCTTCATACACAAACATCGAATAAAACGAATCCTGATAGATGGAGGAGCTGGTCTAAACATTTGTACATTGAGCACTATTAAACAATTGGGATATTCCAACAAAGCTGTGAATTCTACAAATCAAATTACTATCAAAGCATATGATGATGAAGAGCATTCATCCAAGGGCACAATAACTTTACCTCTCAGAGTTGGGCCAGTTACAAAGGATGTGGTTTGTCAAGTCCTTGACCTAGATCTCACATACAATATATTACTAGGACGTCCTTAGATTCATGAGATGAGCATAGTCCCATCTACATATCATCGATGTATCAAGTTTCCACACAATGGAGTTGAAGTGACCATCAAAGCGGATCCAGATCCATTCATATATTGCAACAATCTACAACCTCGATCAGAAATAACAATCCCAGTCAATCGCAAAGCTATTCCTTCATCAGCATATGTGGATCCAGAATCATTAAAAGCTTCTACATCAAAACAATCAGAGATAAAAGAAAAGTTCAAGATTAAAGACCTAGGATGTGGTGAGTATATATTTCATGTTGATCAACTCCCACTATCTCCTAACACATTTTGTCGACAAGAACAATCTACAAACAATTTGCAATACCAAGGAATTGGGTATGAACCACCTAGTGTTGTGTCTACTAAGTCTGAATGCAAATCTCCTCTAGTGGTGCAAGCATCTCTTGATATCAATAGTCCTAAGAGTGGTTCCAACAAAGAATCTATTGAGTGTATCACCAACCCTCTTGATAACTCACATAGCTTTACCATTTCATCCACTCATTCCATTTCCACTCCACTTCCAAACTTGGATCAACAAGAATCAGAAAAGCCCTTACTCATTGAGGATCACAAATCAAGCTTTGAAAAGAAAAATCTAAAAGTCAAAACTAAAGAAAATTCTGTCAGTCCAAATCAAAATCAAAATCTATTGGACTCTGCAAAAATCAAAGTCAAGGATAAAAATCCTATGAAAGAAAAAGAACAAGAGTTGATCTCCCCTAATATCAAAATAACTGGGGGCAAAAGCTCTAAAATTTTAAATCAAAAAGCATACTTGTTGATCCTAAGTCTCCATCATGCTATCCTACTTTCACTTCTTTTCACAATCATAAGCCTTCATCACTCATCCACTTGTTCCACACATCCTTTCCCTTCTGGTGATACATCGTGGACCTTTAATGGAGCTTCCTCAAAGGACTTTGTTATCAAGGATGCCCAAACTTCTTCAGGTGACATGCATACAGGCCTACGTAGTCCACACGCTAGTAATTCTATCTTAGTTCCTTTATCAAGGAAGATAGTCACTCAAGCTACACATCATCCAGTCAAGGAACAATGCATGTACAATCACAAAGTCAAGCCTCGCACATTTGAGGTAGGGGACTTAGTTCTCAAGGAAAACCCCAAAAATCAGCAAGACAGAGAGAAGAAGGGCAAGTTTGAACCAAACTGGCTTGGTCCTTACATCATTACAACATCATATGGATCTGGGGCATATCAGCTCTCAACTACAGAAGGTGAACCTTTGGAGGATCCTATCAACAGCATGCACCTTCGCAGGTTTTACACATAGCTCTTCAAAGTATCCTAATTCAAAAATTTCAAAAATACAAAAAAAATTCAAAAATTTCAAAAATACAAAAAAAATCACAAAAAAAAAATCGTTACTTGGTGAAAACCTGGCAAACAGGCGCCTTGTGACACAAAAAATATTGAAAAATCGAAAAAAGTAAAGAGAAATAATTTCATCCAACGGTGAAAACCACTTCGGTGGTGCCCTGGGAAAGTACCATGGTGAAAATTGGGTCACTAGTGCCATGTGTAGAGACATTGCTCCTCCCTCCTTCAGGATTCTCTTTCATCACTTCACTTTGCACACACTCACGACCAATTCATCCATAATAAACTTACCCACTCCCATCATGGCTTGTTATTGATCTACCTAAGATTGGTTAGCCATTCATAATAATCATTCCTTTTCACCTCCCTTTCCATCCATAATAAATCAGATCCTATCTGTGGCTAAGGCAAATCCTACGTCTAGTGATGGGTGTGGAACTGAGAACATCATATGTTTCGAGGAGTACAGTTTCTTCTAGCTTCCTTCAATCTATCCACGCACAATCCGCAATAAAACAACATTTGCATCACAGATCTGCAATAAAGTTTCATCTTCTCCACAATAAAGTATCAGTTTCATGGATTCAGTCAGTTTCAGATGAGACACAACAACAACAATGGGCTTCAACAAATCAAATCTTTCAACAGACTCAGACAACATATGGTTCAGTGCTATCTATCCTTTCTGTGAAAGTAAACATTGTGACCACAATCAAATAAGACTTATACAAGTGACAAGAGACACTAAACTTGAGGACTACAGTGGATGTTGGTGTCGAGTCTTGATTTTCTTTTAATTTCATCTTTTTTTGTGACATGTCTTTTAGCTTTTCCAGGATGTCTCTGACTAGAGATTCTATCTCCAAGATGTCTTTGACTAGAAAGGCGAGGATGGGGTATCGTCACCTATTTGTACTTGCTGTCTATGGATTGTCTCTTAGTAATGCTCTGACTTGTCCAAGGATATGAGGACACTGTGAGTCTAGTGTGAACTGGGGCATTCCTTGTTTGTGACTGTCTTATCTCCATGCAAACAGGTACAATGACTTTCTGGGTCGAACATATGCCTCGATTGTCATAACCTACTTGCCATAATAAAGCTCAATGATGATAATGCACAAGAAGATTTTTCACTTTCATATCTTCTGTCTTCCATCCCCCTTTCTTGATTGACTTCCATCATCCTTCTCGAGTCCGCGTAGCCTGCTATCACATGACTGAGTATAATGACACACCAAAAACATTTGCATTTCATGTAGTTGCACCTGCATTACCACATATAAGCATTTCATACATACATATAGATATCACAACTACATCACATCCTACACACAACACCTGTTAGCACAATTTACATTTGCATTATCATATTCATCTGCATTACATACATTCACATTTGCATCATGCATACACATATAAAACATAAAAGAACAACAAAATATATATTGCATTGCATCATATACATATTTGCATCCATATCATAAGCATCACATAAGAACATCTCATCACATAGGTACACATGCATATAGCTGCTGCAAAGATGAATCATCTCATATATATATATAAAGTGTCATGATACAATGATGTCAAAATCATATGGCTACACTCACCCGCAGGTGTCTACATCATCATACAAAAATGGTACAATACTGATACATAGGGAGCCCTCTATGGCTACGATGAACTCCCTCCCTCGGAGCCAGCTAGCCTTGATGAAGCCTGAGCCCTAGAAGGACCCGCCCCAAGATCATCTCTCCTAGCCCCTGTGTCCTTTGCAGCCACCCCTTGTGTCGCCCTATCCGGACAAAGGAACCCATTGATAACTCCTGCCAATACTACTGGTAGTGCTAATCCTGTCCATGTCATGGTATCCCATGCCACATGTCCCACCCTCATCTCCAGTCCCGGATCCTAGAACGCTCATCTAAGGGCATCCATGTCTCCATCTCAATCGTATGGAATCAGCTCCCCGTCGATCAGTATCCGCATAATCCTGTATACATCCTCTAGGGTGATTGTCATCTCACCCATCGACAAATGAAATGTACATGTCTCGGAGTGCCATCTCTCCGCCAGCACAGTCAGCAATCCCATGTTCACCCAAAACTCAGGCAGTCTCAATCCCATAGCCTCAATCGCAGCTTGGTCCTCGGCCGTCAACTCAAGTCGCAACCTCTGAGTCGATGGGAATCTCTCCCGTGACTCCAGCATAGGCAAATACTCTTGCAGTCAAGCAAATCAATTATGTCAGTCATAGTGGCATTCAATGTTCATCACAAAATGCTACATTTTATCTAAGTGCATATGGTACTCTATCCTAGTGACACTCACTGTTCATCACAAAGTGTTGCTTCTACCCTAGTGGTACTCCTTGTTCATCACAAAGTACTACATGTTTGGCACTCCCTGTTCATCACAAAGTGCTACTCACATTTGCACTCCCTATTCATCACAAAGTGCTGCTCATATTTTAGGACTCCCTGTTCATCACAAAGTACTATATCTTGGTACTCATTGTTTATCACAAAGTGCCTTGATCTATCTTATCCTAGGGCCTATACTTGAGTGAATCCTCTTGAGTAGTTTCCTAATTGGCAACGTATGTTCTATCACAGAATTGTCAATCCTAGCCCTATTTGTTATCCTAGTCTTCCCTAGAGGACCTTCTTGAGTGTATCCTCTTAGCAGCTTATCCAATCAACAATGTATGTTCATCACAGAACTGCCGATTTGACCTAGAAGACAAAAATTCACATTTTTGGACACAAACACGCTTTCCTGACATAAACGTGCATTTATTACATTACCTAGTATGCATTAATGACAACAATAAATGCAACAAAGTATGAGGAGGTTTTGTGGTACTCACCGGCTCTCTTGCCTCTGCTAGCCTCTGGAATCGGCGAACGCGGTTGAATCTGTGAATAAAAGCCATCGCTGCTGACTGTTGCTGCTCTTTTCTCTCTCTGCACTCTAATCTCGTGGATGTGCTGAAGACAATGAGGATGTATTTTCCCTCATGGTCTATCTTATAGACTACCCTAGCCCTAGCCCTCGCCTCCCGAGTTAGTCTTCATTATCCCGTGACTCTGTCACTTTATCCGGTTAGTCCATTCTATCCTGTCTTTCTTATCGAGAGATTGTCTGCAATCTTTTCAAACATTTTCATCCAATCTCTCGAGGGGGCATATCATGCCCATCTTGGGGCAAATTTGTATCAGTTCATCTTATCTTCTTTGAAACAATGCGACAAGCTGCATTGTCTCAAAGAGGGGCAAAATGTAGACACCCAAAATTGTCCAGTCTAATTAAATAAATATTTTATTTATTTAATTATCTAAGCTTAATTCTTCTATTAATTAAATAAATCTTTATTTATTTAATTAATTCATTTATCCTCTTCTAGCCTTATTTCTCATTTAAATAAATACATTTATTTATTTAAATTATCCTTTTCCTAAATTAAATAAATATCTTATTTATTTAATTGATCCCACTTCTTCTATTAATTAAATAAATATTTATTTATTTAATTAATTCATTAACCTTTTCTACCTATGACACATGTCATTCATCTCTTAATTCATACACTACCTACCCCTTTCATTATTTTATTATTTCCTTTACCTACCCTCTAATCATAGCTGACCTCCTTTTACACCTCTCAATCTTATCCCTTTATTTCATATAGTGTCTTCTATATAAGGAGATGCTTCCTTCATTATCAAACCCTAATCGTTCTATGCATTCTAATCATCTTTTATGCACTTGACTACACTACGATCCTACTTGCAACCACATTCCGTTCTTTGTTGAGCTCTTGTACACATAAAATCTGAGAACAAATATATCAAGCAAGATCACTGGAGATAGGAAGAATGAAGATCCAAACCCTATTGGACATGTGATGGTATAATCTTTGTGATTTCATTTGATTTGCATTGTCTTAGGTAATCTTCATATGTTATGGTGGATCTTTGTTGTTGTTAGGCTAGGGTTTGTGGTTGAATTCATTTAGCCTTTCAATATTGTTATTATTGTTATCCATTTTCACCATATACAACTCTAATCTGCATTTATTTAATAATCATCAATATATTTAATCACTAAAGTAGAATATGTATGCATGAAAAGTTGACAGTGACACCAAGATTTATCTCGTGGAAACCCAAATAGGAGAAAACAACGGTGTGAGTAGGAACTCACAAAATTTGTACTCTTCTGGAGTGCACCCGGTGAGGAGCCATCCCTATTAGGATATTACAAAGACACTGTTAGGTGCCACCCGGTTAAGGGATTTTGTTTAGGGCCGATTAGTTCCTTTACCCTGTTAAAGGTAATCTGATTAAAGGACTTAAGAACATCAATTAAGATGTCACCTAGTTAAGCGATTTTGCAAAAGGGACCTATTAAAGTCCACCTGGTTAAGGGATTTAAGTTGAAATGGTTAGAAAGAAACAAATGAATGATCTGATGAATTAGGTACTGATAGCTTAATTAGATCACAATGAGAATCACACTCTATCCACACTGGTTGTGTCTGCTCTGCACAACATCGGTTTTCTTCTTACAACTTCGGCTCTACACTCAGCCGGTCTTCTGTCCATCAGCTCTGCACTCTATCGGTCCTCCGACCTTCAGCTCTGCACTTTGCCTGTCCTCTGAGCTTCAAATATGCACTATGTCGGTCTACCTCAAACACCCTTTGCTCTACTAAATCCTTTTAGCACTTCCTCTCACTGTGCTCTTTACTTTGGATCGCCTTCTACAAGATCTTCTTTTTGCAAATTTTACGATCAAGAATTTTTGAATGAACTCAAGAATACTTTATACATTTTCTATCATCACCTTTGGGTGTTCCCTCAATCAAAGTATTCACAAATTTTAGAATATTTCAAATTCAAAATCTCCCACTCTTTCTCTACGCACCCTGCAACAATTCTGCCAAGTGTTCAAAGAATTCTGCCATCGCATCTCCCAAAAATAGTAACTTCTGGGTCAAGTTCAGTCATTTAAGAGCGAACCAGAAAATCTATAGGTAATCATGGCTTGACTGCATGATAACTGAAGTTGACCTTACCAACTTGTGATTTGGCATAAACACAAGCTCACCAACTCACCTTTTGCCACCGCAACTGAATAACCGATCACCACTCTGAGATTTATGGTGATCACCTATCTTCCTTCTGTCATACTGGTGTACTGGTATACCACTGCACTTCTATATTACTGGTTCATCCTTTTATTGCTAGTTTGTTGTGCTAGCATCAAGTCCCTTTCCCTGTTTTCCAATGGGGTTCCGGTTTGCATACAATCTCAAGTCTTCTTGCCCGAGTCATCTTTTGTGACTTCATCAACATCAAAATGACCTATCTTCTTGAATGACATATCGGTTGGCTTAGTCTATCTTCCCTTGAGCTGATTGAATGTTTGGTCATCTACTTCCAATGATGTTTCCATGTGTTTGCAAGTCATCACCTTTGCTTATTGAAATACACCACTCTACCAATACCACTTCACTGAACAGTGTTAGACATCAATGACAAATATTAGCTCATATACTGGTTCTCTGGATTGACCGGTTTTGTCAATGCCAATAATCTCCCCCTTTGGCATTGATGGCAACACTTCAGAATTTGTCTTATCAGTTGCATGTTCTTCCTTCATTTTTGTACCGGTTATTACTTCTGCCCTGAGTAATGAATATCTTCCCCTAACACTGGTAATACTCTGATACAACAACTCCAGCTCAATCACTACTTACCAATTCTCAAACACTATAATCATATCTCCCCCTTTGACAACAATGCCAAAGATTCATTTTAGTACACTTACAAGACTACTCCCCCTAACCGGAGTAGTCCACACTCATCAATCTAGTCTTAGGAAAAAAAAATTGAAATCATACCAGATTGATATAGAGCCCTTTTTGCTTACTTTACTGTAGGTAGGGGCATAACCCCCAACTTACCTCTGAGATATTCAAAGGCGTCCTTCTGTAGTGGCTTGGTGAAGATATAAGCCAACTGCTCTTTTGTTGGTATATACTCCAACATCACTTCCTTTTATTGAACTTGTTCCCTTAGATAGTGATATTTGATAGCTATATGCTTCATTTTGGAACGCATTACCAGATTCTTGGATATGTCAATGGCACTGGTGTTGTCACAATGAATCACTGTCGGTCAAATCACCTTTTCTTGGATACCTTCCAACAGTTGCTTGATCCAAACTATCTATGTGCAGTTGATTGCAACAACTACATACTCAGCCTCAACTGTGGATTGAGATATGCAATTTTGTTTCTTGCTTGTCCAAGATACAATCCTATCTCCAAGAAAGAATGCACCTCCACTAGTGCTTTCTATCATCAATGTTCCCTTCCCAATCTGAATCAGTAAAGAAAATTAAGCTAAAGTCTCCCTTACATGGATACCAGAGACCATACTCATTAGTCCCCTTGAGTTATCTAAATATTCTCTTGTCTGCCACCATGTGAGTCTCTTTCGGATTTGCAAAAAATCTGGCAACCAATCCAACAACTTGTGCTATGTTCGGTCTACTCTGTACTGCATACTGTAACTTACCAATCATGGACCAATAAAGTGTCTCATTTACTTCTTCAACCTCATCATATTTAGAGAGCTTGCAACTTGTAAGCATTGGAGTTCCAGCAAGTTTGCAATCTTCCATTCCAAAAGTTTTCAGAATTTCCCTTATGTACTTAGTTTGACTGATGAAGATGCCATTCTTTAGCTGTGAGACTTGCAAGCCAATAAAAAACTTTATCTCGCCAATCATGGACATCTCAAATTCTTTCTTCATTTGTTTTGCAAAGCTTCTTCTCATCTCATCATCTCCTCCAAAGATGATGTCATCTACAAAGATCTCAGCAATTAGATTTTTTCCTTCAGCTCCACTCTTCAGATACAGGTTATTGTTATCACCGGTTCTTTTGAATCCTATGCTTGTCAGATATGAGTGTAGCCTCTCATACCAAGCTCTTGGTGCTTATTTCATCCCATATAGAGCCTTTTATAACCTGCATAGCATACTTCTTCCATCTTCAGATGCAAAACCTTTTGGTTTTTCCATGTATACTTCTTCCTCTAACACATCATTTAAGAATGCTGATTTGACATCCATTTGATAAACTTTGAAATTTTTGTAAGTAGCATAGGCCAGCAAAATTTTGACCCCTTCCATCCTGGCCACTGGTGCAAAGGTTTCTCCATAGTCCAAACCTTTTTCTTGAGCATATCCCTTGCAAACTAATCTTTCTTTGTTTCTTATCACTTTACCGGTTTCATCCATTTTGTTTCTGAACACCCATTTAGTGCCTACCACATTTTTGTTTTCCGGTCTGGGCACTAGGGTCCATGTTATATTTTTCTCAATTTGCTCCAGTTATTCTTCCGTGTCTTTGATCCAGTCATCATATTTTAAAGCCTCCTTTGTTGTTTTGGGCTCAATTATGGAGAGCATACAACCATTCTCTCTTTCTCTTCTTCTAGTTAGAACTACTGCATCTTTGTCACCGATGATATTTTCTACAGAGTGATTGTTTCTGACATACTTAGCCAATACCGGTTCACTTCTTGGAGCTTCTTCTACTGGTTGTGCAGGTTCTACTTCATAAGCCTCTTCATTTACCAGTTCAACATGATCTTCTTTAGCAGGTTCCATCGGTACATTGTACTCGAACCCTTTATAGTCCTCTGGTTCACTTTTGCTACCCTGTTCATTTTTCTCAGAGTAATCATCTACTCTGACATTTGCACTTTCCACAATATTTCCAGTCCTTTTGTTCAAACACCGGTATGCCTTATTCTTTGTGGAGTAACCTAAGAAGGTTCCTTCATCACTCTTGGGATCAAATTTTCCAGTGTACTCATCCATCTTCATATAGCACCTGCTTCCAAATACTTTGAAATAACAAACATTAGGTGAGTATCCACACCATAATTCATAGGGAGTTTTATTTGACCCTTTCTTTATCTATATATGGTTCAAGGTGTATACATCAGTGCTTATTTCTTCTCTCCAGAAAATATGTGGAATGTCCTTATGTATCATTAGAGTCCTTGCACAATCAATAAGAGTTTTGTTTCTTCTTTCAGCAACGCCATTCTACTGAGGTGTTCTGGGTGCAGACATTTGTCTCATAATCCTCTGTTCCTTGTAGTAATTCATGAACTCTTGAGAGGTGAACTCTCCTCTATCTGATCTCAGACAATTTAGATTCTTACCAGTTCCTCTCTCTACTCGAGCCTTAAAAACTTTAAACATGTGAAAGGCTTCAGATTTTTCCTTCAAGAATACATCCCACATCATTCTTGAGAAATCATCCACAAACAACATAAAATACCGGTCTCCATAGAAACTCTTGGTTCTCATAGGACCGCACAGGTCTATATGAAATAAGTCCAACACATTTTTAGATGAAAAGGATTTACTATTGAAACTAGACCCGGTCAACTTACCTAGTTGACATTCTTTGCACATAGCATTTTCAGGTTACACTATATTAGGCATACCTCTGACAGACTTTGTCTTATTGACTTTTTCTATGCTATCAAAGTTAACATGACACAGTCTTGTGCCAAAACCAACTATCTTCTACTTTATCCATTAGACAACTACCTATGGTGGTGTCTAGGTGAAACAAATTGCCTCTTGACTGTTTACCGATAGCAATCAGACTTCTTGATTTGTCATTTATTTTGCATATTCCTTCATTGAATTCTAATCAGTAACCCTTACTGTTAAGTTGTGCAACACTCAACAAACTATATTTTATTCCTTTCCACCCAATAGACATCATCGCAATTTATTTTATCATTCGGGGCTATAGATTCCTTACCTTTTACTGCACAAGGAGCATCATTTCCAAATCTCACAGTTCCTCCATTGCAATCCTCCATGCTGAAGAATTTATTTTTGTCACCAGTCATGTGGTGAGTGCAACCATTATCAATCACCCATTCTCCACATCGGTTTGTACTAGAAATCAATGCCATATCTCCTTCCTTTGTGCTATCCTCCTTGACTACCACAAATGCAATTCCATCTCCATCATATCCTTCTGATTCTTCATCAGTGTCTCCTTCTGCAAGATAACACTCCTTCTTGCTCTTGTCCCTGTAGCTTCTAAAATTATCCTTCCTATTTGTTGGGTCTCAAATCAACAGATTGGATAGGTTCTAAGGAAATGCCAACTCCTATGATGAAACCCTCCAATTGACTTGGCCAACTTATAGAGTGAACCTGTTTGGTTACTAACTCTCTCACTCTAGGCTCTGTAGGACCTAGGCGGGTATACCTACTCACTAGTTGTTCCTTCAACTAATGCTTTTTATAGCAGATTCAATGTCTTAATCTGGATTCCCCCTATCTCAAAATGGCATAAGTTTCTAGGATGGAGATATAGCAGATGAGTTCAAGATTGTTGTTGTAGAAGCTACTTGATCTTTATGCTTAGAATTTTATATGTATACACTATTGCCAACTTACTCTATGTTTCCTACTCAACTACTCCTATTATTGTTTGTCCAGTTGTGAATTTTGTAAATTGTAATGAGGGTTATACTTAATGATCAGTGCCTTTTATGTTTTCTGGGCTACAGAGTCAATTACTTCTTTATGGACTTAATATATGTTGTATGAGACAATGATTAAACCTATCCCTTATAGGTATGTCAATTGTTATTTCCTTATGAGCTCAATTAATCACTTGTATTATAAAATTGCTTGTGTGTATTTAACCCAAACCTTATGAAACCACACAAGAAAGAATTATCAGGAACGATTACAATCCACAGATAAATCTTTTAATTCAATTAGAAATAACACAGAATGAATACTTTACTGAAAGAATATAAACAATCTTATCTATTATGATAATATCACACACAAATGCCACAAAGAAGAATACTCTGCAAATTAGGAACAGGAACAAAGATTTGATCTCGTATTGATTCTTCAATCTTCGATTACAATTGATTAGCCCCAAAGCTGTGTTTCTATCTGGCCGTATTTTTTCATTTTGTTTTCATACAAAAATCCTTCGCTTTATATATGTAAACGAAGGGTCATGACAAGAGACGTGTCCCTTTGTTTATACATTAATCAAGAAGACGGTTTGTTAACTAATCTAAACACAAGAAGACTAAACATTCCCATGTGTTCAGTATATTTGTCATCTTTGTAAAGCCTGACAGTGTCAACCAACTTCTTCATTTCAAACTCTTGTATATTGTATCCCGACAGGATGTAATTCGCTAATGCCATCGGGTCTTCTTTCTTTTGTAGTTTCTGAAATGATTGCTCTTTGATATTCACCAATTTTGTTTTCCATTGATCCAAGGTAATCAATATACCTTCTCTATAAAAAGAGGGCACCCTAGGGGTATTCCCTTTATCCAAAGTTTGTATTTCTTTTTCCAGCATACTCCCGAATTCTTCATGGGGTCCTGTAAAAGTATCAATCTCTGCCTGCTCCTCTGGTGTGACATCAATGATCTCTTTGACTCTGGATGCAAGCTGCTTATGCTGGTCGAAAGCCTTTATAGTTCTAGTATATGTAAACCAATACTTTTCTGTAGCAGGCATCATTGATTTGAATCTGTGATCAATTATGTCATTGACCACCTTATACATCTTTTGCTTCATATCTTCAACCTGCTTGGTAGCCTTTTCTACTTTGTACTTCCAGTATGAGGCATCTGAAATATCATCCAAGCTTCGACCTGTGGGATATGCAGTATATTCACTTATGGGAGTTCCTGTCTCATGCTGCAGTATCCTTATTTGTAGCCTCTGGTTTTCATCTTTAGTCTTTTCATATAAACCCTTGTAAGTAATATTTTCCCTGACCAAAAACTCTGTCTGATCCACATTTAGCCTGGCTACATCTAGATTCAATTTTGCTGTGACCCTAGGGTTAGTCTTCCCTACCTAATGGACCATAAGATGTCCAAAGGTTTCTTCTGTATCCATAATAATTGGCCTTTTCCCTTTTGGATACAGTGCCCATTGCAACAGAGCCTTTTGATCAGGATCATATCCTGAACTTGTAAACAATTTATCTACCTCTTGGGGTAATACCTGTTGGTTTAGGTCTTGCTTCTTCAGGAATCTGTCAAACATAAGTGCTGAATTCATGTCCCAACCTGAAAAGATAATGACACCAGCCTCTTTTAGCATCTTCCTCCCCTTTTCAGGGGTCACATCCTTCATGAGAGTATCAATCTCATCCTGCAGCCTTTTCAGCTGCTCTTCTTCTGGTTTCCCATCCATGATTCTTCTCACATGAGCCCCTTTGTACTGGTATAAGAATGAAAGGAATTCCTTTAAGGAAGTGAACCCTTCTTCTGCAACAAAATCTTCATGCTCTGTCATTCTGATATCAACCACTTCCCTGATATTGAATTCACCAATTTCCATATCCACTTCTACCTCAAAGCCAGGGGGATAGTCTTCTCTAGGGGAGTCAGCAGGGATGCTACTAGCAGTTGATTTTGGTGACATGTGAGCCAATGGCTCACTGTCTCTCCCATTTTTGATAAAATGGAGAAACTATGGGGGCACTCTATGCATAATTTCTGCCTCATGCTGAAGCAGTTTTTTAGCTACCTCCAAGGAATCTTGGAGATCTCCAAGTAGATTTCCATCTACTTTCCCCCTCACTCTCTTCCACTTGAAAGCTTCCCAAGTCATCTCAAATCTTTCTCTCAAGGCCTTGGCTTCCTCCCTTTCAAGATTCTTGATTAAATCATCTGGCATTTGAGCCACATGTATTCCAGCCCTTAGTTTCTGAGATGTTCTTGCAGCTTTCACATATCCTTCAGGATCAAAGTTCTCTCTAGGACTACCCAGAGTCATGCCATAATAATCTAATTTACTCTGGAGTAAATGATAACTTTTGGAACTTTTAACAATAAAATCAGAAAATACTAGAAGCCCTGGCACAATAGATTGTTTACCAAAATCTATGAGATGTTTGGCACTGACAGCAGACAATTGTCTTACAATCTCCAGACTAGCTACCCTGTTTGGTACTATAATTGGGAGCATGTATGGCTTCCCTTCATACCCGAATACTCTGATTTCTGTATGATTAGGGTGACAGTACCAATCACCCCAGTTATGATCAATCTGAGACTCTAGAGAGAAATCTTTCGGTCTGAGGAATCTTTTGATCTCAGGGGACAAAGTATAGTCTCTATGTTGTCCGAGGGCTGCACTGAGTGGTTTTACAAAGTATTCCTGGAAGTGCCAGTATTGGTTGTTTGTAAATCTTTGGTCCCATGCAAAGACCCACAATTGAACTGGTTTCTTCAAACCACTTTTATCATAGGCTCTGATGCTAAAATCATCTGACCAGAAATTGGACTCTTGTCCACAATAAAGAATAACATGCAACAATAAAGAATACAAGGAGAAATGAATATTTACAATGTCTCCTTTTAACTTTTCCAACCCATGATTTAAGGCTTCTGCAACATAAGTGGCATAATCAAACGGCCTAGGGTCTTTTGATTGCAAGTCAACACATAGAACCATAACCCCAATATCCATGAGAGGATGAGCCTCTAAGCCTAAAACTTGGGCTGCGACATAGTACGTATACTTGAAGTAAGGATGGAATTGGTTGACATCAAAGGGCACCTTGCCAACTGCACTGAAAGGAACTATGGATCCTCCGACCTTTGGCCGGTGAATGGGTAATCTCAATTTCTTATAGATGTCCTCTAAATTGAAAAACTCTTGTGACAATTTCTGCATGTCAATCTTCTCCTCTAAATCCCAGTCTAAATCAAACACCATATGAATTGTCTGTTTGTTGATTGCCACCATAGGATTTCCTCGGTAATCATATATGGTCTTGGTTTTTGGATTATAGGAATCTGCTAGGGCTTTCATTAATTCAACATCTACAAATACATTCGGCACCACCAGTTTCCCTAAATTCCTCTTCCACAGGTTACTTATGGGCTCAGGAGCTTCCCTTCTCTTGTAACCAAATAAAAACAACTCATGTCCTCTGATCTCAGTCCATATGTCTCCCAGATGTTCAAATCTATCTTCTAATCCTTCCTCCTCATTTTTTATTTTCTTGGACCTTACACTGGAATTTGGACATTGGTCCAACAAATCCTGAACTAAAGCTCTATCCTCTTTCTTCTGTCGTTTGGGTTTTTCTTTAGGGTCTAATTCTTTTCCTTTCCTACTCTTTTTAGAAGAAGATGAAGGTTCCATAACTTCAATCAATACAGGATATCACACTTACTTGGAGAATTGTTAAACCTCTTTTGTCAGCTTGGACTGTTCCTTTTGAGCCTCAGCTAGCTTCCTGCAACTTTCTAAATCTTGGCAATTATCTGGTTCTCATGAAAGTTCGATCAATTTAGCTGCAATTTTGTGAGCAACTTGTATCAGACACAATAGTTAATGTCTCTGTGCTTGCAACGGTCACTCAAGTGTTTGAACTTAATTGCAGATGTGACACCTTCAATTTAAGCTTTTAATTCCTTCGCGGGAACCAATGTTCAGCTGAAGTGACTGTGAATTAGCTTTTCATCGAAACCTTTGTCTTCGATGGAGCTCTTTAATCTCTCATTGGAAGTTATTCTTCCTCGACACAACTTATTTTATTTTCTTTCGGGATCGATGAAAGCCTTGTATTAGGAAAACCGCTTTTCATCGATATACTATCTGCTTGTTAGAAAATCCTTCCTTTCGGTGAAAAATATATGTCATTGAGTTATTCCAAGCCCTACTCGATATCAGATTTTCGTCGATACAACCACAACTTTGGCTGATGACTCAAGTGCTTCCTCGATGTATCATTTCCATCGAAAAACACTATCGATGAGAATATATTTGGTTTCTTCGATATTATTTCATCGGTAAATGGCTCTTGTCGAAAATCATATTTTAGTTCCCTCGAAACCATCCTTTCTTTGATGAGATCTTTGTTGATGAGTTTGTCATGACTTTCATCGAAATTGTTTTTCGATGAGTCTTATGCTTCAATAAAACTTTATGCTGGCCCACCGAAGGCCCTTTCTCATCGATATATTTTCCCTATCGATGAGACTTCTGTTTCGATAAAGTATCTGATAGTCCTGCCGAAGTCCTCTTCTTTGATGCCTTTCCTTCATCGATGAAACCCTATTGCCATCGATGGGGTTTGTCTTTCGATGGACATTTTCAGGTTTCATCGGTAGCTTAACTTCTTCGACATCACCTTTTGTTCATTTTCCACTTTTCGATGAAACTGGAGCACCGATAAGTCATTTCCTTCATCTACTGAAAGAGATATTTCTCTGAAGCCATCTTAGTGCTCTACACTTTATGTTTCTTTTCGATGAAACTTTCCTCTCGGCAAGACTCTTCTTGAGGTGTTCGATGTAATATGTTGGCCGATGATCTTTTAGTATCGATGAAACATTTTATGTTTCATAGATATTTTCCATATGACCCTCCTAAGGGGAAAAATATAAACAATCTCCTAATTCTGCACCAACCTTTCACACCTTTAGGAAAATTTTAAAATTTTAAATTTATTGTTCAACACTGTCTCTATCATTGTCAGGACATCTTGAAGCAATATGACCTATCTTATTATAGGAGAAGCACTTTAAGGGTAATTTACCTTTATACTTTCTTTTTCCTCTTGGCAATCTTCTTGCCAATGGAGCTTCAATTTCATCTTGCTCCTGTTCCTCATATAACAAATTGTCACTTTCATAGAAATGACTGGTTCTTGTAGTAGAACTACTTCCGGTTTCTTTCCTTCTCCTTGATGGTACATGCATCATGGAGGCTTTGAAAGCAACATCAATCTTTGGTGCACTATTGTCATAATTGCTCAATTCAAAAGCAGTCAACTTACCGATCAGTGAGTCAAGAGATACATTAACTATTCCCAAGGATCTGAGTTCCTAGATAGCAGAGACCCTTATGGAATATTGTGGTAGCAAGGTTCTCAGGATTTTTCTAACCACATCCTCCTCCTCAAGCTTTCCTCCAACACTTTTAATGGAGTTTACTACATCCTTTACTCTCTTTCTATATTGCTCTATGTTTTCTCCTTCCTGCATCCTCATCTCATCATATTTTCCTCTCAGACTATCTACTTTAGCCTTTTGAACATGAGGATCTCCCCCATAGTCTGTCTTCAACTTATTCCATATATGAAAAGTTGTTCTCAAATCTTGAACCTTAGCAAATTCATTATCAGAAAGAGTGATAACAATCAAATCCATAGCAGCAGTATTATCTTGCCTTTCCTTGATTTGATCTGGAGTGAGAGTCCCTGAAGGTTCAATGTACTCTGTGATTACATGATTCCAGTAATGTTCTCCTAGGGATCTTAGATAAAGTTTCATTCTTCCACACCATAAGGTGTAATTCTCCTTAGAGAACTTAGGACCCTCCTTTCACATAATCTTGGATATTTCCTTAAGCTGATTAAGCTTCTTTTGATTCTAAGGACCTGTGCTCTAATACCAATTGTTCTATTTTTCACAATTAAATTTTTTAACTCTAATATGTATTTATTTAATATTCATCAATATACTTAATCACTAAAGTAGAATATGCATGTATGAAAAGTTGACAGTGACACCAAGATTGATCTCGTGGAAACCCAAATGGGAGAAAACCACGGTGTGAGTAGGAACTCACAAAATTTGTAGTCTTCTGGAGTACACACGGTGAGGAGCCATCCCTGTTAGGAGATTACAAAGACACTGTTAGGTGCCACTCGGTTAAGGGATTTTGTTTAAGGTTGGTTAGTGCCTTTACCTTGTTAAAGGTATCCTAATTAAAGGACTCAAGAACATCAATTAAGATGTCACCCAGTTAAGGGATTTTATAAAAGGGACATGTTAAAGTCCACCCGGTTAAAGGATTTAAGTTGCAATGGTTAGAAAGCCACAAATGAATGATCTGCTGAATTAGCAACTGATAGATTGATCAGATCACAATGAGAATCACACTCTATCCACACCTGGTGTGTCTGCTCTGCACAACACCAGTTTTATTCTTACACCTTCGGCTTTGCACTCATCCGGTCCTTTGTCCCTCGGTTCTGCACTTTGTCGATCCTCTGACCTTCGACTCTGCACTCTGCTAGTCCTCTGACCTTCAGCTCTACACTCTGTCGGTCCTCTGACCTTTGGCTCTACACTCTACCGGTCTACCTCAAACACCCTCTTCTCTGCTAAATCCCTTTAGCACTTCCTCTCACTCTGCTCTTCACTTTGGATCGCCTTCTAAAAGATCTGCTTTTTGCAAATTTTACGATCAAGAATTTCTGAATGAACTCAAGAATACTTTATACATTTTCTATCGTCACATTCAGGTGTTCCCTCAATCAAAGCAATCATAGATTTCATAAGATTTCAAATTCAAAATCTCCCACTCTTTCTTTGTGTGCCCTGCAACAATTCTGCCAAGTGTTCAATGAATTTTGCCACCGCATCTCCCAAAAATAGTAACTTCTGGGTTGAGTTCATTCATTTAAGAGAGAACCAAAAAATCTATAGGTAATCATGGCTTGACTGCATGATAACTGAAGTTGACCTTACCAACTTGTGATTTGGTGTAGACACAAGCTCACCAACTCACTTTTTGCCATCACAACTAAATAACCGATCACTGCTTTGAGATTTATGGTGATCACCTATCTTCCTTCTGTCATATCGGTGTACCGGTATATCACTGCACTTATATATTGTCGGTTCATCCTTTGATTGCCAATTTTTTGTGCTAGCATCAAGTCTTTTTCCCTGTTTGCCAATGGGGTTCTGGTTTGCATACAACCTCAAGTCTTCTTGCCCAAGTCATCTTTTGTGACTTAATCAACATCAGAATGATCGATCTTCTTGAATGACAGACCGGTTGGCTTAGTCTATCTTCCCTTGAGTTGATTGAACTTTTGGTCATCTGCTTCCAATGTTGTTTCCATGTGTTTGCAAGTCATCACCTTTGCTTATTTAAATACACCACTCTACCAATACCATTTCACCGGTCAATGTTAGACATCAATGACAAATCTTATCTCATATACTAGTTCTCTGGATTGACCGGTTTTGTTAATTCCAACAATACATTCTCTCCCCTTAATTGGGTGACCAAAAAGCCAAACCCATTCTTTTCATGCTTTATTTACTTTCAAGCAATTAAAACCTTTAGAGGGCCTACCTTCCCGAATGTCTTGAGGGGGCTAGTGATAAGGGTACGACCCAAGTGGGCAATGACTAAAGCCAAGTTTACCAACCCACTATAATCAAATGTGGAGGCTGATGCAAATACCCTCCAACGGCAGTGTGTATTTGATAGCCTTCCCCTAGTATCCTTATGATGCAAAAATTCTTTGTTCTAAAGGTTGGGAAGCCTCTTAATTGAGTTTATCATTTGTCGCGCCAAAAAAAACCTTTACTATGAACCATAGAAGTAGAAACCTTGAGCTGAGTCAGATGCCATACATTAGAAATATCATAATGCAAGGGTGGGGAAGAATCTGCCCCCAAGATCACTCACCATACATCTCCCAAGATAACTACTCAATTGAGGAGAAAGCCTCTTTGGGTTAACTTCTGAAAAAAGGCAAAAAAACGGATGCCCTCTAGGGGGTGACATGGTTGTTTGAGCTGAAGGAGTATCAAGTTGTGGGCTATGATATTGTTGATGACCCTTGAATAAAGAGTCTACTTGGTGTGTCTTATTTGTATCCAAACCAGTGAAAACATCGGGGATTTGAACACATCTTCAAAGGACGTACACTAAATGTTTAGCATTAGGATGACCATTGTCTTCATGTGTGCTATGTATTCTTGTCACAAATGATCAAATATCTTGCAAAGTATCAATCAACAAATAAAAAAAATCAGTTCAAACAAAGGAATCATAGAGTGGAGAAGTTTACAAATCCAAAAACACACCTTTTGAGGTGGTTATTAATTTTTCAACTATCTTTAGGCAAGACTTTCATCCAACAAGATTAGGAGAGTATCAAACCAAGTGATCAAGAGTTTATCATCCAACTATCTCAACGACAACAATATCTAGCTAGGTATTCAAGTTATTCAAATAAAGTTTCCATATAGGGAGACTTTATCCATATCATTTGACGTGCTTTGTCATAGGGGCCTATTGAACAAACCCTCTATTTGACTTAGTAAGCTTGAGTATCCAAAATGAAGTATCCATCAAGTCAACAACATCAACCTATCCAAATGGAAACTTGGATCACTCATGTGACCATCCCTTGTCGCTTGAAAAATAAGAAGCTTATTCAAAGGAAATGAGTCCTAGCCTAAATCAAGATCAAGATATCATGGCTCTCCAATCTAATCCCATTTTTTATTAAGATCCCACCTATCAAGAATCTTATGATGATCCCCTAAGCTATTGGTATTCCATCCACGATGATCCCCTTTTTTATCTCAAGAGTAGAGTCCCATTCACCATCCACCTCCTCAGAGCGAGCATGACATCCCTTCCATATCCTTCACTAATCTAATTCAAAATCAAGAGAAAAGCACAAACTCAAATGATCCTGCTCCAAGTCAAGATCAAGGAATCCTTTCGTCCTCCAAATCCATTTTAGGTCCTTTCATTCCAAATTCAAACTCTTCATCCTCCAAATCCATTTGAGGTCCTTTCATTCCAAAGTCAAACTCTCCATCCCTTCCACCATCTTGGGTACTTACCTCTCTCCATCCACCAATCCATCACCTCAAATGATCCATAAGAAAGATCAACAAAGGTACACATCTTTGAACTTCTTTCAACCATATATCTAAACATCTATCCAAAACTATTATTCCATCATTTCCTTTATCTATTTTGGGTCCTTATGTCCCAAAATTCAATTTTCTTCCATCTCTTCATCACTTCTCGAGTTGTTTACCAACACTCAGCTTGAATACATTTCCATCTATCCTTCCACAAATCTTCAAACATTCTATCTATTATCCAACACCTCTTTTCTATCCTTCCATCCCTTTCATTCAATCCTTTGCATAAATTCATCATCTGTGAAATAGGCATTTGTGTCATTTTGTCACATGATTTCCCATGCTCGAATCTCATGTTTAGTCCTTTTCCCAAATATATATTCATGAAATGCTTCAAAATCCGAGGTTGTTCCTCTTTAACATTTTCTTTTGGTTGGGATACACACTCAATCCAGACCCATGTAAGTTTCATTACTTACAAGCCAATGCAATCAAAATAAGAAAAGAAAAATAAATATCAAAAGATCATAAGCATGAGCAAGAAAGAAATATCAAGAAGAAGAAAAAAATGCAAAAAAATGAAATATCAAAATGCTTGGCTATGGGAACATGCGAGTAACTCCATTGGGGATATGGATGCCTAGCTGGAAATGGAGCAATATTTGTGATATTATAGCAATAACCTTGTCGGAGCTATAGACGCTTGTTGGCAACAAGGCTCTATCCAGGATGCTTTTGAAGTCAGGGTAACTCATGTAGCTAGCCACGTTGGATTATGAAGATTACAATGATCATATGAGCCGGAATGAACCCAATTGTACACACATGGGTAATCAAAGACTACATACCTTGATCTAGTTTGGGATTCTTCTTCCCTTTTGATTCTACTTCCTAGTTGCTAGATATGTTCGATTGAATTTTTCGGAGGTTCTAAGTGTGGATTGGGTCTCTAACTTTGAAAAAGTTCAAGAACACTTATTCAGGTGGTGCTAAATATTGTGACAATCTTACATATCACCTCTTTGCAAATGGAAACTTCTATACTTGGGGTCAAAGTTTCATCCACTCCATTCTTCATACCACATCTCCCATTATCCTTCCTCCAATATCCATTACCCTATCTAAATTCATCCAGTGCTATCTACAATCTTGCTTCACGCTAATCCATACCATCTATCCTAACTATTCGTTTCTTCAATCTTCTATCACTATCTATGATCTTTTTTCTCCTATCCATATCCCCTTTTCCATCCTTGATCTTGATCCAAACTAAGGACAAAAACATGATTTCAAAAAGATCTTGATGTGTCTCCTCATAAGATACCTTCGTCTTTCTCCTATCCATTTCTACCTCAACGGTTTAGTCATCCATTCATAATATTCCTTGTCTTGCTATACATTGGGGCAACCAAATACATCTTTCTTCTAATCCAAAAAGCTCCAAAAATCAGAAATGTCTAAAAAAACTAAAAATCAAAAAAATCAAAATAAAAAATTGAAAATCAAAGCAAGAAGGCATGGCCCATTCATCAAATCAACAACAGGAAAACTCTCGAAGTCTATAATCAAACTAATCACATGTCTTGTTAATCAATTCATCACTCGAAATCTATCAACATAAACATGTCTTATACAGGGATAGGTACACTCGAAACTAGACAAATTGGTCTTATACGAGGTACTCACTCTTTGAAACCAGACATTCCTATCAATCATCAAGTCTTGTTAATCAATTCATCTATCAACATCAAGATCAACATCAACATGTCTTATACAGGTATAGGTACACTCGAAACTAGACAGATCGGTCTTATACGGGGTACTCACTCTTTGAAACCAGTCATTCTTATCAATCATCAAACAAATCGAAACAATGACATAGATCAGTATGGCTACTGGATTTTGTTCTAGTTAGTCTTATCTTTATCAATTGATGGCAGGACATGTTTCATCTCTCAAAAAATAATAATAAAAAAATCAAGAAAAATACAAAAAAAATCGAAAACAAATGAAAAGTGCAATAAAAGCAAGTGGTGAAAACCTAGAAACAGGCTCGCTATTTGTGATAGAGCAGTTCTTCCATCTATTTGTACATATCATATCCACCCATCTGAGCCATCACCAGAAATTCACAATTTCACTAATGCTTATCAATCCTAGACATACTTAGCGTAGTCACTGTTCCTGATTATCTGAATAGTTATTCGTATCATATCCCACCATGGCTTGGTGGTCAATGTACATATTCTATATCGTAAGTAGTATCTACAGTGGGGGCAAAATCCTAACCTCGTTGGGGGTAGATTACCTTTGGGTTTCAAACAGACAATCGATCACAACAAACACATCGAGACAAAAACAAGATCATGACAATCAATGGTAAAACAAAGAAACATGAACTGATCAAAACTAAACAATGGGGCATTTGCAAGATGTTTTATTCGACAAAAATACATAGGATGACATGCATGTTTTTTATTATGGGAAAAACAGGTTTTGAGGGGACCCAAAACCCCTTACAACAGGTATTGGAGGGAACCCTCAGATTTTACCAAGATCTGGAACCCGCAGTACATAGCTGCCATAGAGAATAAACCATGAAAACCAATAGCCCAAACACAACTGAGTTGACAAAATCCAGCTAAACACTAGCACTGCCACAAGCAGAAAGAACCAGCCAAACACTTAAGATATAATCAATACAAATCATGCTAGCCACACCAACTAGGCAATAGCCTCAAACTTAAGAGCAAATGACGAGGGTTAGTAGACACCCTTAGCCAAACAACAAGGATGTTCCCGAATCCCTTGACCTAAGACAAAGACTTCAGACAACAAAAATTATGACTAGCCCATAACCAAAAACAACCACAATTTGAACTAGGCCCTTAAAAACTATCAGTTGCCAGCCAGACAAGAAAAGACAAGGCGAATAAAATAAGCTGACTAGAAACAAAGGGATTTTGAAAGGCTTCCCTAACCTTGAAACTGGGTTTTGAAATGGCTCCCAGAACCACATCAAATTTTTTTGAAGTGGTACCCTCAACCACCTTGAGCTAAAACATAGGCCTAATCAAGATATAATCCATGCAAGCAAGCACCACCGCACTCTCCACCTCTATAGGAGAAGACAAAAAAGTGCTTGAAAGCAAAGATCCAACAACCTGAAAATCACATGCCTCAAGAGAAAGATCCTCCAAAATAGAAGAGGAAGCACTTGGATCTGAGAAAATGTTGTCCCCCAGCATCACCAACTCAATAAGGAGCAAAGGGGTGAAGAGAACAATGAGCCCACACTCATATCTAAGCCAAAAAAGAGCAAGAAGCTCCAAGGCCTCCCTCCAACTTCTGCCAACAAGAATCACAACCACCGTCTCCACCTCAATAGGAAACTGCATATTTCCAATACCCATAATCTCAACCTCAATATGAGACAGGACCACCTCAAAATGACATATTGACATGCATGTTTATCTATGGTTGTTTTTTATTTTTTCTTATCATATCTCCCAAGTGACTCAAGGATGTCTTGAAATGAGAGAAGCAAGGAAGGAGTATGATATTTGATTTGTTTGTTGGTTGTGAGTGAAACCTTTTTACTATGCAATTTTTTTCTACAATGTAATCTAGTGGCATATCACTGAGGACATTTCCAATTTCTATAGGACAAAGGTTAACTCTTGTCTGTTTACACAAGCTGCGCTCGGGTCATCGTGGTTCAATTATACCTTGACACTTGTGCTATCTTGAAATATCAAAATCCATGTAAGTTATACTCAGGTCACCATGGTTCAATTATACCATGATGCTTGAATCGAATTTCAACATATCAAAGGCTCAATGATGATAAAAAGGAAGCATATATAATTTGATCGAAAATGTGACAATATCAAGAATGAGAGTGCATTTCATATCAAGTTTCATATCATTGTTAAGTGCTTAGGTGCATTTTTCAGATCATTCCTAAAATATGCATTAGTTACATTATCATATCATGGCATTTAGTTGCATATCATCATCATCATCATCTACTCACATTCACCATTGCATCCATCACATGCATATATCTCGCATCATCATGGAATCTTTCTTCACTTTCATATCTTCATCATAAATCCAGCTCGCATCTATCATGTCTTATACGGGATGTATCTTTCTTGAAACCAGACGTTTTGATCAGGTCTTATACAGGATATATTGTTCCTGAAACCAGACATTTTGATCATCTTTGTCTTATACAGGAGGTGTCATTCTTGAAACTAGACTTGATCTCAATCTTATCAATTCTATCAATCCGTTTCATCTGATCCATTCTATCATGTCTTATACAAGATGTATCTTTCCTGAAACTGGATGTTTTGATAAGGTCTTATACAGGATATATCGTTCCTGAAACCAGACGTTTTGATCATCTTTGTCTTATACAGGAGGTGTCATTGTTGAAACCAGACTTGATCTCAATCTTATCAATTCTATCAATCCATTTCATCTGATCCATTCTGCCATGTCTTATACATGATATATCTTTCCTGAAACCAGACATTTTGATCAGGTCTTATACAAGATATATCGTTCTTGAAACCAAACGCTTTGATCATCTTTGTCTTATACAAGAGCTGTCATTCCTGAAACTAGACTTGATCTCAATCTTATCAATTCTATCAATCCATTTCATCTGATCCATTCTATCATGTCTTATACAGGATGTATCTTTCCTGAAACCAGATGTTTTGATCAGGTCTTATACAGGATATATCATTCCTGAAACCAGATGTTTTGATCATCTTTGTCTTATACAGGAGGTGTCATTCCTGAAACTAGACTTGATCTCAATCTTATCAATTCTATCAATCCATTTCATCTGATCCACTCTATCATGTCTTATACAGGATGTATCTTTTCTGAAACCAGACGTTTTGATCAGGTCTTATACAAGATATATTGTTCTTGAAACCAGACATTTTGATCATCTTTGTCTTATACAGGAGGTGTCATTCCTGAAACCAGACTTGATCTCATTCTTATCAATCTGATCAATCTTATCAAACACATGCATGTCATCAACTATCCACTCTTCTATCTTTCAAATTAAATAACATTCTTCTTCTTTCGAGAGATCATTCATGCCTTTAGTGCATGAACGATCTCCCGAGGGGGCATTATCATATCGAATCTCCATATCAATTTCATATCAGTCTCATATCGACATCGGCTTCATATCGACTTTTCATATCAAATAAATTCTTCATATCTGGGGCATCATATCGACAATGTTGGCAACAACATCATATCAAGAATTTTTGGCAACATATCGAACATTTTTCTTTGAATCAACATGTGGTCACACGCTGCTTCAAAGAGGGGCAAAATGTAGACACCTAAAACTTGCACAACTAATTAAAATGAATTTTATTCATTTAAACATCATTTATTCGCCTATTAATTAGACTAAGGTTTAATTAATATCCCTATTCTTCCAGTCAGCCTATTAATCAAATTAAAGATTTGATATAAATCCTTTTCTTCTAGCCTAACCTATTAATTAAACTAAGGTTTGATTAAGTACCCTTTGGCTATTTAATTGAATTAATCTTATTTATTTAATTAAAACCCCCCTTTCCCCTTTTTAATTGAATTTACATTTGATTAATTTGCATTCAAATAAATCATTGTTTATTTGTGAATAGTCCCCCCCACTTGCAAAATCCTACAAATGCAAGTTGCACCCCTTTTGACTAAAATAAATCTTTTATTTTCATCTAAAAATACCTATTTCCCTCCACTTGCATTCTCCTACATTTTCCATTAGCATGCTAATATTCTTCTAGAACCCCTCTAATCCCTCATTAAATAGCCTAATTCCTCTAGTCATGTCACGTCCATAAATTTGGGGGAGTCACTTCTCCAAATTTGGGGAAAGTCTTCAAAATGTGTTGAAGACTTTACCTTCTTCAACAAGTTAACTTGTTGAGTCTTCCAAACTTGTAAGGCTCTTACAAAAGACTTGAAGGTTGTCTACCTTCCAAGAAGTTAACCTCCAAAGTCTTCAAAGAGCATTTAATGACTCTTACAAAGACATCACCCTAGCCCATGATGGTTATCCCTTTGGCCATCCTTAAACTTTGCACAAGAGTTCACCTCTTGGACAATAGCATGCTCCCTTGGATAATGGCATTATCCAAAGATGTCATCCCTTGAGGTTATCCCTAATGCTTACTTAGCTTCTAATGCTTGCTTAGAATCCTCTCAAGCCATCTCAAGGTGACATTTGTCAACTTGGGATTGGATTGAATTTCTCTCATGGGTTGATAACTTTCAATCCTAGCCCTTGTTAAGATTGTTCAATCTTGGCCATCCATTTCTCTATTTTCTCTATAAATAGAGCCCATTTCTTCAATCTAAGAATCCATCATCTTTTGCATCCATATTATAGTTATTTTGTTGTGCAGGATATCAAGGAGCTCCAATTGTTCACCCTCAAGCATCTAGGCCATCCTAATTGCATCATAGTTTAGATTATCATTTAGCTTAATTTCATATCAATTCCATAGCATTTTCATATCTCCTCTTCATCTTAGCTTAATTACATCACTTAATCTTTCAATTTGGAAATACACTTCCATCTTGCATATCATATCAATAGTTTTTCATCTAATCAGTA
Source organism: Cryptomeria japonica (assembly GCF_030272615.1). Taxonomy (NCBI): domain Eukaryota; kingdom Viridiplantae; phylum Streptophyta; class Pinopsida; order Cupressales; family Cupressaceae; genus Cryptomeria; species Cryptomeria japonica. The sequence goes on from NC_081407.1 coordinate 464,884,248, forward strand.
GGATCTTAGTTGCATCCATTTTGATCCTAGATCATTCTTCAATCTTGTTCTTTAGGTTGTCATCTTAAAGATCAAGTGCTCTTCCATGCTGAGAGCCACCTTGAATCTTGAAGATCCTTAGAGATAGAGGACCATGAGACGGTTTTGAGAAATTTGATTTGATGAACATGTTTTCTTCATTTAGATTTCTTGATGTAATGTTTCATGGGTACATTTGATGTTTGCTTGTTGTCTTGCAGGCCTCCAACAAATTAGGTGCATAGTATCGACTACAAAGCTCTGAATAAGAAAACAATCAAACAAGTACCCAATTCTTTCCATTGATGAGCTTATATATGAGCTTCATGGAGCAAATCTCAAATATTCTCTTTATCCTTTGATGGTATGCAAATATGTTTTGTTGGTTTTGAGCATATTGGAGTTATTCTTGAGTGACTTCATAATGTCTTAGCTCTATTTGATCACATCACTTTCTCTTGGTAACCTAATATCCTCTAGAATGAAATAACAAATCTTTAAACTTCAGGGACACAAGTCCATGAGTGACATCAATTTGATTATGGTAAGTGGTGTTGTAAGAGTGTTCCCCCAAATAGAGCCATTTAATCCAAGTTTTTTGCTAATCAAAACATAATTTCTCAAATAACCTTCCACCAATTTGTTCACAATCTCAATCTAGCCATCTATTTGTGGGTGGTAATTGGTCCTAGGGGTGATCTTTGTTCCCACCAAATGGAAAACAAATTGCTAAAACAAACTCATGAAGTGATTGTCTCTATCACCCATGATGCTCTTGGGAAGTCTACGAATTTTCATCACTTCCTTAAATAATAAAATAGACACTTATAACACCTTAAAATCTTAAGAGAAAAATGTGCACACTTTAGTTTAACCATAACAACATATACACAGTCCTTACCTTGGACTTAAGTCCCATGATGAAATCCATCAAGACATTTTTCTATTTCTATTTTGAGATGGGTAAGGGCTACAAAAGAAAAATTGGGAATATTTGTTTTATTATTTTTGAACAAATGATGCATTCTTTGATGTGGGTGAGAACATTATACTTGTTCAAGCCCAGGGGCATTCAACACCCCCCAACCCACAAGTATGGCTCCAACTATCTCAAAGAGGTGTACTTGATGGTACCTCAAGCCTAGGGGCACTCAACACCCCCTGGCCCATGAGCATAACATTCATCTTGAGGTGGCATGCTTGGGTTTTGTTTTTGGATTTCACTTCTTGATTGATGCTTTCACCAATGAATCAATCTCCCCTTTATATCTTCATTGCGAGAGAAAAAGAAAAACACATTTCTCTACTTTTATTCTCAATATATTTCTTTTTTAATTTTTTAGATTCCACTTCCTGATTGATGCCTTCACCAATGAATCAATCCCCCATTTATATCTTCATTGTGAGGGAAAAAGTCACATTCTTTCACTAACATTATCCCCTTTTCAACAAGTACATCACCACCTAATTGGCCATTGCTTTTGCATACCTTATTAAATTGTTAATAATCATTTTTTCCCACTAGTCAAATTTGACAAATGCTTATATGTGGTCAGCCTCCATTTTGTTGTTGCCACCCCAGTTTAATTTATTTTGAATGGGGTTGACCTCCTAAGTATTATTGTCTCAATTGATATAAATAGAAGCTGCAATCTAATTTGAGGGCATGACATTATGGAAAAAGGATAATTTGGAATCTTTCCTTAGGAGTAGCTATTGTTTAGGAATTATAAATAATCTCAAAATAAAAGCTAGCTCTAATTGAGTGACCCACATATCAACTTCTTTTTTTTAATTTTTAATTATTCAAAATAAGAATAAGATTAAAAATTCCAACTTGAAATAACCTAACCTAACTACCTAAGTGTAAGTAAATGACAAATGAGGAAGGAACCAACAAATGTAAAAGCAATTCACATTGCTTATCAAAGGTTCTTGTTTAGAAGACATTAAGAATATACAATTATTTTGAAAAAATATAAAAAAATCCCTCAATATAAAGATATTCTTATTTTGTCACCACCTATTTTTTCATAGAAATGCCCAAGTAAATTAATTATAAGAAGACTAGTGTGTTATAGCCATTAAGTTTGGAACCTTATCCCATGTCTCCATGTTGTTCCTTAAGTGTGTTTTTGCTTAAATTTGAGTAGCCGGAGTGTTCCCATACAAATTTTAATTATAGGAAAAAGGATAAATTTGAATCTCTTCTAAAAAAATAGCAACCCTAACGTTTTAGGACTGCAAATTTGAGAAGGGAAAAAGGTGGGTGGCTAGAAATTGCCCCACTAGCTTAGGCTTTTTTTCTCCCATATATCAATCATATGAAGTTTTTCCAATTTATATCAATTAGTATTGTTATTTTTCATATTTATTTACTAAAGTAAATTGAATATTCTAAATTGCAAAATTCATGAGACCACCTACTTTAAAATAATCTTAAAAACCCTCAACAACAACCACTAAATTGTTTTAGGTACCCCCACTCCATGGGACCCCAGCCTAAGGACAGGTCCATTAAAACAACTAAATATTCATAATCAATAGTTGTTCCATTAAAATATCTAAATATTCATAATCAATAGTTGTTACATTAAAATAGGGAAAGATTCCAAATTATCATAGGAACACTCTAATTGCTCAAATTTAAATGGAAAATACACTTAGGCACTCGCATGGGAACATGAAACATGAGGCAAGTAGTGTAAAAGAAGGGGTTGGAAATAAGTGGCAACTGCATATTGCCAAAAAGGCCACATGGCTCCACAACATTTTCCCTTTTATAATACTTTCAATTTGTTTTTTCTAAATTTTAGCTACACATTGTTATTAATACTATTAAGATAAATTTAAAATGTTTGCTTAAAAATTGAATATTCATTGGGGCACTAGCTCAAAAAAAATTCCTTAAAAAGTTGTGCAGAGACTGTTAGCCAAAATAAACTAAGCAGTTCAATGTGGACCTGCCCTTATCCCATGTCCCCATACAGCTGCTTAAGTGTATTTTCCACTTAAATTTAAGCAGCTATAGTGTTCCCTAGTGAATTTAAAATCGTGTAAAAAAGATAATTCACAATCTCTTTTTTTTAGTGAAGCAACTACTATTTAGGCATTGAAAATAGGCTGTGGCAAAAAATAGAGACTGGACAGCAACTGTATATTGAGAAAAATCCTAGGTGCCTCCATAATTTTCTTTCCCTCCTTTTCATTTCCCTCCAAATTTTAGCTACAAAAATTATCTAAGTTGCTGGTTCTGGTGCTGATCCTAGTTTGGGTTTGTGGATTCAGTGTGGCAGTAGATCTAGCAGACACATAACAACAATAATTTATGAAACCATTGCATATCCAAATGATATAACTGTTTTGGTAGCAAGGTACAACATAAACTCTCAATTATTAATAATATTCAACTTTGATTTTAATTTGCAGACCCTTGCTAGTATACAGAACCCTGCTGGGACCACTAGGCGAACCAGACTGGTTCTTGGATCTGGGTTTGGTTCCACTAAGCTAGTGCAAACTGAACCCAGATCCAGCCTGGCAGCAAGCAAATCCGGCAATGGAAATAAGCAGCAAATGCATATTTTTGAGATGACTGCTTGGAAATAAGCAATGAAATTAAAAATTGGGTCAGCAGCTCCACAAATTACTCCTAAAAAATTTGAGGAATGACTACTAATCAAAATAAGCTAAGCAGCCACATGAGAACCCACCCCTAGAAACTGGTTTCTCTTCTTTTACCCCAAATAAATCTTGGCATACCTTTATCTTAAAATGGTTTTCAGTTTAACACACATGGAAGAGGGCAAAGTGTTAAAGTAGCCATGTACAACCTGCTACAGTTCAAAATGACTACTAATCAAAATAAGCTAAGCAGCCACATGAGAACCCACCCCTAGAAACCGGTTTCTCTTCTTTTACCCCCAAATAAATCTTGGCATACCTTTATCTTAAAATGGTTTTCAGTTGAACGCACATGGAAGAGGGCAAAGTGTTAAAGTAGCCATGTACAACCTGCTACAGTTCATAAGGAGAATCATAACATATTGGTTGATAATCTCATACTGCAAAAGGTCAGGGGGCTTGGCCATAATTCTTTCCAAGTGGTAGTTTCTCATCAATTGTGCTAGAATCATAAATGATCTTTTTTTTTTTTGTAAATAACGATCCCTCTCAAATATACAGTCACAATATAAGAGATCCACCAGAGCAAATTATTCAGAACAGAACCCAAAACACTGAAAAGCAGAGGATTCCAAAAAAATTGTTGTGCAACAGATTGAATTAGATATTGAAGAATTCTAAAAAGGAAAATTTTATATTAAATCTTTCAACAATTCTAATATACAAGTACTGGAAAATAGATCATGCTTTTCACAGGAAATTTAACAGGCTATCACTTCTTTAAAATTAGGTTTCATCTTATATACAATTGAATTAGACAGGTCAGAAAAGTTGCCATGGACAACCACTGCACTGCATCAATGTGGAGTGGAATCTCATATTTGAGGAAGAACAAATGATTTTCCAAGCACTTGCACAATAGATTGTCTGATCGCAGCTTTCAATGAATGACAAACGCTTGTTGCATTCAAAAACATCTCATTTCCCAATAATTCACTTGACACAGAGAAATGCCAATGAATTGTGTCTAGTTATCTCAGTTTTTAACAAGGAAAAGCTGCTAAAACGTTTCTATATCAATTTTTCATCTCCATATTATACACTCAGAGAATTCCCACCATCCCATACTATTTTCTTCTCATCTGCACGAGATTTGGAGTGCACATCTGGAAAAAGATTACGCACACAAATTAACATTACAGAACAATTTTATCTTCTGTTAATACAATTTCAGAAGGGCAGAAGAATTTAGATTCAAAATTTCTGCTAATCTTGTTTATTTCAAAATGATCAAATTTATAAGCTGTTTATCATAGCAAGAAAAGAAGACAGCAAACAGCTAGTTTTGGGAACATGTTAAGAAGAAACAATGATGAAATCAATGGAGTTCAATTGTATTTCCGTACCACAAGAATATTGAGATCACCTCTTTTTCTCTTTTGCATGCATTTCCCCAAGATCTTCATCACGACCCCTTTTGGTATAGCAGTTATCATATTTCCCTCCAAAGTCTTGGGAATGCTTATCATTTGTCCCTGTTTTCAGACCTATATCATTAGTGCTCAAAACAACAATTTGAAAAAATAAAGTGAAACCTTAGCATCCAGGCAAATTCAGTTGCTAGATGCCATCTTTGGTCCCTTTGAAAAATCTTATGGGAATCGCCTATATAGCAAAACAACCCAGCCAAAAACAGAATCAACTATGCAAGTAACTAGAAGAAATCGTAAGTAACCCACCAATGTCTTCTATGGTCTTGCTTATCGTAAGTGACCCAACAACATTGTCTTCTATGGTCTTTCTTTTCTTCGGCATGTTGGCACTTGTGGAACCCTCCCACGACATTTTTCTTTTATCACCAATGGCCATTGCTTTAGAATTTGTAGGGTTCGAGTCCCCAGAGCAATTGAAATTGAAGCGTGATCCTTAACAAATATTCCTTGTCAGGTTCTATAAAGAGAGAAAAATGAAAGATGACGAAAAAGCTTGTTGAAATGCTTGCTTAAAAAGGAAAGATAAATATGTTAGTGATTGATCTGACAAAGGTACAATCACTGATATGAGATCCATTCTCATACTTTACTACTTTCCAATACTTCATTTACCAAAAAACCCAAGCAGATCAAATAAGATTTCACATATCATCTTGACATACTTAATCCACGTATATCACAACAATACGAATGTCATGATTCATCTAAGTAACCAAACTAAGTTTTATTCAGAAGGAAAATGTCTTTAAGGGCAGAACTGGACTAAAATTAATCATCTCCTAGAAAAATATGGAAATAGTGCAATGAAAAAGGTACCGCTGCAACGAAAAAGGTACCACTGCAACTGAAAACATGGTGTAAACATTTATTACAAAGAACAAAGCCTAAAAATATTTCATATCTATTACAATTGGCATGTGAAATAGTCATGCAAATATACATGAAAAAGAAAATTAAATGCTGGAAAGATTTTAAAAAGAAGAGAAAACTGAAAAGTTCTAAACAAACCTGTCTGAACAGCATAGAAAATGAAACAAAATATCAACTGAGATGTTTATTTCTTGCAACAGGGGAAGGGAATGAGAGATGGCATCTTTCTTTGATTGGTTTCTTGATTCCCTTGATTGATTTGGGAAAGGTGTAACCTTTTGGCTTTTAGTGGTGGTACTTACTGGTTTTTCAATTTCATGCTTATATCAAACCATCTTTGTAAAGGGATTGGTACTCAAGGACATGGCTTATATTTGGATTTGTCAGTTCTCTTCAGACTCCCTTCATTCTCTGATCTATAACCTGTGTTGGACCCAATTCCTCATTCTATTCAGGAGTCAATGGAGAAGTACTTAGTACTAATGAGTATCAAATAGTGTTAAGACAGCACAGGTAATTATTATGACAGAAATGTGACAAATGTTGTTCTTCCACAATGTAGTCACTAGTTCTGACTTAGATGATGAATGGTTACTAGAAGTTTCATATATATATGTGTGTGGGAATTTAATTTACTATAATTGTCATTTAGAAAGGGATTTTCTTACATTATCACAAAGCTCTAGACTTTGGCCTTAGGTATTCCTTTAGTATCGGTATCCTCAATTTGCAACCGCAGTAAAAAATAAATATTTTATCTCCAGAGTGCTCAAGGTTGACCACTGGGAATACAAAGTTATGATTAACTTTTAGCATTAGGATTAGGAGTGTTGCAACCTAGTAGAGACATATCCTTTCTCATGTCCAATCCTAGAGACTTCATCCCTCTCCCCCGACCTCCATCTTGTGGTTAATTTGTGGAGAGAAGCAGACTTCCCTTCCAGAAGTGTATTGAAGGCTACCCACATAAATGACATGCACCAGTCATCGAAGGAAGTAATGCTAAAAGGCAGAATGATTTTCCAAACAAATCTAATGAAGTTCCACTACCCTATTACTAATCATGTGCAAAGGCATACATAGTCAATCAAAGAAAGCCTTATCTGCAGATTCACAGATTAATACAGCTCCTGACCAACTTTGTTGGTGGCAATATTGTACATGAAAATAAAACTAGTTAATTAAGTTGTAATTGTCTTGGTTAGTTGGCAACCGCGGGGTGGTAGTTGCGGTGAGCCGGTTGGCGCTCGCACCCCCTTGGTACCTTTAAATACTTCCGAATGTAACTTGTGAGAAAACAATTATGAATGGAATAGCATCTCTTATACTTGTCTGATATCTATGGCGTTATTATTCTGCATTACGTGCTTTATGCTTTAAGTCATTCACCCGAGAGGGCAAACATTTGGCGCCGTTGCCTAGACGTACTCGGGAACGGAAAACGCGGATGGCGCACGGACACGATGGGCCTACCCGTCGGTGAGATTAACCTAGAGGCCGACGACGCGCAAACGGAACAATCGTCGTGGGACGCAGAGCATGATGGCAAGAGGCGAAGGGGAAATTGAACCCTGTAATAATCCCGGCACAATGTTGAGATAAATTGTGGCCGAAAGGAAAAATAATAAAAGTTTTTTTTGTGTACATGGCGTGTGCTTACTATGTACGGAAGTGATTTATGCCCAATATATTAAATAGAGATAGAAATAAAAAAGCAGAAACGGACGAGTGGGAGGCCGCATAGAGGGCCTTGATTCTGGAGCAGCAAGTAGAATGTAGACGGAGGCTGAGGCAACTTGCCGAAGGACGAACTGCCGAAGGGTGGCCCGAGGGGAACCAAGGAGGTGTCACGGAGGGTGCAGAAGCCGACGAAAATTTCTACGCGTCACCAGAACACCGTAGGGTGCGGAGCCACGAAGAGTTTCTAGAGGAAACAAGGTTACGGAGAGATCTAGTCGAAGAGACCCGGGATCGGTTCAGAAACTTATCCCTTACACCACAAAGTGAGGATCACCAAAGGGAGCCAGGAATGGGCGCGGGTGACAACGAAGGGGAGGATAACCGTACGGTAGGTGCCACACTTGGCAAGCAAAACACCGTACCTCCAGTCACCCACGTAGGACACACCACCGGCACCGGAGGGACTGGAGGGAGCGGCGCAAGGGCACAGACACAGCCACAGCCACCTCCAGGAAGACGACCCCCATCGATGGGGAGTAAACAGAAACTGCCAAAGTTCAATGGCGACGAGAAGGAAGATCCAGTCCGCCATTGTCGAACGTGCGAAACCATATGGTCAGCGAACGGTGTTACCGACCAAGACGAATGGGTAACACAGTTCCCAACAACTTTAAGGGGAGTGGCCATAGACCGATACTCAGATATGGATAAGGCCAAAGTCGGCACATGGCCCGACCTGAAGGAGTTTGGGATAGAGTTCCGCCTCCTAAGAGATGACAACGAAATAGTCGCCGAAATCTATGGAACAAAGCAGAACAAGAACGAGACTGTCCGAGCCTATAGTCGGCGGCTAAAGGAACTATTGGGAAAAAGGGAGAGTCAACCAGCAAATGGGTTGAAAAAGCGATGGTTCGTAGAGGGACTAAAGCATTCCCTCCGAAAGAAGATGAAAATCGTTCCACCTACATCGTACGAAGACGCATACAATAGAGCAATGGATCTCGAGAGCGAGACCAAGACATCGAAGAAAAAGAAGAAGAAGGATAGCTCGTCTGAGGAGGATGACTCGTCACAGGAAAGCAGCAACGACAGCGAGGCTGGCAAACGGGTGCAAGCACTCCAGAAAGACATGGAGCGAATGAGGAGGGAATTCAAAACAATGAGAAGCACCGGTTGGACCGAAGGGGACATATGGTGCACTGAGTGCAAAGAGGAGGGGCACACAAAGGGTACTTGCTCGAAGAAGGCATTCTGCGAGATTTGCCAAGTGATGGGACACTCCACCAAGGAGTGCCCATACAACATGAAAACCCGGAATACGCGAATGAACCAGGTGTTGTTCACGGAGCAGGCCACAACGTCCGCACCAGCGGGTACAGGCCAACAAGCGAACAACAATGCAACCTCGAGAGGCTACCGAGATAACCGGTGGGGAGGACGAAACAACAATAACAACAATAACAACACAAGGAGCCGGATTCAATACGACTCCAAAGGTCGAACGATGGTACAATGCAGAGCGTGCAGCCAGTGGGGGCACTTCGCCCGAGACTGCTCGAAGGGAGAGGCCACACAATATTTGTGCAAATGGTGCGGACCAGGAGACCACGAAGATGCCACCTGCCCGAAGTCCGGCGTCAACTTGCTCAATGTCGAGGAAACCAAAGAAGAGGAAGTGCTGGTCGTAACCCGTGCCCAAGCCAGACATGCAATGTGCCCAGACCTGGAGATGGAGAAGCGAAGGGCACGGGAAGCACGGGAACAAATTGAGAAAGAGATACGAGAAAGGGTGAAGGCAAAGGGTACGGCAAGTACTTCCAGCCGACTAGAGGCGGAGGATGCTATACTAAATCAAATTTTAAAATTAAAACTGGAGGTGCCTGTGAAGGTACACGACCTCCTCCAGACGATGCCTCAATTACGAACGCCGTTACTGAATAATCTCTCCCAACCACGCACCAATACCAACCATTGCACAGATGTTCTTGGGGCGTCTGCAATAGACCCCATGCTGCTGGCAGTTAACACTGGAAGGAACCCGACCATTGTGGAGATGAGTATCCTTGGCACCATTCTAACCGATACCATCGTCGATGGTGAATCAGGAGTGAATGTTCTTCTAGAAGAAACCTAGCGGAAGCTGGGGAAGCCGACGCTGTGGCCATCTACATTCAATCTGCTCGGAGCAGATCAGCATGGAATCAAACCCATCGAGACACTGATGGGCCAACAAGTTACCATCGGGATGCAACCCTTCATACTGGACTTCGTGGTAATCCCACTAAAGAAAAAAGGGTATGATGCGATCTTAGGGAGAGGGTGGCTGGTGGTAGCCAAGGCCACCCACAACTGGAAGAAGAACACTCTGTCTACGGAGAATGGAGGAAGGAAGTTTATCATAGACCTCGGGACACAGTTAGTTAGTGAAGAACTGGCATCATCTTCAGAATCGGAGGGTGAAGGAGAAGGCAAGCTGAGGAACGAAGGACGAGGCTGCAGGGAGCCCAACGACGAAGGGATTCTCAAACTAGGAGAGTGCTCCGAGGATGAGACAGGGTCATTGAACGGGCTCTTCCATTGGTAAATGGAGGATTATGAAATGTTCCAAAGCTACAGGCTCGAAGTAGAGGAACCAGAGCAGGTAACAGAGGAGGTGTACCTGCCAGAATACATAGAATATTGGAAGGGAGATGCCCCAAACCTCGGTTACGTAGATAATCCGAAGACCAATTGTGTCGGCAACAATTGGAACCCTGTGTGGAAGGCCCCAGCTTTCAAAATCTTTATTATTCTTCTTCTTCTTATGTACGGGAAGGAGACCGTGGTCCCTGTAGAATTGGTGGTTCCAGGTCTTCGGATGGCCATTGAAAATAGACTTGCCACCAACGGATCCAAATTGAAACCCTACCACGCGAAGTGCGCAGGGGACCCAAGAGGCCGGAAGGACACCCGAGAGGATGGAAGGGGACTCGAGAGGCCGGGCAGGCGACTTGAGAGGCACGGGACCAACGCGGGAGACTCTTGAGCGAGGAAAACCGAGAAGGATGAAGGGCGATCCCAGAGACAGGGACCCGAGCCGACGACTCTCTAGACAACTAAATTAGGAAATTGGAAAGAAAATAAAAAAAAACACCGTACGACTGGAAAAAAAAAGCAAAAAAAAAGCGCACGACCCCGCAAGGGGCGCCGCCCCTGGACCCTGCTGGGGCGCTGCCCCTCGACCCCACTGGAGCGCTGCCCCAGACCCCCAATTTATTTTTGAGCTACAATACACTTTTTGAGTCTAGCGAAGGGCATCAAAGAAAGCACAGTAAGTGTTGGGTTGTCCCGTACTGTGAGAAAGAAGCCTGCAGCTAAGCATTGGCATGGAAGCCATAAGCCGTAGAGGGAGACGGATTTGGAGGTTGCGAACAAACAAAATTTGAGGGAAGGCATTGCAAGAATGTGAAGTCATACGACACCAGAGAGTTATTCAGTTTAGTTATCAGCCTTTGGTGAGTGTGATGGAGGATTTGAGGCGTCTCCTAGCCGTTGTGCCAGAGGGTTGTGGCCACCTCCAAGCAGGAATGGTACGCTTTGAGGAACTTGGAGTATGTCTCGGCTGGACGTGAGGTTGCCTTGGTGGATGCAGAGAGGGCTCGAGAGGAGCTGACCACCAGGTTGGAGACAGTACTAGCGTGAGACATAGCTCAGCGTACCCAAGAGTTGGATGCTGAGAGGGCAGCGCGGGTGGCTATCGAGGACAAATTGGCTAGGGAAGACAGTATCGTTTGAGTAGCAGTTGGTGGAGGCTGAGACTAAAACGCATGTTTTGCAGACAAGTTTGGTTTAGGCACAGGAGGATTGTGATGTCAAAGGAAGCACTAATGGTGAAATCCGCACTTGAGCATAGGATGGTAGCAGAAAAAGGTTTTTAAGCGAGGACGCAGCAGGTGTATAAGTTCCGGGCTCGACTGGCGTCAGCAGTTCTGTTTAATGTCATCTCTATTTTGTATTAAGTCGTCCGGAGACGACTTCTTTTCTTTTGGGGGGGATGATGTTGGCGGCAATATTGTACATGAAAATAAAACTAGTTAGTTGTAATTGTCTTGGTTAGTTGGCAACCGCGGGGTGGTAGTTGCGGTGCGACGGTTGGCGCTCGCACCCCCTCGGTACCTTTAAATACTTCCGAATGTAACTTGTGAGAAAACAATTATGAATGGAATAACATCTCTTATACTTGTCTGATATCTATGGCGTTATTATTCTGCATTACGTGCTTTATGCTTTAAGTCATTCACCCGAGAGGGCAAACAAACTTTAAGTCTAGAGATAAAACGGAAGTACTGAGTTGACCAAGAATATTCCTCACAATTTATTTTCTTCAAAGAAAGACAAAAATATTAATGCTCACAGGTGACACAAAGGAGGCCAATGAGATTCAAAATGGCATTCCAATATATAAATCTCAGTGTGAAAAAGATCCAAGGTATAAAAATAACTAAGTAATACCAATTAAAGAAATATGAACACAATAAGAAATGTAACTCAAAAGTGTTCAAACCCTCACCTACAAGAACTAAATATCAATCAAACCAGTGCTATATGGGAAGGATTCCTCCATAAAGCATGGAGTTGATGAAGATCAAAGTAGGAGACTATAACGTGAGAGTGGGAATGTCATGTCTTTTGATCTAGGAGAACCAATGATATCATCTGTCCCTACAAAATGTCCAATGCAGAATCCGATATTGCTCATAGAGGAATGTCAGGACTAAGCAAGCCGTGCTGGTCAATCCTACGCCAAAGCCAAGTACTCACCCAAAAGAACTTTGGTTGCATAGAAATATCTAGTAATGTACATGTGCCTTTAGCAATCTGGGTTGGGGATAATGGGCAAGGCCCTTGATACAAAAATGAAGCAAATCCACTTTGAGGAGTTGGGAAGTTATAGTAATAATCATATTAACCAGACTTGGACTCGACACAGACTTGGAAAATGAAAAAGACCATGAAATATAGAGATATTTTAAGGATTTAAAGGTTTTTTCTATACATTCACTAAATCAACTTTAAAGACATAATAAACTAATTAACTAAAAGCTACTTAATCATACACAAGGATGCATTGAGAAAATGAGTACAAACACAAATTTGAGATTAAAAAACATGCTTAAAATATAAATATTCTCAAGTGCTATACATAGTCAAAACTCATGGATTATGATATATATGGCATCAAAACCAAAAATTGTAAGTACAAGTATGGTTGAGAGTATCCTACATCATGCAGGCCAACAATAGCAGCTCTACAGTGAGTCCTATGCTCACATCTTAGAAAGGTCCTTAATATTGTTGCAGCCATGATATATGCTTATGCCAACAACATCCAAGGAATTTGTTTGTGCTCCCTTCATTCACCATGGTTACTACCATAGCCTCAAGATCAACCTGATCATCTCATGCGATCATCCTCAATGAAGATAGGATCCTTAGCCTCGATGATCCAATTTGATTGTTTAGTGCACTTCTTGGAGTATATATACTCATACATACTTCAATTACACTAGCATCCTAATTTGCAATGTGGTTGCCTAAAGACACCAATAGCAATCCTTTGAAGTTTTGGCACCTTAGCTAGTTTGAAAATCTCAATCTCAAGACAATCCTCACTCTAAGTTCAGAATATGCTTCCATCCCTTATATGACTATGTAGAGCCCACTCAAAACCTCCTAGTTGACCTTGCAACCTGAGCGAAATTGAAAGTCTGAATTCAAGAAACAAACAATTGCATGTAAAGGTTTGTGAATGACCTTGAAACCTGAGCGAAATTGAAACTCCGGATTCAAGAAACAAACAATTGCATGTAAAGGCTTGTGAACTTGATGTTGCAATCACCAATCAATAATTTTCCCTATGTGAAGATATTTGTCCTCAGCCTCACCATAGGTGTGATCCATAAACTAAGGTGGATATTCCCCCAATGGTTTGTCAATAACGGATTTTATCTTTATTTAGGACAGCAAAAAAATTAAACTTATAGAAACAGTCAATGAACAAGGAAATAGAAATTACAAAGAACAAACCACAATATTTAAAAGACAATTTTACCCTAGAAAATCCTACTTTAAATAAGAACTCCAGCTGAAAGTTGAGCGCTCACTCACTTAAATACTCCAAATGGATTTTACAAGAGGTCTTAGCCTTATAGGTTTACTATCAAAGGTAGAAAACCTCAGACTCAGCTCAAAACAACCCATAAATATGCTCATATTACTTCCCCTAGCTTTGATTTTATAAGTCATGTAACTCGAAGAAACACCACAAGAATTCTTCAGCTACTATACCTTATCATGCTACCCAAGCATCTAGAATGATTATTCCATGTCCAAACCTGGTATAAATAACATTTTCAATGCATCTAATATCTGAAGAGGCCAAGAAAATACACCAAGAAGAGGAAAAACTATGAACTACACATCATTAGATGCACACTTTCAAGAATAATAAATTCATTGCTTTGCACAAAGGAGAAAACATTTTTGCCGTAGTCTAAACAAATTCATTGGGGAGAGAATGTTTTCACCACTTAGTGCAAGAAGAATTTGTCACTTCTATCACTTCTAACAGATTTTTGTCATCCTTTTGGGAGCCATAATTTTTTAATACAAACTTGATACAGGATGTTTTTTTGACATGGCATAATTATTTGAAAGGAATCCAAATATGTAGAGAGATCGAGGTTTGATATAATGTATAAGACCTACTTTTGACCTACAACACAATTTCTCACTTTTTCATGTAGTGAAATCGAATCCTTTCACAAATCACACCTCCCCAATACAAGGGATTTTGTTCCTCAAAGTCTTAGACAAAATAGATGAGGAAAAAATCCTCAAATCATCGAAATAGGCCACCTCATCTTGCAGAACAAAATGAACATGACCCAAAATTTAGAACATCTTTGTTCTCAATTATCTAGATGATGAATTGGTATATTGCCTGAACATAAAGAAACATGTTCAACATTGGTTTTTTCTAAAGAAATGAATCATGTGCTACCACTCATCTTTCCATGAAGATTCAAGACCTCTTTAGGTTGATCTTTGCCATGGTAAACATTCAACATGAAGCACTTTCTATTCTTGATGACATGGTAATTGTTTGCCGTACTACAGAAAATTATCTTTTGGTCACATAAATATGAGCTGCCAAACACAACACCACAAATATACATGGGAGTAAAATCCACCACTATTTCATCAACAAATTTGAAAACAACTAAAAACTTCAATTTACATTGCTTCCTAACAATCATATGAAAAGCTTCTTTGATCACCCCAATCCATAGGGCTTAGGGTGTTGAAAAATTTTACGGCCAATTTTATCAGCCAAATGTTGAATGTCAACTTGATGAGAACATGAATCAAATAATGCACCAACCTGAACACCATTTATATGAATTTTGATGTTAAACAATGTTTCTTTTGCCAACAAAGCAACCTTTCTAGTAGTGCAAGAAATTGTAGAATCCACTTCCAAAAAGCAGTTTCTTTACCCTATTCAATGGAAATATTAGAGTTCTTTTTACTCTTCTTAACTTTCTTGTGAGATTTCTTTTCTAGATGCAACTTCCAACAAGAGGACTCTTAATGATCATCCTTACTACAATTGTCACAATGACACAAATTTCTTCTTCGTAATATTGGAATTTACCTCTTGTCCTTGGTTTTGCCTACCTTATCCTAAAGAGAGGATGAAGGACTATCTAGCTCAAAGTAATGGGCACGGCCATACGCTTCATTTGTGCCCACAAGTTTGGAAACCAAAACAACTCTTCATATATCACCATAAGACCTCCTATGTGTTTCATTAGAACTTTTTCATCTTGTACATTCTTTGCCATATGAAAGCTCTTCGATTAAATTCACTAGTATGATCTTGTAACTTAATCCATCTTTTTGTTTTAAGAATTGTCATTCCATAAATTTTCCTCTCTATGACAAATAAGATAAAAATGTAACTTAAACTTTTTAAATTGTTTCTAGAAACTTATCGGAGCTTGATTCCTTAACACCATAGAATAAAAGAAACTCGGACCAAGTTAGTGCATGCTTTGCCATTCTTGATCTAGCAAGGAAGATTTTTTGTATTAAGGTCAAAGAATGGATGCTAAAATATGCTTCCAATTGAGCCAACCAATAGTCAAGTTTCTCCATATTCCACATCACCTTCAAACAGCAAAATCTCAACATTTGCCTCTACTTCGAATAGAGGTTTATTTAGAAGATTTCTCATCCTTTGGGGTCTCTTCTTCATTGGATTTGGAATTATCACCATGGAACATCTCCATCAAGATCTCCATTTGACCTTTCATGATCTCCAATGATTGAGAAAGGCATGCTATTGAATTCTCCATTTTATATAACTTTTTTAGCATCTCCATCTCCTTCAACTTATGCTTCTAAAATCTCTAATCCACCTAAAAGATTCAATGTCTCTTTGTAAAATTAATATTACCTTTCCAGTCAATTTTGTTGGGACTTGTGAGCATAAACATACAAAACACTTAGAACAACCACTTCCCAAAAGGAATGAAACTACTCTAATACCAACTTGATATGTATATTCCCCCAATAGTTCATCAACAATGGATTTTATCTTGGTTTAAGAGAGCAACAAACTGAACTTAAAAAGTAGTCAATCAGCAAGAAACTAGAAATCAAAGATAAAATATCATGATTGTTAAGAGCATAGTTTGAGGACTTGGCGAGTACTCTTTGGAATTCTCCGAACTCCCGAGTCCTATCTTGTCCAATCTTCAATTATTTTTTGTCCAATCTTGTCCAAAACAGGTCTAAACAGCAAAATAGGAAAGGAAGGAAAGGAGAAGAGGAGCATTTGAAATCCGAAAAGACAATGTTAAAGAAACAATTCATCATCATTTTAATACTATAGCACCTTTAGATAGAGGGCTGACAAATTGAGTCACATTAGGAGGGGAAAGCGGAAGATATAGATTGAATTTGGTTGTTTTTCTCATTTTGACATATCATTATATATAAATATAATAATATTTATAAATTTATGATGCTGTTATACATTTGAAAGTTTGAAATTATGAGCGCGAATTATGAAATTTCAAATACTGAGTGTTTAAAGTCATATGACATGTGTAATGTTTGAATTATGACAAATTGATAGTCAAATTAGGCTTTTATGTTCTCTAAATGCATTAATTTCTTTTTTTTGGGTAAAACTACCTGTTTTTTTTGTTGAGTCCTAGCTGAGTTTTTTGCCTAGTCCATACTGAGTACCAATCCAAGTCCTATTTTGGGCTGCCGAGTTCGAGTTTTCAAAACTTGATTTAAACTATGCCTCTTATTTGTTTAATAAGGTAAGCCTTATATCTAAGCTAATATAAGCTAAATAAATTGTACAATGAACCAAACATAAACAAGCATTATACTCTCGTACCCCTCACACGCTTAATGTAAATTTAGATGACATTGGAAAAAGAAGATCTTTAAATCTGAGCCAAATAAATTCTTCTGCCATATCATCAAGGAGGATATCTGTCACCCCAGACGTTTCAACAAACCCACATAAACATCAAAAACATGATATAAGATTCATAATCAGATGGTTACCACTTGCATAGAAGGGGAGTCTCATGGTCTAGCATCAGAATTACAGACCTAATTTAGACAGCCAATTTTTTATTTATCAGATTAACTAAAACACAGCCATAAATATCCACAAAAGTATTCATCTATATTTCACCTTTAGTTAAAACAAGATCATCTCCAAGTTCATATTTAAAGAAAAAGTCTTCCCAAGGCATCACTCTTCATTATATTTTCACAAGAAAACTCCACAAGGAAACAGGAACCAAAATGCCAACATAAAGCCTCAGTTCATGATTCTAAGTCTCCAATAAGAGTCACCGTTTCAGAAAAAGTCTTCCCGCTACTTTTTATTTGTGTATGTCGTCTTCAAATCTGCATCTGCACAGGGTTTGAATTTCCTCTATTCTCGCTCATGAATATTCTCTAATAGAGTCTGCTCTACTCTACCATTAGACAAGTCCTCGAAAGTGTAGAGGACCATATGATACAGCCACAATATGTATACATCATATCAAAAAAATTCCAATATAAACACTCAGGTATTCTGCAGAACAGTCCTCGGGGAATACAACACAGGACCAAAAATTATATCATGGTATGTAGACCTTATGACAACATAAAGATAATTAACATTAACCCTATCTCATGCAGGAATTTCATTATTGTCCATACACAGCAGATAATTCATGTTGAAAATAGTCCAAGGGATTTATGCCCACTTCCAACATGTAAACTGTCAATGATATTACAGTTCATTGACAAAAGAGGTCCCAATAAAACCTTGAGCAGTTTTAAATTTCTTTTCATTTCAACCAATACCCATATGCCCAACACATACAGAAAAAAACACGATGTCAAACAAAAAACACAATGTAATATCCCCACAATTATTTTCAACTTATTTCCAGTTACAATCATAACAATAACCCATTAAGCTTAGGAAATCAAGATACAATAATGCTGAAATTGTAACCCTTCCACTTTCTGAACACCAAGTGCCCAATATGGGAAGGTGAGAGCATACAGTGTTGAGGGGATCGTTAGCTTCAAATAACTGGAAATATTACAATGCTTGGGCGGCAAGCCAGTCCCTTCCGCTTATACAACGGGTGACAGAAAGACTAAGAAATCACTTGGCGGTAAACCAGCCAAGGACAAGCCAAGAAACTGAAATAACAATCACTCAACCACTTATCCAGCGGGAGGACTGGGAATGAAATTAACAATCAACTCTATTGCTTATGCAGTGGGAGGACAGTAATACAAAATAAGGCAAGCCAGCCTCTTCCACTTGTTCAGTGGGAAGTGAAGAGCAATTCCAGATATAACTTGCTGATAGTACTACTATTTAGCATTACAATAATTATCATGTCAGCAACAAAGGTAAATCACTAAACACAGTTGCACATATTGCTCAATCAGCTCCACAAGGTACAAGGGACTCTCCACACAAGAAAAACACTCCAAACTCATAAATCTCTAAACCTGATAAACTCTGAGCATGCCGAAAACACATAGACCAACAACACCATATGGGAAGGTGAGAGCATACAGTGTTGAGGGGATCGTTAGCTTCAAATAACTGGAAATATTACAATGCTTGGGCGGCAAGCCAGTCCCTTCCGCTTATACAACGGGTGACAGAAAGACTAAGAAATCACTTGGCGGTAAACCAACCAAGGACAAGCCAAGAAACTGAAATAACAATCACTCAACCACTTATCCAGCGGGAGGACTGGGAATGAAATTAACAATCAACTCTATTGCTTATGCAGTGGGAGGACAGTAATACAAAATAAGGCAAGCCAGCCTCTTCCACTTGTTCAGTGGGAAGTGAAGAGCAATTCCAGATATAACTTGCTGATAGTACTACTATTTAGCATTACAATAATTATCATGTCAGCAACAAAGGTAAATCACTAAACACAGTTGCACATATTGCTCAATCAGCTCCACAAGGTACAAGGGACTCTCCACACAAGAAAAACACTCCAAACTCATAAATCTCTAAACCTGATAAACTCTGAGCATGCCGAAAACACATAGACCAACAACACCATATCCCACTAAAACACTCACAACTCTCTCAATTCTTATCAGAATGATATGAGATTGAAAGCATGACTCCTAGGAGGTAGTCGATCAAGCCTAGAACAACAAACTGACCCAAATACATTATGCATGCATCCCAAAGCACTCAGCCACATGGTACGGCCAGCTAAGGGGGTGATTTGCTAAAATAAAATCCAAGACACCAATTTAAGCTCTATAAACTCACAAAATGTATTGTCCAAACCAAACAGAGAGATAGAGGAAATACCCAGAACGAGAAGAATAACACACAGTGACTTACGAACAGAAACCTTCTTCAACACACCACACGAACAACTTGAACACTCTAAAACTCTTCCAAAGATCAGAAAACAATACTAAAAACTATGACATTATCTTCAATCCACTCCTCTAAGATGAAGTGCAGGCTCTGGCTCGACTAGTTGCTATATTGCAAGCAAGAAATCAAGCAATGGCTAGGAGGTAAGTGTTCCCTGAAGCTTCACTCTGCATTTTGACAACACTTCGTTATAATATTTGCTCAAAGATCCCAAAACAAGAGCCCATCACTCTTACTTATAGCTTTTTGTGTCTCCAAATTCAAATTCACATTCCCTCCAAATGGACGCCAAACCCAAATGCACATTCACTTCATATTATTTTGAAATTTACATTTCATTCCCCAAATCGACCTTCAGGCAAATATACTTTATAAAATATCAATAAAGCATAATGTGGCATCAAAAGGTGATAAAGTGCATTTGGAAGGATTATACCACTAAACATGGGCATTGGAGTATATTTATCACAATGCCCATGTCTAGTGGTATAATGTGGCTTCAAAATATACTCCAATGCCCATGTCTAGGAAATATATTGCAATGTTTCTCCCTTAGGTATCCATTATGCCTTGGCTAATATTTCACTTAATAAAACATTTTTCCTCAACAAGGAATAGCCCAACATAAGCACTTGTTTACACATTTTTAAAGATTAAAATCTTTATAAAATATTTTTAAGATGGACGCCCCCAAAAAGCAGAAATAACTAAGTCATTTAATTAATAAATGACTAGGTCCATTTGATCATATAATCAAGCTGAAGAAGCTGAATTGAATTTGCCTGCCTAAAATAGAACTGAATCTCTGGATCATCATGCCAAGCTGGACTGCCATAAATAGCATGTGTTGCACTGGCTCAACCCAAAACCCTAAAAATAGTAGGTGTCTCCAAACTCCGTTAGGGCACAAACCGGGAAGCAACTGTCACTTACTAAAAATAACATACTACTAAAAATAGTGTGTCCAAATGCAATTTAACCACATATTGAGCAGCCGTCACGACTTACTAAAAATAGTAAGTCCGAAAAAGTTGCATGTCACACCATTGCGAGGCTCTCTGAAAACCCAAAAAAGTAAGATGTCCTTGCCCCCACTTACTAAAAATAGTAAGTTTACCAAACTCCATTGATTGCTATGCATGTATCATCATTGCAAAGCTTTCTGAAAACCTAGAAGGAATCTAGAATCAAAACTGTAAAACTCCAACATGCAAGCCAACAAAATTGCCAAAACATCCTCCTAGAAAATAGGAAACCCTAATTTTGCCTCTAACTGACCAAAGGGTCTCGGAATTGGCCAACAAATCCCAAAACAAACTAGAGCGGGAAAGGGGACATTACACAACCCATGTATCCTATTCACCATAGAAAATCATTCTAGGGCCAAAAATAATAGTCCATTTATCGTCACCCGCAATGACCATATATTTTCAATTTTGTTTTGAACTACAATGGAAATTCAAAAAGCCACAATAAAGATGACAAATTCAAGCACGGAAATAAAATCTTAAAATTAAAGAGTATCATTAAATGGTGTTACAGTGTTACCTTTTACCTTTTATTTCTAACTCATTCTTCAATCGTGTATTCTCAATTCAATTGATCAATGGAATCATCTAAAAATAGGCTCAAAAAGCTGAATATGCTACTTATATATCAAACCAAGCATGATATCAAGTTTTGTTCCAACAGAAAGATAGACTGTAGTTTTTCCATTTGTCATATGCATTTACTCTCTTGATTACATGTGGAAGTATATGCTATTTAATGATAAATGTTTATCAATTTCTGAAAACTAGACACTTTCAAAATTCAAATTCATCAAATTTGGACACTAGTGTTCATCTGAGGCACAAGTGTTCTAATTAAGAGGACCTCAGCACCAATCATGGGTGGTAGGGTCTATTTGGAAGGATTATACCACTAGACATGGGCATTGGAGTATATTTTGAATCTCTCTAACACTAGACATGGATGTTGGGGTTTAATACAAGATTCTAGCACCCATGTTAGGAATTGCAATCCACTACAGTTAGGACACAAGTGTCCCACTTCAATATTGGAGTCTTGGAAAACTCAAAATCAAGTTTTGTTTTCTTATAGATCCGTTTGATTGGGTTTTTTCAGTCTTTGTGTGAAGTCACAATTCAAGTATGGAAACACGATAGATAGGAACCAACTTATTAAGCTTTTAAGGTTGAATACAAATCTAATCTGTTGCAAATTGAGTAATCCGAAAGTGTTTTCTAACAATGCCAAGAGATATTCACTTTTCAATTTATTCACAACATGCATTCTAGACCTCCAATTGTTCCAAAAATCAAAATTAGGTTTTACCATACAAAAGTGTAAAATCCCATCCAATTTGTCTAATTGCAAGTGCATGAACGTATAGTTGAGATTCTACCACATCCTAAATCATTCTACTACCTAGTTAGACGTGTTTCCCACAGTCAATTTGGTGATAGTTATTAATCCTAGCTTCAATTTCACAATCTAGGGTTTAGGGATTACATATTTCTATATCTTTTCAATCTAGGGTTTCATGTGTGGACATAGTTACATAGTTTATTTAATGATAACACATCAATTACAGTTTCCAAACCCTCATATCTATGTATTCTTCTAATCTTCCAAGATCTCCATGGTTTCTAGATTTTTTAATCTTTCAATTTCAGTCAATTAAACATATCAATCCTTCAAAATTCAATTCTCAATTATCATAGACATTATGAATTCAATTTACACATATATTCACAAGACCATATCTCTCTGTTGGTTAACTGATTTGTCACTTCAGTTTTAAACTCTCTTGCCCATATCAATGACAATCTGACCAACAATTGAGTCACTTGCAATGGTATTTGCAAGTACTCTCTACTTATTTTACAAGGCACAACTACCTTCGAAAGATATGCAATGAATGAAAACAGGGTATGCTTTTCACTAGAAAGCAAAAAAGGTAAACTGACACCTACCCATAACCATGAAAGTAGATGCGAAAGATTAAACTCAAAATGAAGTGAATGTAGATAAATAACACAAAGTTTACTTATTCCACACCCACGAATGTTATCTAGGAAAAGAAAGAACAACAGACTCTTTTCAATAGATGATTTAATTTGAATTCAAAGCTCTAGAATTAAATATATATACAGTTCATTATGACAGAGTAACATTGAAGAGTAACCACAAAGAAACATAGTTCATTGCAATTTAAAGAAAACATTAAGAAATTCAAAGATTTTAAAAAATCTTCTTTATCTCTCCACTGTCAAAACATGAGTTGATAGACTCATCTCTCTATACAACAAAACTACATGAAAAGATCAGTTCCCGCCCCCCCCCCCCCCTCTCCCCTTCTTTTTGTTAAGCATTATAATATATAGATTTCCCAGAAAACCTTTCAGTTCTTGGTAACCATTTCTTGAAAACGGTTCTTGGTTCCAAAATTTTCTCCCTTTAATCCTTTCACCTTCTCGTGAATATAGTGATAATGCTTAGTTCTTTAATGAATCAAAGATATTATGGAGAGTTTTAAAATGAAAATAGTCCTTTGTTGCAAAAATGACTGGCAAATGTCTTGTCTAGAGCCACTGGAAATCCTTTGAAATTATTACCAATTGGTACCGTGCTGACGTCACCGCACAAGTTGTCGATCATGGGGCTGCTACCGTCAGAGCATTGGGCTATCGCGTTCTTTAGGAAACTTGGAACA
Organism: Cryptomeria japonica; assembly: GCF_030272615.1. Taxonomy (NCBI): domain Eukaryota; kingdom Viridiplantae; phylum Streptophyta; class Pinopsida; order Cupressales; family Cupressaceae; genus Cryptomeria; species Cryptomeria japonica. Next base: position 464,907,652 of record NC_081407.1, read on the forward strand.
ATAGAATGTGTGTGCAAAAAGATCCTATCGTGCGATCGACCGATACACAACTCATGAGGGACCCATAGGCATTGTCCTATCGAGAGTCAGAGTATCGGATGAAAAGAGATCGATGACAGTGTGAAAAACGAAAGGAATGACTTCCACTAAGGGACGATAAACCGATAAAGTATGGTGGGGTCCCTTTTGGACATAAACAAGACTTGACATCTAAAGGCTTATATCGGCCGATCGGAGGTTTTGAGAACTACAAAAGGCAAAAGACTTGGGCGATAAAAATGGTATTCGCGACATAAGGCATTATCAATGGGTTTATTGCTAAGGCGGGTAACACCCTCCCACTTTCTAAAATTGAAAGAAAACCTTTGATGAATCTCTTGATATTCTTTCCAAAAGCTTGAATTCTCCAATTGTAATCATAAAACTTGCATTCTTTGCGTAGACAAACTAAATCTTTCCATGCTCTTTAAATAATAGTGAGTGATCCAATTTCAGAATTACTTCTTCAAGAAAAACAGCTTAAAATGATTATTTAATAATAATTTTTCACAATATTCTTTTAATTCCATTTAAAAAATTTCCATAGTTATTCAAATATTTGTTATAAGTCTACTATTGAATAATAAATAAATCCACTTTATTCAAATATAAATATACAATGATAAGTTTGTTTTTTCAAGGAATCCACTAAAATAATATTTGTGAATTCAAAACCTATTTATACTGTTGTGAGGATAATTATTCAATTTATAAAATTCACCCTCAAAAGAAAAGTCAACTATCAAGGATAATTGATCTTAAAATAACTGAATAAAAATTCTAAATATATTCTTGATAATTAATCCATCTAATTATTCTATTTCTAATTATTTATTCACCTAAATAATTAATTAATTCAAAAGAATTCCAATAATGCAATTATCTAATTATATTGATCCACTCGGATTCATCCTACACAATGAATTAATATAATCAAAGATTAATCTAAAATATCATCCAAGATATATAAATGACCATATAATAACTTATTTCCATGATAAATCAATTTAACTAATAAATCATACGATCAAAAGAAAAATATAAAGAATTGTCTAAGGTGTGGAATCACACAATGTAGGATGGAATGAGGTGGGAGTATATTGGACTATTCTAGGGCATTTGCAAATAAAAGTTTTAGTGAAAAGCTTAGCTGTGATATATTGGTTAGTATTGACCCAATCTTTGTAAAGGTTTCCATTTTATTAATGCATGATAGAGTATTAATCCCATCATTGGTAATGATTTAGGCATTAGAAGTAATGCCAATGGTTGCTATGTAGGGCAATTATTGGTTAATTTTATATAGTTTGTAGATCTTGTTAGGAATTGAAGGTGTGGAGAATGTTTTCCATTTATGCTAGTATAGGGTGGGGGAAGGGGGAGGAAGATGATGACTAGGGTTATCAGGGTAAGTTGTTGAGTCTAGTGGTCATTTGCAACATTGTTTTTGTATTTGAAACATTTGGTTATTGGTTGTGATTTGCATTTGGCTGAGGTGATTCTAAGTGTTACTTTATTGTTTCGGGGGTATTTAAATCAATAGAGGTTGTATTTGGTGCTAAGGTAGGATGAAGAGTATAAGTGTTTGTATTGGCTTCTAAGATTGAATCAGGTACAAGTAATTCAGTTTCTTTCATGATGTTTTGGTATAGCTTTGGTCATGTTGCATGTAAGGGAGGAGTTAGTTCTTGCTTCAAGGAGGTCCGTCCATTTGATGTAATTGTCAACTGTATTATCATCTACACATTTTGAATGTTGGAATTTGGATGCAAGCCATAGGAAATATTTGAGGGATGCTTTGATGGAAAGAAAAGGAAAAGTGTAGCCCAATATATAAAAAAATTAACCTCAAGAAACTACAAAGGGAAATAAAAGAAAAAACGTAAATGATCCAACCAAAAGGAGGTTAAGATCATGTTAGGTATATCAATTTATATGCACTACTATATGGTCATTACTAAGTCAGCCTTTATGTAGGGAGAGGTAGAAAGCTTTTCTCAAGGACAAATAGTAGAATGGTTAAGCCAAAGGATGACAATGAAGTAATGACAATATCAAATGCAATAAGAAATATTGCAACAAACATGCAATATGATCAGATTGACATAAATTAAGGAGGTAGGGCAAAGAGATACTTACCTAGATTCAACCTGTTTGTGCTTTAATCTCCCCCTAGCTTTAACAGTTAAGAAAAGATTGTTATTGGAGGTTGAATTTTTTAATCTTAAGGGAGATTTGAAAACTTGGTGTACATTTGTGATGTCCCCATCCAAATTCTAATAAAACCAGTAGCAGAATCTTGTATGATCTATGGTGTGGCAAGCCAAGGACATTTCCAATTTAATCCAATTAGTTTGTCATTGATGACAAATGAGAATCAAGATTGTTAACATCAAATGTTATAGACAACTTTATGTCAAGAGTGGGAATATGTCATCAATGTCAATATGGAATGATGAAGAAGATTATCATTGACATGAATTGATCTACATATATTAATCTGGTTTGTTGTCCAAGACAAATGATAGATGATATAATTGTTGTCATTTAATGACACCCTTGGTCCATCAACAAGAACCGATTAGAGATACGATCCATGGACCAGCACTGCCCTAGTTGATCAAGGAGAAAGCAAAAGAATCATGAAGTGTGAAGTGTTGCCTTGTCCAGAGGAAGTTCTTCCCTTGGCCTTTTCTTCTTTCCCCGGAACCCCAAGGTTCTTTCCCTTTGCCTTCTCCTGTTTTCCTTCTCCGGAACTCCAGAACCACGAGGTTCCGAAGTTCCCTCTTCGTTTTCTTCCTCGGAACTCCGGAACCCCGAGGTTCCGAAGTTCCTTCCCTTTGTTGCCTCTCCTTTCTTTTCCAGGAACTCCGGAAACCCAAGTTTCTGAAGTTCCTCTCTTTCCTTTCTCTTCTTCTTCCCTTTCCTAGAACTTCGGGACCCCAAGGTTTCAAAGTTCCTTTCTCCTCTTCTTCCCTTCCCCGGAACCCCGAGGTTCCTTTGCTAAGTCTCGCCTTTTCCTTGCCTCCTTTTTAGTTCCCCGGAACTTCGAAACCTCGAGATTTCGAAGTTCCTTTCCCTTGCCTTCTCCAGGAACCCCGGAACCCCAAGGTTCCGAGGTTCCCTCCTAGCCTTTCTTCCTTTCTTTCTTCGGAACTCCGGAACCCTGAGGTTCCGAAGTTCTTTCCTTAGCCTTTTTTTTCAGTTCTCCGGAACCCCGAGGTTCCGAAGTTCCCTGCTTCTCTCCTTTCTCCTTCCCGGAACCCCGAGGTTCCGAAGTTCTTTCCTTGTCTTCCCACTTCGGGAACCCGAGTTTCTGAAGTCCTCGGACTTCTTTCTGACTGGCGACACTTCCGGATGGTGTGATCAACACTCAAAGCTTTAAATGCTCCGATAGCTTTTGTGACTTATGCACCTTCTTTTGTGGAGCCACAGGGGTGCATTTAATATTTTTGGCAGGATTTCCATCAAGGGAGGTACGGGGACATGCTTGTTGTGGTGACTTATGTCATGTCTACATACTCTGACTTTGGAAGGTTAGTCAATCCACCCTTCTCAGGGTTGCCTTTTCAAGGTATGGCTAGGTTGCTTGCATGTACAAAAGTCAAGTGCATGCACTTCCCTGCACTCCCAGACTGACATACAGGGGTCATGATCACTCTTGTAACCCATTTTCTATATAAAGGTTGTTAAGCCTCATTGTAAAGCGTTCTCTCCCTGTTGGCTTGAGCTATCCTATGCTCTCTCACTTCTCTTGTATTTTTCTGTATTTTGCAACTGTAAGTTGGCCATTGGCCTTATAATCAATTGAAATCACCATTCTTGCCTTCTTTCAACTTATGTATGCTGTGTATGTTTTCTTACCTTCATTATAGGTGTATGTTTTGTGGCTCTTCTCTCATTTATACTGTGTTAACTTATTTATGAGTGTGACTTGTGGGAAACCTTCTCCCCTCTTGGCATTCAATGAATTCTAACCTCCATATATGCATTGAGGTCACTCATACAACTGAAGTTTGTGCATCTCCTGGGTTTTTTAGTTGATTCTTTGTGTCATTTCGGGTAGGGAGAGGAACAATCTCTTCTTGGTGCATCACCTCCTTTTATTTCAAGCATTTCTCTCTTCCCTTTACCTCTGCAGTTTGTTAGGATAGGCCTAGGAGTTAGTTTTGAAGTGTTGAGTTGGTTCAACACCTGCACCTGGATTAAGAAGGAAGCCGACCTTCTCTGGAGATTCAACCCCCTTGCGCAAGGTCCCACACTTCGGGGTTGTTTCCATGTTTCACAAGGTTGCTGAGTTGATAGCTCAACAAGGGTGTGAGCTTTTGTGATAACGATAATCGACAAGCAATACTTACATGACAGCAATACTTACATGACAGCAATCCATAATAATTACTTAATATATGACAGGGCAAAATACCCTTATTGATATTTCCCTTCATCAATACTATTTCTGCAGTGACAGTTAATCTTCGACGAGTGTATAAAGCCATGATTTGTAAGAGGATAGAAAGCAGGGATCGGTACCAATATTAATCAGCAATAATCAAGAAGACATCAACAATTATAATATATTAATCATTAAGCAAATCTGATCAGATCAAATTAAGTAAGATGATCTTATCAAACAAAGATAGGTTAAGACTTTTAACAAATGATCAGCAATTAATAACTTGTGTTCATATTAAGGTGCAATTAGACAATAATAAATATTTATAAAGAGATACGATTAAGGGAAAGACATGACTATTCCCAATCAAAGGGGTGCAACAGTTCCATATCAAAGATATTTAAGGAGAATCAATACTCATTCCCAAGAAATCATCAAATCAGTTTCTCTTATTTCATCCAAATTGGATCACTCTAATTGAGCATTTGGCCTAAGTGTCAAAACTGGTTGCATATAGAACAAGTTCGTTATCAAAGAGAGCACCATCATTGTTGCAAGCATATAAAGTCAGATCAGGAACAACATCATGTCACTATAAGCGATACCATCATATATATTTGCATTGCATAACTATATCATTATATCAGGAATAGCAGATCAGCCATCGCTATAAGCAAAAGGAATACATACATACATATATATATTTCATTTTGTCATAGCAGAGACAACTACTGATCAGAACATCTTCTAGCATACTCTCCATTGTCGTATCAGAGAAGACTAAATTTGATATCAGAAACACATATTGATATTAAGATCCTCTTTGCATAGTTGTTATCAATCCTATAAGTGACAGCACAGATAATCTTATCATTGTTAGATTGTACTGAGTGCAGATATATAGACCAAATCATCTTGTATATGTCTAAGTGTTGAATCAGAGATAGCAGTGATATTGTTCTCATATATCATATCAATTGTATAACATAAGAACAATCTTTTAGAAGTGGTATTATAGACTAGTAATCTTCAATCATTATCATTTTAAGTATTATTAGAGACTTTAAGGAAAGAAGTCTCTTGCAATTGATTCTTTTGAAAGTTAACTGTCCCTATTTCTTAATTTTGAATATAAGGGGACATTACAGTTGTATCAGAGCTAATCATCCTACCAGCCAGTGGGAAAACATTTCAGATGAGCAGAAGATGAGGACAATTCAAGGGTTGGTACAAACTCAATAATTGATTGAATCCATCCATGGCTCAGTATAGGGTCACCTGAGAGAAACTGATTCAATTGTTGGGCATGCTAAAACAAGTAAATGATAATGGCAACAAAGGAGACAAGAAAACTCAATCTATCAATAATCAAACTCTAAATAAGCATATACCTATAGCAAGCTCAAAATCACTAACACCAAGATTTCCATCTAGAGTTGAATGTCAAGGCAATGAACCACCATTGGTGGATCTACATAAGCAATTTCGACAAGATTGGACATATGGAGGATTACAAAATGATATACCTCTAAGCAACTACATAGATCAAAGGATGAAGTACTCGCCTAAAGGAAGTAGAAAACAAAAGGACTATTCAGAGAGGAGAAACTAAAGGAAGAATCAATCACTTATCCAAACATCACCATTAAGGATGATGCTACTAAGGAGCTAACAACAAACCGTTATTTCATGCCAACATCTCAAGAAAGACAAGACAAGAAAGTAGTCTCCAACATCTCCAAAAATAAAATTTGTCTTCATATACCAATGAAATAACTCATGAGGATGATATAGCACTCACTCCATCCCAAGGATCGTGTATTGAGGATAACTTGTCTAGTGAATCTAGAAATCAGAATGGCACTCACGATTCTCCTTCATCTCTTGAAAAGTGCATGGCATCCATTGACAAGTCAATGGTTGTGGATGAGAAGGGTAACATTTCCAATGAGAGAATTAGAGGATACTTGATGTGTCGAATCTAATCACCTTAAAGAAGATAAAAGGAATATGACATGGAATGAAAGGGACAAACAAATGAGGAAACCCTTTTATGAAGCAATGGCAAACAAGGAACCCAGGAGATTAATGGTGTTGGTTGAAAATTTTGTACACCTAGGGGATGTGCAAAATTGTGGTTTCAACCACAGTGTGTGAGTATGATACTCTCCTAATTTAGGGAAGGCTCCCCCTATCTACAAACTAAACTAATCTAATATGGGTGGGACAACAGTCTTTCTTCTTCTTTCAAGAAAAACTATACTCTTTTCTCTTCATAGAAAAGTAATAGCAATTGGAAATAAATAACAGCAAATACCAAAATGAGACTTTTTTGTAGGATTTTTGGAACATGAAGGGAAGCAAAGTTTCCATGAAAGCACAAAGACCTCTATCACTTCCCCGAGACAGGAAAACAGAAATGAAAGCACAAAGTCTTCAACACTTCTACTGTCCTATCAACTTTCTCAAAATGATAACAATGTACAACACACAGCAGCTCAAAGTCTATCTATATGATGCACTTCACCTTACATGCACAAGTCTTAAAAATAGAAGCAACACAAAGTCCACAAGCTATCTTTCCACTTGAGCTTTCCACACTAGTTTCAAATATGATAAGCAACTCAAAGTATGCAAGACCAAATCTGAAAACTAAACATATAACTTTAAATACAATTAGTAGCTCAAAGTCTGCAAGATTGAATTTAAATCCCTCTTGAACAATAGAATCAAACTCACAATCAACTCCAGAAAATGTTGTCACATAGCAACTTGAATTGGCACAAAGTCTCAACACAACTTACCTCTTTTATTGAAAGCCATTTGATTTACATCTAAGCTCAAAGACTTAGAGTGCACATACAAACTTGCAGAATTTTGTTGCATTGCCAAAAGATAAAAATTACAATAGACCCCCTCAAGTATTTATAGGAGAGGAACCTTGAGAAAAAGGTAGGAGGATTCTAACTAACTTGAGAAATTCTCTCAACCACCATGACTTATTCCAATTACAGTCCTAATTGAATTCAACTTGTAGTTGCTTCACATGTAATTACAAAAGTGCAAGTGATGAGTTAACTTGCAATTACAAAGTTGTTTTTACATATAACTTGTCAAAACAAAATTACAAATGCATAATTGAAATTATTCTATGTGTCTAAAGACACGATTTCAACTGCATCATCCTTTGTCTATGATGATCTTCATGCTGCTTCAGGATGATAGAACTTGAAGTATTCTGGATCAGTGAAAACATCTTGAACCAGAACGGGAATTTGCATCCTTAATGATCTTTGTGTCCTTGGGCAACGAGCTTCAATCTTATCTTCTTGCTTGGGGTAGTACTGGCTTTTCAGGAGGGAAGTTCTTTGCAAGGCTGAAGTAAGAAACCTATCTCTATCTTGAAAGCATTATACGCTCTCAACCATGAATTGTTGTTGTATCTCTTCTTTGTATCATCCTCCAATCTTGAAATTTGCTTGCAAAATAAGGCCCATGCCTTAATCCATTGATTTGGTAGGTCGTGTGTGCAAACAAGACTGACAAGGGAAGGGATAAATTGATGCAAAAATGGGCTCACAAGTGAATTTCGGGTTCTGGAAGCTACATTACATGTGTGGAAAACCAAGAGCATTAACTTACAATTGTGGAGAACAAACATGCAACTTCATATGTGTAATGGGCAACTACAAGTTTGCACTTGTAATTGGACCTTTAAAACTCATTTTCAAGTGTTTTTTGAGTGCATTTTGGACCAATTTCGGGTTCTGGAAGGCTAATTGCAAGTAGACTTTAAATGGGAAAAACGAATGAAGGTGTGAAAAGAGTGGATGAAATGGTGGGAATAGGGATCTTGATAAGTGGGAAATGATGGGAATGAAGCTTGTGAACAAGGTTAATGAGTGCGGATGGATATGAATTGAATTTTGGCAGATCGTATTCATTTAAACCACATGGGAATGGGAAAAACCTTTACTTGTAATCAGGTTTTTAAAACCCGAAATTGGAAAGACAAGTTTTTTTACAACTTTGAAACTTGAAGTTTTGGCAAAAGAGGATTAAGTCTTTTCAACCAAAGGGGAAAAACTATCATTTCTATCCTACTTGCAATCGAATTTTAAAAACCCGAATGCAAGTAAAGAGGGAAAATTGTGAAGGGAAAGACAATACAATTCTCAAATTGCATTCAAGACTTGGGTAAAAATGGGAAGAACTCTCTCAAACCTTGCTTGATCAAGATGCCTTCCAAGAAGATGCAACAATCCTTGAAAGGAAGAATGTAGCTCTTAAAATAGACAACCACCAAACTCCAAAATCCTAGCCACGTCCAAAGAGAAACAAAATTGCAGCAAAAACGGCTTTCAATATGGAGGAAGGATAGGTCAAAACCTCATGGAAAACCTAGGTAGGAAGAATAGGAACCAAAACGCCTAAGTTGGAACTCCAAATCATGGCATTCCAAAAAACGGCTAATGAAGGAAAAAAATGCAGTCAAAGAACAACGCAATGGCAACCATACAAGCTGCAACGTGTTTCTAAAGCATGAAATCCGCCTTGAATTCAAAACGCCCCCTCGTCCCATAGATTCCTCCACCAAAATCGGTTAGAAGTTGTGGCAAAATCGAACTCTAAAGAGAGAAGAGCAAGTCGGGTTCTTGAGGAAAAGAAACAAGTTTAAAATGTTTTGTAATAGACATGTAATCGGGTTTCTAAAACCCTTTTACATGTTTTAATTTGCTCACTTTTTTCATCTCCCAAGCAAATTCGGGTTTGCAAGAACAAAAGACAAGGAGACGTCAAAATAACTTGTAATAGGGAAATAAAATCCCCTTTACAAGTTTTAATGACTTAACTAAAAGACTTGTAATAGGGAAATAACATCTAAAAATCACTTAAGTAGGAACTTTTAAAAGAAATTACAAGTTCTTTTTAAACTTATAATTTCTTAAATTCACTTGCAATTTGTCCAAAAAGTTCCTACAATGACTTAAAAGACATAAAAAGCAAGGGGGAAAATAAAAAGTAAGTTACAAGTGACAAGATTTAAATAGAGTGCACTTGTAATTGTTTTAAAATTTCCCTACAACACCAAAACAAGAGTAAAATAAAACTTGCAATCAAAAGAAAATTTCTCACCTGTAGTGACTGCTCTGAAACCCGAAATTGCACAAAAAGCTAGGAAAAAGAAGACCAAAACTCACCAAAATTTGGACAATGATGGCAAAGACACCCCCCAATGATTTGACACTAACAAATGTGAGTTTTGCACCTTGTAAAATGTGCCTTGGAGACGAAAATGACACATTTTGAGCAAAAAATTTGTATGGGTTGTCACATTTTTGAAAATTAAAAAAATGAGGACAACCAATGGATAGTGCTGAAGATGTGGAAAGAACTCTACAACTATGTGAATGGTGGAATGAGAAAGCTAAACATGCCAAGGTGATAGATTCTTGAGCAAGGGAGAACCTACAGCAGATCAAGAAAAGGCATGAACACCTAGATGAACAAGAGATAAATTTCCCAACTAAAAAGAGTGATTCAACTATTACTTTAAAAAATCTGCACATTCCAATCAAGAATCTCAATCAATAACCTTGAAGGATTTGAAGGAGGATTCACCGAAGGAAATAAGTTTGAAAGAAGGTAAAGTTGGTAATGGAAACAAGGACATCTGTCACCTTATTAGTAATCCCTTGTTTGAAGTTGAAGCAAATGAGGTTTATGACAACCCTCTCTTTGAACTGAATAAAGAAGCTCTTCATGAAGATCATGACATGATTGGAGACAATTGTAGATTTTGGGAGCCCGGAACATCTCCTTTTAATTAAGGGTTGAGAAAATATTGGAGTAGTGAGGCAAAACCTAGCGATGCTATCACCAATCACTCTCCAATCATATTACAAGAGATTGCAGTTCAGATCAGGTTCATAAAGAAGATTCCCTCCTTTGATCAAAGATTAAATGTTGAATGTTTGAGAAGAAGTAACACTTCTAGTATATATCCTACACAAAATAGTTAATGGTTATATAGTGATGACATCAATTAATGACCAAAGGATTATTGGACCATTGTTCACTTAATGGAAGCTAATTGTAAGAAATCCTAAAGTGTCATTCTGCTATTCATCTCCGCCACAATGAATGATAATTCCTATCATCATTTAAGGGATTGCTATACAATTCTTCCTAAAACATTGTGAAGGTTGCAATAGATTGGATAACTTGGAGGATTGAATCTCTGGATTTATACAATAAGCACTTTTTAAGGTTTCACCAAAGGCAAACACAGTTGGGACATGAGAATCAGATTGTTGTAATTAGAGTAGCGCAGCGTCATCATGATGGATCATCACTACAGTTAACTTGGAATCCCGAATCATTTGGAGTTCAATAGTTGTTAACAATAAGATAACTTATATTGCTTTTCATAAGCTTATGGTGATAACGTATAAGATAACTTATATTGCTTTTCATAAGCTTATGGTGATAACGTATATCCAAGAATATATACAATATTGGAGTGAACATCCTATTAGTAAACTTCAAGGGATCATTTTCACTAGTGTTCAACTAAAATGGTCCTACAGAACTTGGGATCATGAAAATTCTATAATGAATAAATTGGATGATATGGAATTGCCAAAGTCTAATAAACTTGGTGAGTTCAATAACATCAGCATGAAGTAAGGAATATAATTGAGGCATTCTACCAGATTATTTGGAACCCGGGTATCAACTTGACAATTTAAGAATGCTTGTGGGCAAGCATTTCCAAGGAGGGGAGACTGTGATGTCCCCATCCAAATTCTAATAAAACTAGTAGCAGAATCTTGTATGGTCCATGGTGTGGCAAGCCAAGGACATTTCCAATTTAATCCAATTAGTTTGTCATTGATGACAAATGAGAAAAGATGAATGAAGATTGTTAACATCAAATGTTATAGACAAGTTTATGTCAAGAGTGGGAATACTGTCATCAATGTCAGCATGCAATGATGGAATGACGTTGATGAAGAAGATTATCATTGACATGAATAGATCTACATATATTAATCTGGTTTGTTGTCCAAGACAAATGATATGATATAATCAACAAGCAAAACATACATGACAGCGATCCATAATAATCACTTCATATGACAGGGCAAAACATCCTTATTGATATTTCTCTTCATCGATACCACTTCTGCAGTGACAGTTAATCGTGGACGAGTGTATAAAGCCACAATTTGTAAGAGGATAGAAAGCAGCGATCAGCACCAATATTAATCAGCAATAATCAAGAAGACATCAACATTAATAAAATATTAATCATTAAGCAAATCCAATCAGGTAAGATTAAGCAAGATGATCTTATCAAACAAAGATTGGTTAAGACATTTAACAAATGATCAGCAATTAATAGCTTATGTTCATATTAAGGTGTGATTAGACAATAACAAATATTTATGAAGAGATACGATTAAGGGGAAGACCTGACTATTCCCAATCAAAGGGGTGCAACTGTTCCATATCAAAGATATTTAAGGAGAATCAATACTCATTCCCAAGAAATCATCGAATTAGTTTATCTCTTATTTCATCCTTATTGGATCGCTCTAATTGAGCATTTGGCCTAAGTGTCAAAACCAGTTGCATATAGAACAAGTTCAATATCAGAGAGCACCATCATAGTTGCAAGCATATAAAGTCAGAACAGGAACAGCTTTATAAGCGATACCATTATATACATTTTGCATAACTATATCGTTATATCAGGAACGACAGATCAACCATCGCTTTAAGCAATAGGAATACATATATATATAGTAGCATTTGATGTCCCCTTCTTGTTGACATTAGATATTCAGTGAGATTAGCCTATCATCCTGACCCTCGTAGGTTAATGAGTTTGGATAGAGGGTCTCCTGAGGATTGTATCATCTCCAACATGGTTGAAAAACTATGCGATTTTTTAGCAGACTCACGAGTACTCACGAGCCATATTCGGCCACGAGTCACTCGCTGCAAAACTCGCGGACGAGTTTTGCCCTAACTCGCAGCGAGTATAACAGAAAAAAGTTGCTAAAAATCGCAGGGTTTTGGGCGAAAATTGGCAGTAAAAACAAAACAAAAACGTTGACTCGCAAAACCTAAATTGCATTACTCATTTTGGACCCTTTCCCAGTCGCGTCGGAGGTGATTTTACAATTGCATTTCTAAACCCTAAAATTTATATGCCTTTTTTAGCGATTTACGCTGCGACAGGAGACATTTTTTTTAATGCAGAAATACTGCAGAGATACCAGGTGGAAAATGGCTCGACGGAAGGCCATGTCTATATAGTATATTTGTATTCGCAAAAAATTATTTCATTAATAAAATGATGAATTTGAATCGCGAATTAGAAAAGAGCTCAAAGGTAGACCGTAGACTCACAATGTATTTTAATTTTTATAATTAGGATGAATTTGTTTAAACGATTGGTAGTATAAATTTATAAAATATATTTTTTTATGATTAAAAGTTTGCAATATATTACTATTATAACTATGTGGAATTTGTTTCACGATTATGACTTATTAAATTATATATTAACAATTATATAATATGATTCCAAATTAAAATTAATATAAAATTTAAAAATTACAAATTAAAAAGTTGTATATTTATATATTATAACATTTTTAAAATGTAAATATACTTATTTTTAATTAATTTATAACATATATATTAAATTTTATATATATATATATATATATATATATGATTCTATATGTTTTCAAATGTTCGATAAAGTTGCCGAGTAATTGCCGAGTTTTTTCCCCGAGTTTTTGCGAGTCCCGAGTTATTTTAAAAATTTGGGCTTGTCGAGTCATTGTCGAGTCCGAGTTTTTCAACTATGATCTCCAATGTTCAATATACTTCAATTTGGTCTTCGTTTGGCATCATTCGAGCTTCATTTGCTATGGTAATTGCTATACTTACTATTTATAGTAAGTCTTGGGTTGTTCGAGAAGGACCCTTTCTATTTTTAGGGGGAGTGTATGGTCACATGGGGAAAAGCAGGGTGGACTCCCATTTTAGACGGCACAAAGAAATATTAAGTATTTTGAGAGTTATTAATGTTTATGTAGCCAAATTAATAATAAATCATCTAATAAAGCGAATATAAAGTTATAACTTGAGGGTCTAGGCATCATGAAAAGGGGGCCGAACTTTTAATTAATTGTGGGCACATAACCCAAGGTCATAATTACATTAAATGATGCCAACTTAATGTTATAACATTTAATGTCATTAAAATGATTTTTGGGAGGAATTCGAACTTTCTTGAGAGTTGTATATGCAATCAAGAAGAAGTTTGATTCATAGTTGTTTTGGCATTTATTTCATGACTTCGTGGAGAGCAGAGACCAAGGGTTTCAGTCTTCATCAACCATTGGAGAATGGGAAAATGTTCAGTGTTGCAACCATCTGAATTGGTGAAATATCCAGTGAATTTGGCTTACAATGGGGACTTCAATCAGAAGTTCTATTTGGGCTTATTTTGGTGTTGAATCAAAGGGTTTCAATGTATAAATCACTCAGAGGAATTCAGAGAGAGTGCAAATCATATTCAGGGGAGTTATTTAATTGTTTGCACACTTACTAGAGAGGGACGGATTGCTTTTTATCAGCAGCAATAACATCAGCCAAGACAGCCAGCTTGGGTAGGGCGAATTTTGTCAAGGAAGCCTTAAAAAATGTCAAAAATATTCTAGAAACGGCGCCTTGCTGTGGAGAAGCCTGCCATACATTAATTCCAATCAAATCTTCAACAAGCTTGCTGGTTCGAACTGTTCATTGGTTGCTTTTTGGTCTCCAACAGCCATTGATATCTCTATTTCCGGGTATGCATGTTGTAAAGGCTTATTATTCAATAAATGATTAAGTTGTGTGAATGAAGTTATCATTTCTTATACCTAGTTTTAGATTTTCAGTTGCAAATAGTTCAATCAGATTATATGCATTTGTTTTTTGCATTCAAACCCTTGCAAAACACAAAAAAATCACAAAATTACAAAACCAAAAACAAATACCACAGCGACATCAACGGTTGAGCCAATAGGGTTCTGACATTGGCATAAGAGCTTTGATCCTGTCATCCTAGAGAGTTAAAGATTTTGTATGTAGGCATTGGAAGTTGGTCCTCACAGATATTATAATACAAGCAAAAGGGCATTGTTGAACAGGGAACATAATTTTGATAACCAGCAGGACACCATTGGTGACAAAAGAGAGAACAGTCCACCACGTGATGAGGCTGCAAAAGTGAGGGCAACCATGAGGGGGTTACAGGATGGACAACAGCGGATACCTGATACGCCTCAGCAACTTACAACAGCCATTCAACAACTGGCTAATCCCCAAAGGCAGAACCTGGAACGGGCAAATAATAGGAGAAGGCAAAATCTGGAACCTGAAGATAATAGGAGTGCAGTTGGGACTCCCAGAAAACATCGAGAAGCTACCCGCATTGCGGATCGGCCTACAATACCTACCTTCTTGAGAGATGAACCAGAAGAAGAAGGAAGAGGAGATGGGGAAGTTGAGTTCGTAGACAATGTTATGACAGTGCATGATGAGTGGAGTTTGCTACCTCCTGATGTCAGAGAACATATGAACTTTGATCAATATATGAGGCAAAAGAGAGAGACTTCCAAAGCTAAGCAAGACAGAAGGCTTAGAGATCAGCACAGGGATTTGGAGTTTGCTACTAGCAAGCTCACTTTACCTTTCTTTAATGGGAGCGAAACAGTCATAGCACAGTCATGGATACATAAGCTGGACACCTACTTCACTTTGAGGCCTATGACAGAGGGAGACGCAATAAAATTTGCAACATTGCATCTAGATGGCGTGGCTCATGAGTGGTGGCATAACGAGATGGTTACTTTGCAACATAATCTCATATCAGGAGTTTGCTGGTTTGTTGGTAGAACAGTTTGATAAGAAGGATCTAGAATCTTACTTCAGGGACCTTGCTCAGCTTAGATAGGTGGGTAATTTGGAGACTTACATTGGAGAGTTCCAGAGGTTATCATGTTTGGTGACCAACATTTCAAATCAGAGGTTGGTAGTACTGTTTGTAGAAGGCCTATTGGAACCATTAAAGGGTTGGGTAAAAGCATTTGAGGCTCCTAAACTCCAAATTGCAATGAAGAAAGCGAGGAGTATGGAACTCGTAGCAACTCAAAGCAAGTTTTCATCCAAGGGATCCTCTTCCTATAAGGATAATAAATCTTTTCCTAAAACCAAAGACAAATCAGACTTTAATAAAGATAAAAAGGGAAAATCAGCAGCACCTCTAGATAGGGAAACATCGAATGATTTGAGGAAGAAGAAACTATGTTTTTATTGCAGAGGACCCTATGATGCAAACCATGATTGTCCCTTGAGGCCTAAGGGGAAAGCTAACCATGTTATGTGGGCATACTATGAAGATTCTGAATTTGAAAATTCATACCAACAATCTGATCCAGAGGAATCTAAGGTAGAAAAGGGTGAATTTGAACCTAGTAAACTGGAAAAACTTAATGCACATGAAGAGGATGTCAAACTTAAGGAAGCACGTCTCACCACTATTTAGCAAGAGAGCTCTTTCAAGATGTATGGAGTGTTGGCTAGACAAAAGGTTATCACTTTGTTGGATACAAGAGCCACGCACAATTTCATAGATGCCAAATTGGTGGATAGATGTGGGATACAAACTGAAGAATTTGAAGGCATAAGGGTGAGGGTAGCAGATGGTTACACCCTCAAATGTGATAGAATGATTTCATGACTCCCTCTACACATCAATAACTTTGAGTTCAAGGCAGATTTCTATGTTGTGATTATGGGAGATACGGACGTGGTTTTGGGAATGGGATGGCTTCATGACATAGGGATCTTCACTCTCAACCTTCGAGAGATGGAGATGAGATTCACAGTTGATGGCAGGACTCGTGTTGAAGGCCATCCGTGACAACAGTTTCAGGATGATATCCTTTGGGATGATGGAGAGACTCATGCGTCATGAAATGGTTTAGTGGGCAACAAAACGTAGATTGATGCCATCACCTGAGGGACAACAAAAATCAGAATATCATCCAGATATTCAGGAGTTGAGAATTAAGCATGGGAAAGTATTCAGTGACATTCCACCAAGCAGACCTCCAGATAGGGGTACTGAGCACATCATAGAGTTGGAGGGTGCAAAACCCATGATGATTACTCCTTACCGGCACCCAAAGCGATTGAAAGATGAGATAGAAAAAAACAATTAAGGAGTTCCTCGCTATAGGTAATATTAGGCTGAGTAAGTTACCATTTGCATCATCAATTGTATTAGTGAAGAAAAAAAAGATGGTACCTTGCGTATGTGTATTGATTACAGGGCCCTAAACAAGAGGACCATCAAATATAGATACCCTATTCTGCGGATTGATGAGCTGATAATTGAGCTCCATGGCACCTGTTATTTTTCAAAGATTGATTTGAGATCAGGTTACCATCAGATCAGGGTCATAGAGCAGGAAATAGAGAAGACTGCATTCAGATGTCACTGTGGACATTTCAAGTTCGTGGTTATGCCATTTGGGCTAACCAATACACCTGCCACCTTTTAGTCCACAATGAACAAGGTTTTTCAGGCGCAGTTGAGGCGGTATGCATTAGTCTTCTTTGATGATATTTTAGTATACAATAAATCATGGGATGAGCATTTGGTACACTTGGACACAGTATTGGGCATTCTGGATAAGGAGTCTTTGTATGCTAAGGAATTGAAATGTGATTTGGGTATGACAAAATTATTGTACTTGGGTCACATTATCACTGCAGAACGTGTACGTATGGATCCTGAAAAGATTTGTGCCATCATTGAGTGGCCCACTTCGGAGAACCTGACACAGCTGAGAGGATTCCTTGGTTTATGCGGTTTTTACCATAGATTTGTTAATGGGTATTCTCGACATGCAACATCTTTGACGGATTTGATGAAGAAGGGTGCGTTTATTTGGACTCCTTAAGCACAACGGTGCTTTGACAAATTCAAACAGATAATGACAACATGCCCAGTCTTAGCTTTGCCAGATTTCAATAAACCATTTGAGCTCCAATGTGATGCATCCGGTGAGGGAATTGGAGCAGTGCTTATGCAAGATAAGCACCCTATTGCGTTCGAGAGAAGGAAGCTCGAAGGACTGGAGCGCATTTTCAGTTTTTATGACAAGGAAATGTTGGCCATAATGCATGCATTGGCCAAGTTTAGACAATATCTTATTGGCAGCAAATTTTGCATAAAAACTGATCATAACAGCTTGCGGCATTTCCTTGGACAGCGGGATTTAAATGATAGACAACAGAAATGGGTAAGCAAGTTACAATCCTATGATTTTGACATTGCTTACGTCAAGGGAACTCAAAATGTGGTAGCTGATGCATTGTCCCGTAGACTTCACTTGAGCATAATGACAGATATTTCAGAAGACTGGAAGCATTTGATAATTGCAGAGTATGCGAAGGATTCATGGGCTTCTGGCATTGTTGATGGGTCTATTCAGGACAACAGGTATTCCCTTGTCAATGATCTTATCATTAAAGGGAGGATTCATTTGACCCCAGGGTCAGAGGTAAAGAATACAGTATTGAGGACTTTTCATGATATGCCTATGGCTGGTCATCCAGGTTACTTTAAGACCTATAGACAGATACGAGAGCGCTTCACATGGAAAGGGCTCAAAGCAAATGTGCTCTGATATGTTAGAGAGTGCCCTATATGCAAGCAGAATAAACAGGATCACACATACCCTACAAGCCTACTCCAGCCACTTCCGATTCTTGACAGGAAGTGGGAATGTTTATCCATGGACTTCATCACAAGCTTGCCGAAAGTCCAGGACAGAGATTGTATTTATGTAGTTGTTGATCGACTTACCAAATATGCCCACTTCTTCTCGATAACAACTACATACACAGCTACACAGGTAGCAGAGTTGTTTTTCCATGAGGTATTCAGATTACATGGCTTACCTCGGAGTATTGTCAGCGATAGAGGTAATCGGTTCATGAGCCACTTCTGGCAGGAGCTATTCAGATTGTGTGGAACCGAACTCACTCCGAGTACTAGCTACCACTCGCAAACAGACGAGCAAACTGAGATAGTAAACAAATGGGTGGAAGGGTACCTCAAAAATTATATTGCAGGGCACTAGAAGGCTTGGGTAAAGTGGATTTACCTATGTGAGTATTGTTATAACACCACTTTCCATATGTCGATACAGATGACACCCTTCTTGGCATTGTATGGATATGAGGCACCTAGTTTCCTGGATTACTGCTAAGTGATAGTAGAGTGCCTAGTTCTTGTGATTTACTACAAGAGAGTCAGGACATCATGAAGGCTCTCAAGGAGAATATTGCGAAAGCACAGAACTAGCAGAAGCAATATGCCCATCAAAAGAGGATTGAGTGATCATTCGAAGTTGGGGATATGGTGTATTTCATGCTGCAGTCCTATCATCAGTCCACTCTCAGGAAGAGTGGTATAGAGAAGCTTAAGCCACACTACTATGGTCCCTTCAGAGTTATCAGACGAGTAGGTGAAGTGGCTTACGAGCTAGAGTTACCAACGGATAGCAGAGTACATAATGTTTATCATGTATCACGCCTCAAGAAGGCGTTGGGCCATTGAGTTGTTCCTTCTGCAGTATTGCCACCCCTTGATGATGAGGGGAAATTGATTCTGATACCTGAGGCTACATTGGATGTCAGGGAGAGACAAATGCGAAGACAGGTTATCAGAGAATACTTGATTAAATGGAAAGATTTGCCGGTAGAAGATGCTACATGGGAGAGTGGAGAAATTTTACAGCATCCGGAGTTGAGATTGCTTGGGGGACAAGCAATTTTAGGGAGGGCGGACTGTGATGTCCCCTTCTCGTTGAGATCAGATATTCAGTGAGATTAGCCTTTCATCTTGACCCTCGTAGGCTAATGAATTTGGATAGAGGGTCTCCTCAAGATTGTATCATCTCCAGTGTTCAATATACTTCAGTTTGGTCTTCCTTTGGCATCATTTGCTATGGTAATTGCTATACTTACTATTTATAGTAAGTCTTGGGTTGTTCAAGAAGGACCCTTCCTATTTTTAGCAGGAGTGTATGGTCACATGGGGAAAAGCAAGGTGGACTCCCATTTCAAATGGCACAGAGAAATATTAAGTATTTTGAGAGTTATTAATATTTATGTGGCCAAATTAATAATAAATCATCTAATAAAGTAAATATAAAGTTATAACTTAACTTTATAACTTGAGGGTCTAGGCATCATGAAAAGGGGGCCAAATTTTTACTTAATTGTGGGCACATAACCCAAGGTCATAATTACATTAAATGATGCCAACTTAATGTTATAATATTTAATGTCATTAAAATGATTTTTGGGAGGAATTTGAACTTTCTTGAGAGTTATATATGCAATCAAGAAGAAGTTCGATTCATAGTTGTTTTGGCATTTATTTCATGACTTCGTGGAGAGCAGAGACCAAGGGTTTCAGTCTTCATCAGCCATTGGAGAACGGGAAAATTTTCAGTGTTGCAGCCATCTGAATTGGTGAAATATCCAGTGAACTTGGCTTACAGTGGGGACTTCAATCAGTCGTTCTATTTGGGCTTATTTTGGTGTTGAATCAAAGGGTTTCAGTGTATAAATCACTCAGAGGAATTCAGAGAGAGTGCAGATCATATTCAGGGGAGTTATTTAATTGTTTGCACACTTACTAGAGAGGGACAGCTTGCTTTTTATCAGCAGCAATAACATCAGCCAAGGCAGCCAGCTTGGGTAGGGCAAATTTTGTCAAGGAAGCCTTAAAAAATCTCAAAAATATTCTAGAAGGGGCGCCTTGCTGTGGAGAAGCCTGCCATACATTAATTCCAATCAAATCTTCAACAAGCTTGCTGGTTCGAACTGTTCATTGGTTGCTTTTTAGTCTCCAGAGGCCATTGATATCTCTATTTCTGGCTATGCATGTTGTAAAGGCTTATTATTCAATAAATGATGAAGTTGTGTGAATGAAGTTATCATTTCTTATAACTAGTTTTAGATTTTCAGTTGCAAATAGTTCAATTAGATTATATGCATTTGTTTTTTGCATTGAAACCCTTGCAAAACACAAAAAAATCACAAAATTACAAAACCAAAAACAAATACCACAGCAACATCAGCGGTTGATCCAATAGGGTTCTTACATAGCATATTTCATTTTGTCATAGCAGAGACAACTACCGATCAGAACATCTTCTAGCAAGCTCTCCATTGTCATATCAGGGAAGACTAATTTTGTTAGCAGAAACACATATTGATATTAACATCCTCTTTGCATAATTGTTATCAACCCTATCAGTGATAGCAGAGATAATCTTATCATTGTTAAATTGCACTAAGTGCAGATATATAGACCAAATCATCTTGCATATGTCTAAGTGTTCAATCAGAGATAGCAATGATATTGTTCTCATATATCATATCAATTATATAACATAAGAACAATCTTTTAGAAGTGGTATCATAGACTGGTAATCTTACTTCAATCATTATCATTTTAAGTGTTATTAGAGACTTTACGGAAAGAAATCTCTTGCAATTGATTCTTTTGAAAGTTAACTGTCCCTAATTCCTAAGTTTGAACATAAGGGGGCATTACAGTGGTATCAAAGCATTACAATTTGGGGGTTATATTGCATTGTTCCTAAAATGGGAGATTACAACATTGCTATTGGAGACCATATTTTTGAGACTCCAAAGCTTTTACCTGCAAATTATTTTCCTTTGGTGAAGCTTTCTTTCTCTAGAACCTTTAAAATCACTTAAGGAAAGTTATCTATTGAGAGCGAGAGAAAAGTAAATCATTAATTGTTCCTTTGAAAGTGATGATGGGATGCCTATAAATAAGAGTGTGATCCCTTAAACTATCTCTTCCATTTGATCAACCTCACTGACTCAAAATGACTATGGACAAGCTTATAAATATGGGTTTGATAACTAAAATTGTTATTTTCATTTAGCCTATGTTACTGGCTTAGTCTTGTGAGGTTGGTTGGAGCCATTGTTAAGGCAAGCAAAAATGAGCATTATCAAATGGGTAAGGTAATATCAAGTAGGGGAAGCTTGTTTGCAAAAAGGTTTCTTTAGGCCTTAAGTCAGTCCACAATATGGGGACATTAAGGGGTCAATAGAGGACTATAAACAGATTGAATGTAGACACACCGAGAGTATCATGGGGAAAGAAAAATATGGAAAACAAGGACTTGAGATACATCTATTGACAGGACATCTCAATCCAAACATACCCCATATAGAAAATGGGAGGTTAGGCTTAAGTACTCCACGATATGAGGACATTAAGGGGTCAATAGTAGGACTGGAAGCATATTGAATTTGGACACATTAAGGACATCATGGGGAATTATGAGAACAAAAAATATGGAAAGAAAGAATTTGTGATACATCTAATGACAAGACATCTCAGTCCAGCCAAATCCCATATCTAAAATGGGAGGTTTGTGTGGCAACATGTAATGTCCCCTTCCTAACTTGTTTAGTAGGTTGGATTGTTAGCCTATTTAGATGGGTTCCCATAGGCTAATGAGTTAGGGTTAAGGAACTTTGAAGGCAATTGATCCAACAAGATAGTAGTATCAAATGTTTATTTGGGCTCCAACAGTTATGATATGTCTAATGCCCTTTTCTGGAGTGAATTCAGATCAGTTTTTCCATACTATTTTTAGTAAGTCAATTTCAAGCACCAAGTGTGCCAGTTGCTTGAATTTCTATTTTTAGACATGTCGTGGGAGCAATGGATATCATTGGCTAAATATTTGGTATAATGTAAATTATTTTTTAATGTTAAATTAAATATTTAACTTTATCATTATTTAGTATTATTTGGGCACCAAGATTAAAGTGCAATGCAAATATTTGGGAGAGGCCGACCCCTTTTTCTTGGATGTTGAGTTTGATATTGTCATATAGCTTCTTGCTTTTGGAGGAGACTATTCTTCTCAATTTTGTGAGGATGAAACTCCTTGCAGGCGGCATTCTCCACATTGTTGAGACACAACTTGGAGAATATCTCGGTGATATCGTTTCAGAAATCACAAGTGAGCATATTTGTGGAGTTTTCATCTCAGTTTTAGAAGAGAGCATTGCATACTTGATTGAAAGAGATTGATAGGAGGTTTTGGGAGAGATTGTTTGCTGTTGTGACTTCCTTAGCTGGTCCTACCCTTCTTCCAGCTAGTCGTACCAGTTTGGGTGTGATGTTGGTTTTCTAGAGCCTCCAATAAAGGGTTTGGCATTGTTGGTTTGCCTTGGGAGTGGCACCTTATTGATGCATTGTATTTCAGTTTTAACAAAAAAAGAACTCATTTTTGGTTGTGGCATCCATTTCTGGGAGCTTACAAGAGTTGGTTTCAAGTACAAAAAATGATCAAAGTCTATCAAATGTTCTAGGTATGTTTTAAAAGATATGTAATGCTATTTAATGATTTGGGTTGCTCTTACATTTGAGAAAATATGTAATTTTCAGATCAGAAATAAAATTTGGAATTTTCAGCTATTTGTATTTCTGAAAATTGTCATATTTTTGAGTTATTTATTTGCTGCAAGTTACTTTATTATCTGCACTCTATTTGCCATCTCAAAACACATTCCAAACACACAGAAAAAAAATAAAAAATCTAAGGCAAACAAGGCAGCATATTACAGTGGTATTAGAGCAGTGTATCCTGCCATCCTAGAGTGTACAATATGACAAGAGCAGTGATATGATAGATTGGGATCAATCACCTTTTTCATTACATTATCAAAGAAATAGGTTTTTTCCACAATTAGTTGTAGAAGAATAGAGGACTTTAGAGAGAGAAACCATTGAAAATATGGGTGCCATGAATCCAAGAGATCCAAGAGGAGAAAGATTTCTGAATTTGTTGGATCCTTTGGTTAGAGGGCAACAAGCTGCAGAGAAAAGAGCACACCAACAAAATCAGTGTTTGGTACTTTTAACAGAGTTAATGGCTTGATAGATGGAGATAAATATTGGTGCAAACAATGTCAATAATGGAGGCAATAATGGAGGCAATAATGGTGGCAACAATGGAGGTAACAACGAAGGCAATAATGGCCAAGGGGAGAACTCAATTCATGGTGGTAATCCAAATCGACAAACTAGAACCATCAACTCGAGGCCCCGTATGCCTACCTTTCCACCTAGTGTACTAGCACAAGTTGATAAAGAGCCTCAGATAACAGATTTGCAGGATCAGTTAAAACATGATTGGGAGAGTGGAGGTCCTAATTTCCAGGCTGCTATATTATTGAGGGACTATATTGATGTCTGAATGAAGCATAGACCCTGCACTGGTGATTGAGCACAAAACAATGATTTGGGGAAGAAGGTGGGAAAATGTAATGTCCCTTTTTTGGGACATTAGAAGTCAATTAAATAATTAAGTTTTAAGTTGCCAAATTCTATCAAATTTAATGACAACTTAATTTAATATTACTTAAGCAGTTTGAGTGACTTTTACGTCAACAAAGAATAATAAAAATAAGTCACTTTATTATTATTATTTCCCATTTGTAAAACCAAATATAAAAGTGAGGGAAATATGAAAGGGCTTCCTGGAAGCTTCTTGTGGAGTTTTTATAAAAAGGCAGTTTAGGGCTTCATTTGGAGCATGCTTATGGATTTTGGATATGATGAATTGTCTGATGCTTTGCATTAGCTGAATCTCTGAAGACGCAAACCTTCAGTACATTGATTGAAGGGCCGAAACCCTAGTTCTTTTTAGGGGTGGATTCACGATGGAGTCTACAACTGTGCCAAATTTGTGAAAGTCTCCGATGGAGACAAATTGGCAGCAATAAAGATATTTGCAAGCTTAAGGTATTGGTCTTTGTTTGAACATAAGGGATATTTGTATCTGTATTCAAAATAAAATAGGTGATTTTACCAAGAAAGTATAATATAAAACAGACAGCATTATTCTCTAAAGTTTAATATAGCGGGTTGACACATTATTCATCGGGCTTTCAGAAATCCCCAAGATTTGTGGCCGATTTTAGATGGGTGGTCTATGAAATACTTCTATTATTTTTACCGTTGCCGTAAATATCAAATAACTGAAATTATCACTAAAGGGCTTCTGGAGTTACTTTGTCATGTGGAGGTAAAGATCAAATATTTTAATTAATGGTTATTATTGGGCCCCATCTTTATTTTAGCAGACTATTCTAAGGTTCGCATTGGTATTAATTAAAGATTGTCATGAGAATATTTCATTCTCAATAGTCAGCGATTGAGATTGAAAAATTGGGCCTTGAAGACTATCATGGAATTATACATTTCATCGGTGAACTATGAGCAAATGATGTTAATATTTGAAACAAATACTTCATTGGCAAATGTCAACGGAAGTATACCAGTATTGTCGTGAATAATTTTACCGGGCATCGTGAGTCATTTGCTAAGGAAAAGAGCACTCCTTTATCAGCGTGGGTTCTGTTAAGTTTATCTAAATTATGTGATCAAGAGGCTAGAACAGATGAAGATATAGTCTTACTTCGAACTGTAGTAGTGTGAATGGAATGGAAGGACAACACTTATCAATTTCAGTATTGTCCTTCTCCCATTGTATGCATGTTATATATGTGAATGAGAGGGTTCGTAGAGAAGAGATATGTCTTCCCACGTGGGAAGACACATCTCTTCCCTACATACCACTCCTAATATCACCGCTCGTTAACAAACAATTTGCTTGCTTGACTGATCGCGATTTATTATAAATCGTTTAACCCCAGCCCGTTAACATGAAGGGGTGTAACCGGTGGCATAAGATAACATTTATTGTTTATCATATAAACTAATATGTTAACATGTAAGCATCGGAATTATGAAATTGTACGACTGACGTTACCAGAATTAACAGGTTCTCCTTTCCTCATAACTTGGCCGCTGGTCAGTGGGATACAAGATTGGAGACGGGTAGAGTGCTGTGAAGAATAGGCGATGCTATTGAAGATATGATCTTGAATCACTGTGGGAGGGTAAAGCCAAAGATATCAACAAGCAGCTACTGCAAGAGCATTGACAGAGGATGGAGAATTACTTCAGATAGATTATTAGCAGCGAATTCATTATAGACTCAGACTAGAGAAGCCGTGATTATTCAGAAATACCTTAACCCACCGAGAGCTACTTGTGGTGGAACACTTTCATATTGTGAAGGGTGAGATAATATGTTGGCGACTTACAATGCAAAACATCGATCTGTATCTATCCAGCCATTACTTGCAGATCATATTGAGACTATATTGATTGGAAGGTGCAAGTCTGTTCTAAATTTTGAAAGCCTATACTCCTGGGACAATTGGACTTGTAATTCTCTGGTAATGAAATGCTTGATTCTGAAGGTTATATTCCACCAAGTGTTTGATCAAATGTTTGTTCTCAGCAATGGACTTTTGTAAACAAGTTTTAGTTATGTTAGTTTAGTAAGAGAACTTTGCTTTTTAAGGAAGTCTGACAAGTGTTTGATGTAATGTCTTTGCATTCTAAGTGATTATTTCAGAATGCTATGATCATACAAGTGTTTGTTAGAATTACTTTCATGGATAAATAATAATTTTTGAATGTTACAACATACAAGTGTTTGACAAATTGCTCTGAGGAATCAGTGATAATTACTGAATGCTTATTACACACAATTGTTTAACCAAATGTCTATTTGTGAACTTGTGGAATTTTGTTAAGATTTGAGTTCAAAACTAGTAAGGATCCTTACAGAAAATTCACTCTTCTTATTATGATGGTTCACGAAAGACTTCAACTCGAGCTTGGGTTCAGAAGGTAGATATTTATTTCCAACTCAACCGTATGCTAGAGGAAGAGGCCATTAAGTATGCAGCGATACATCTCAATGGTATTGCACGAGTGGTGGCATCATGGGACGATCACCATGGGGGCATGACTGGATTACCTCTTATGAAGATTTTATAGAGAGGTTAATTGAGAGATTTGATAAGAAAGATCTAGAGCTGCATTTCAAGGAATTGACATAGTTGAAGAAATGGGGTTCAATAGAGACATATGTTGCTGATTTTAAGAGACTGGCATGTTAAGGAATTTAGATCAGAGATAGAGAATACAATAGTTTGGTAATATGTAGTGAGGATAGACTTTAATAAGATCACTGCAATGAATATGTTTTACCTCCGATGTATATATATATATATATATATATATAATTCTAACTATTAATCTTCTATGATAATATCGACAGCTTGCTGGTTCGTGAAACTGCCACAGTTATTGGTTTCAGTTCACAGCAAGTGTCGATGCCTATAAATAAAAAGATGAAGAGTCATGTCCAAGTAGGGGCATGACTTCTACGTGGCTTATGCCACGTAGAGTCATGACCCTACGGGGACATGACTCTTCGTTCAATGTCGTTATATATTACTTGCTTCAATCCGAATGAAGCTATATCCTTAACATTGCAGTGCTAGTCACAGATATTTTAGAGAGAAGACTCATGGTTCTTTTCATGGATGGGTTGACAAATCCATTGAGAGGGTGAATTAAGGCTCTCAATCCACCTACCTTATAGAAGGATATCACAAAGGATAGAGATATGGAGACTTCTACTTCTATAAGAAAATTTTAGTCTAAAGGATTCACATATAAGAAGGAGAAAGACAAGAAACAATTGCAAAGGGAACCACATCAGCCACGCAATGACACAAACAAGTTGGATAGTGAGCATCTAAATGACCTCTGGAGGAAGAAATTATGCTCCCATTGTAGAGAACCTTGGGACCCATCACATAAGTGCAATATGAAAGCCAAAGCCAAGCAACTAGAGCATTGTTTTGCCGAGGAATCAGCATTAGAAAAATCAAAACAACAATTTGATTCGGAGTGTACTGAAGAAGAAAATTCATTCGAAGAAGAGTCTAAGGATGATAGGATCATTGCACAACTCACTAGTACTCAAAAGGCAATCACATTTAAGGTGAGGTGTAATACAGGGGCAGCCAGTAGTTGCTTTGATTGATATGGGAGCTACACATAATTTCATAGATGAAAGATTTGTAACTAAGAGAAGATTGCAAATTGAAGAGCATGATGGGTTTAAGGTGATGGTAGCTAACAGGTCAAGCTTCCTTGTACTCTAAGATCTCTAATCTGAGTGTATAATTGGGTGACTATGAGCTAAAAGATAAATTCTATATAGTTGACATGGGGGACAATGATGTTATTTTGGTATGACATGGATATTCACAAACAAACCAGTTGGACATTTCATCACAGGCTAATGAAGATTGGGTGAGAGATTTGCCACCATGTCAACCGGTCAAGTTGGAAAGTATCTTGGACACCAAGGTGATAAAGAAGACAAGGAAAGGAGTCTACAAGCATTATCTTGTAAAGTGGGCAGGGCTACCTGAATCAGATGCTATGTGGATGTTATAATCAGATATACTTCAGCATGGTGTGGAAATTGCAGACCTCTTAACTCAAGGGACTTGAGTTCTTTGTCCCACGGGAGTATGGTGCAGGGCACACATCACTCCAAGCAAGCAATTTTGGTTTTGTTCTAAGTTTTGCGTTGTCTTTCAAGTTGTAATAATGGACCAACCATTGGAGACTCAGTCGAGCTATGGTTGAGTTGTCCAAGCTTTGATATGTTTCAGGATGTTCGTCTAGGAAGTTGTAATGTTGATGTTGATCACAGGTGTAGTACTCTAAATCAGAGTCACCATGTAATAGGGGTCTAATGTATTGTATTTAGGTCTCTTAGGATGCTTAGAGGCCTTTGGGAGCCTTGGCATGCACTAGAGTGCAAAGTTGCATCCTAAGTGACAAAAATGTAAAAGTTGTTGAGCAACATTTTGCATCATTTTGCAAAAGTTGCATTTTTGGATGTTGGTGTTGAAAAGTTGGTTCAACCAACTAAATCATGGGCATATAAGCCAAAATCAACTCCATTGTACAGTTAGAGGATCTGGAATGCAAAAGCAATTTTTTGAGTTGTAAAGAAATCTTGTCTTTTCACCGTTTTGACGGTTTTTCCTTGTTTTTGTTGCATTGTACGGTCCAGTACGGACTTGACAGTAGAATCTCATTGCAGGGCATGAGAGTTTGTTGAATAATCTTTCCAGCAAGGTAGATCAGCAATTATAAGTGTGTTTGGTTGCAGAGATCTAATTCATTCTCTGTGACTAGGTGTAAAACCCTTGCAAAGTAGGGTTTAAGGGCAAAATGGCTCTAACCTGAGCATCCAGTGATGGCACCAGTTGTAATCATGTGGAATGCTAGGTTAGGGTCTGTACATAAGTTTAGAGTAGGTGTTTTGGTTTTGCAAGCCTTGGTGATGATTGTGCAATGAAGCCCTAGGCTCACAACTAGGAGTTGGTGAGTTAGGACAGCAGAAGATGTGGAGTTTCAAAGCACAAGTGGATTGGTAGAAGACAAGATGACACATGGTTAGAAAGCCCTTTGAGTGCCCTTGAAGAATCCATGATTAGCTTTGGCAGATGTTTTGACTGGTGAACTTTTCGAAGAACAAATTTGTGAGTCACCCAGTAGGCCTAGAACCCTTGAAAATAGGACAGTTTTGGTTCCCATATGTGTACGGAAAACCTAGATGCAAATCTTCAGTATAGTTTGTAACTCTGAAAAGGGTACTCAAATCTGCAATTTATTTGTGACCTTGTGTGGGAAAATTTCAAACTAAGTCTTCAATACCGCCAATGGAGGGCTAATTGTATTAGGCCTATTTGAAGCCGGTAGAGACAAAGAGAGGTTAGGAAGCCTTGGCGATGGGTTTGAAGGTGCTCAAACCCCTAAAAGACTTCAAAAACACTATGTAAATGCATTTTGAACACAAAGAACAAATTGGTGTATTGTGATCCTTTGCAGAGGTTGTTGGAGCCTTAGGAGTGGTGTTAGGGATTGAGGTGGAAGCCTCAATAGGAAGTGTTGATTGACTAAGATCAGTGGCTATACCTTGGAAGCAAGCCAAAGTGGACTAGACCTTGAAGGTCTAACTAGCAAAACCCCTACCAAGTGCCATTGGATGGGCTTAAGGAGTTAGAGGGTTGAGTAAGACAAGTAAACCAAGAAGGTGAATAGGATTAGCTCCAAGACTCTTTGCATCAGCATTGAACAAAAAGACAATTAAGAACAGGTATCCTATTCCAAGGATTGATGAATTGCATGGTGCTCAATACTTTTCCAAGATAGATTTGAGGTTCAACTACGGATGAGAAAAGAGGATATAGAAAAGATTGCTTTCAGGGGCCATTTTAGTCATTTTGAGTTCTTGATGATGCCATTTGGATTGACAAATGCTCCAGCCACTTCCCAGAGCTGCATGAATCAAGTGTTCAAGAAACATTTGAGGAAAATAGTTTTGATATTTTTTGATGACATCCTGATTTTCAGTAAGACTCGGGAGGGGCATATGCAGCATATTAGGGAAGTCTTGTGCATCTTGGAGAGTCTCTTTATGCTAAGAAGTCTAATGTGACTTCGGTATGACAGAGTTTCTCTATCTTGGTCAAATCATTAGTGCAAAGGGATTGAGATCTAATTTTGAGAAGATCAAGGCTAATGTTGAATGGCCTACTCCTACAAATCTCCCTTAGCTTAAGGAATTCTTTGGTCTCTGTTGATTTTACAGGAGGTTTGTTAGGGGCTTTTCATAGATTGTAGATCCACTTACAAATTTGACTAAGAAGGGATCTTTTGAGTGGTCTGATTCAACACGAAAGTGTTTTGCAAACTTCAAGCAGGTGATGTCTAGATGCCCTGTGTTGGCAATACCAAACTTCTCCAAACCTTTTGAGTTGGAGTGTGATTCTTAAGGAGAGGGGATAGGAGCAGTTTTGATGCAAGAGAAGCACCCCATCACATTTGAGAGCAAGAAATTAAGAGGTGGGGAGAGGAGCTACTCTATTTATGATAAAGAGATGTTGGCCATTATCCATGTTTTGGTTAAATTAAAACCATACCTAGTTGGGGGTAAATTTATCATCAAAATTGACCACAATAGCCTCAAGTACTTCATGAATAAAAAAGACCTCAATGATAGGCAACAAAAGTGGATTAGTAGATTGCAAGCATATGATTTTGACATTGTATATGTCAAGGGGAAGAAGAATACAGTTGCTGATGCACTTTCAAGGAGGCCTCACATATGTTCTTTGGTGAATAAACTGATTGGAAGGAGTTAATTGTGACAAAGTATGCCAAAGATTTATAGGTAGAAGGAGTTATTGAGGGCACAATCCATGATGACAAGTACACGACGACTAATGAGTTGATTATTTATAAGGATAGAACTTATTTGTTGCCTTCTTCACAGCTTAAGGTGAAGATGCTGAAAACTTTTTATGATAAACTTATGGCTGGTCACCCAGGTTTCTTCAAGACCTACAAACAATTTCGAGAGAGGTTTACTTGGAAAGGAATTAAAAATGAAGTCCTTAAGTATGTCAGAGAGTGCCACACTTAACAATAGAATAAGAATGAACACACTTATTTAGCTAGTCTATTTGTAGCTCCTACCCATTCCTGATCAGAAATGGGAATGTATCTCCATGGATTTCATCACAAGGCTACCTAAGTTACAAGGCAAAGATTGTATTTATGTGGTGGTTGACAAGTTGACCAAATTTGCACACTTCTTTGTTATTTCAACGACATATACAGCCACATAGATAGCTGATTTGTTTTGTAAGGAGATCTTTAGATTGCATGGGATGCCCAAAAGTATTGTGAGTGATAGGGACAACAAGTTCCTATGTATCTTTTGGCAGAAGCTCTTTAGATTGAGTAGGATTGAGCTCACTCCTACGAGCTACCACCCACAACAAGATGGATAGACAAAGATTGTTAACAAATGAGTGGAAGGGTATCCCAGGAACTATGTTCTTGGATAGCAAAGAGTGTGGATCAAATGGTTGCACCTTGGTGAGTATTGCCATAATACTACCTATCAAATGTCCATTAGGATAACACCATTCATGGCTTTGTACGGATACAAGGCACCCAACTTCGTTGATTTACTTTTTGGGGATAGTAGAGTGTCTAATGTAGGAGCATCCCCGGTTCATAGCAATCCTACATAATCCAAAAACATTTTCCTTTCTATTTGCAGTTTCAGTTTTTCCTTTCTGTGTGTCCCGGTTTTGGCTCACCGGATCCTGTGGAGTTGGATTCTACTTGAAGACTTGATCATCTTTCTTGCTTCAGACCGCATCGCATTTGGATCATTTTCCGGCAAGATATCACTACCGGTCTCCATGACAATTTCCTGTTACCGGTTGACAGTCCTTTTTTACTGGTTGCCTGGACCTATTCCGATGATCTACCGGAACCCCTTCCGAAGCTTGCGGAGCCTTGGGAGTTGATTTCGATGTTCCTTGGCGTGTGGCCAACCTTTTCCCGCGATCTACGTTTCATCCTTTGGATTTTCTGAAGGAATCTCTTGGCGGAGGCCGACCTTGTTATTTTACATGTTAGGTCTTGTTCTTCAAGTTTTGATCCCTTTTGGGCCGACTGGATCCTTTGGATCAATATATATAATTGTAATTGTGCATTAGAGTGAATCAATCAAAGAATCAAGTAGCTAGACTGTGCGTAGAAGATAGATCATAAGATTCAAGGTCCAAGTTGTGACCTATTCTACCAGGCCTATGAGCCGGTGTGTTGTAACTCGGATGTTACCGGTTGGATGTAATCAAATTTCATGCAATAAGATAATTTGTTCTGCATTGCCTCCATCATATCTTTGTGTTTCCGTTGTGTTTACTCTTGCTGACCGGTCCGAATTGATCCCTTTGAGGTCCCTCCTCACCGGTAACTGCTTCAAGTGGTATCAAAGCGAAGTTTCGTTCCAGAGGTTGCGTGTCCTAAAATTTTGTTGCAGGGTGGCGGATTGCGGATCCGACCTACAACTGCAGAGGACTAGCGTGAACGATGGCGCGAAGAGGAGCTAGGAATGGTGGAGTGCGTGGGAATGCAGACCCTGTTGTGATGGAGATGTTGCGAGGTATAGCAACCCAGTTGGAAGCCGTGGAGACAACCCAGAGAAGAGGCTGACATATTAAAGGTGTGAGTGAAGATGAAGGAGAAGAAGCCCCGACAAAACAAGCAAACCTACCGGCGGTTGATCCAGATGAGGAAAGGTTTTTGAGGGTTTTGAGTAGGGCGAATACTAAACCTCATTTTACCCCACCGGAATATGATGGGAAGTTAGATTCGAATGAATTGATGGATTGGATCTCAGAGATGGAGAAGTATTTTGATTTTGAAAACACTGCAAAAGAGAGGAAGGTGAAATATGCCTGTACTCAGTTGAAAGGTCATGCATCTCTTTGGTGGGAACATTTGCAAGTTGATACACAAAGAAGAGGTAAAGAGAAGATTAAGACATGGGATCGGATGATTGCTAAGTTGAAGTCAAAGTTTGTGCCGGCGAATTATCAAGTGGATATGTTCCGGAAGTTGCTGAATTTGAGACAGAAGGAATCTAGTGTGGAGGAGTACACCGAAGCATTTTACAAGTTGAATATCAAATCCGGACATGTTGATGATGAAGTTGAACAAGTTGCAAGATATTTGAATGGATTGTGGATGTCTATACAGGATGAATTGAGTTTGATCAAATTGGAGAGTGTTGAAGAGGCTTACCAGTATGCCCTAAAGGCAGAAGAGAAGTTAAACAAAAGACATGAGCAGAGGCAGAGAGGCAGAGGTTGAAGGTTTATCGGAGGAAGATGTCAAGGAGGAAGAGGATATACTAGAGGAAGAGGAACATCTGTACGTCCCGGGGGACCGAACATCCCCCACGGTTGGGGCTACTTAAAAACATTAGAAAAATGTCATATTTTTAAATTTGTTTTCCTAATGTGGGCCCCAAATTATTTGCCCTAAATCGTTCCAATTATTAAAAATTTAAAAGGCAACGATATTATATTATTAAAATTTAATATAATCTGAAGATCAAGACTGCGATAAATAATTAATATAAGGCAACGATAAATATTTATGTTTCATATCGAGGCATATTATATGTTTGACTATATGATATATTTAAAACTTTAAAAGGGAATGATATAAATATTTCATCTCCTACCATATGATATTCATATACTTAATATTTAAAAGGGAAGGATATGCAATACGGGCAATAGAAACAATTATTTCCGACAATAATTGCTTGAGCAGAGCGATCAGATTTTCAGCAAATCAAACAAGTGTTGGCATATTGGCAATGAATTTTCAATTATGAATGCATATTGAGTATTAACAAGGAATTATGAACACAAATGTGGTATTTTAAGGTTCTATAATGTACCTATAGCTTCTTTATCCATGTTTTCGTATGAATATAATGTATATATACATGCTTTATCTATTTTTCATATGAAAATTTAAATTTCCCTATATATTTTAAATTTTCCCTATATTTTATATAGTCATCCCCTTTGCCGTCACCCCGTCGTCCCCAAAATTGGAAAAATATTTGCCGTCCTAGAAACTTGTTCCGCCATCCCTTGCAATCCCCATCCCGAAAACTTGGGGTAACATAGATAATATCCTATCAATGGTTATTGATGATATTGAGTTGAGATTTTAATAACCATTTGCGATTATTAATTAATTTATCAATAAAGTTAGCTATAAAGTTAAATTAAAATATTTAACTTTATTGATGTGGGAACTTAGGTTAAAAGAGAAGGTAATTTAAATATTAAAAGTTCCCTTTATTAAAGTATGTGGAGACATGAATGTTAAAGGGAAAAAGTATATCTTTTATCCAACATTGGTTGGAATGTGTGTGAGCTCTTCCAGGAAAGTTATAAAAGGTTTTTAAGAGCTCATTTATGGATATGCTTGGTTTATTATTTTCTCTTGGAGAATTTGGGAGCTTCTAGCTTTCAGTTTCATGCCCTAGGACAGAAACCCTTGGGTTCTTTTGGATTGGACGAAAACCCAATCCCATCTATCGATGGATTTATTTCAAAATTCACATTGTGCGTCAATGATCAATTTGAGGAGTTATTTGGGCTTCAAAGAGTTTAATTCTGCATGTTGGCATTGGAGGAGTTTGGGATTATTTTTAGCTGTTATTATCTTCAGACAAAGGGCAAAAAGTATCAGACCTACATAAGGAGTTTCAGACATTATCTTCAGCTATCCATGTCATCAAAATGTGCCTAAAGGACACATTGAACTTCGGGTATGTTGATGATCCATCTATGTAATGCATTTGCATGTTGTTGAAACATTTCTATAGGTTTATATGTCTCAAAATTACTGTAACAGACCTGATAAACATTGTACTCAGATTTGATATGACGATAATAAAATGAAGTTGATAGTGAGAAATTGTTGTTTTGGTTTACACACTCTATGTTATCAATTTTGTATGTTCTTCTATGTTTGGCATTGTAAACATACATCAAACACAATCAAAACTCAGAAATCAGACATCAGATAGCTAGCATGCCAAGTGTTTGACGAAATGTCAAATCTACTAAACGGAAAAAATCATACCAAAATTAGTTGGGGTTCTTACAGTGGTATCCTTTGCAATCTTGTTTGAGTAATTAAAGTTGTTATGTATGAATGAGAGACTTCTTAACAATCATATGAGCACATGTGCAAACAATCCCAATCAGCCAAAGACATTACTAAAAGCAGCAAACTGTGTGATAAATTGTCTAATCCACTAAGGTAGAATTGTTGCAAAAAAATTGGTTGCAAACAAGGGGTGGTCTTTACAATGGTATCAGAGCAAAAAATCATGTCATCCTGCGTTTGCATGTGAGCGAATAGTGCTTTCATGTGTGATTTACGGATACTCAATTGCTTGCATGTCAGTTTGGAGGTGACCCAAGGTCTTGCATGTTGTTTTCTATTAGTGCATGTCTTCTATTCAAATACCTAGATAGTTGCATGACAGTTTAGATCAATTTTATTAAGTGGATTTCTTTTGCATGCCATTTTTTAGCAGTATAGATTTGTGGGTTTGATTGCTTGGCAATTTTGATCAGTTCCAGAAGGTGGGTTTACTTTGCATGTTAGATTTGAGAATACCTAGATGTTTGCATGTCGTTTTGGAGCCTTGCATGTTAGCGGGTTGGCAATTTTCGAAAGTGAGTAACTCTTGCATGTCAGTTTGAAGCTATTTGTAGTGGGTTCACATTGCATGTTAGTTTCTAGCAGTTTTGAGCATGTTCTATGAGAGCTAGTGATGGGAAAAGGAATTACCAGGAGAGATTAAGGATAAGTGAAGTTGAATAGTGGTTAACATCTGACAATCATTATTAGAATTTTCTTATTAGTGCAGCAAGTTGTTTTGTATTATCATTTAGGAAGATGAAGACTTTTGAAGAAGAATTGATGGAATTGAGGCATAGATGTGAAAGATAGAATGAGTACAAACATGTGCAACAAAGTTATAGTGAGTGCTTGGAGCACTTACAGTATTTGCGTGAGCATCCTGGTTGGTTTAGATCCATCTTTAAAAAGAAATCAGAAACAAATGAAAAGGACTTCTTCAGTGACCAAATCCAGAAAGTTAGCGAAAATGAAGAAAGGAGAAAAGACATGATGAAGGATGGACTAACTACTTCAGAAGGTGATAAGGAGTTAGGCAAAAAGGTGTCTATTGCAAGAGAAAAGTTGGGACACTTATCTCCATCAAAAGAAGATATTCTCAACTCATTGGAGGAAGTGGTAGAGTATTTGCAATTGGTAAAACAATCACCCCCTCAGCAGATCAAAATAGCAATAGCTCCAATAGTGAACTCTTGAAGAGAACATAGATTGCTAAGACACCTAGATAAGGAGCTAAGACTAGTTGTTTCTAATTGTCTAAGTGAAATTATAAGAATTACAGCTCCTGAAACTCCTTACAAAGATGATAAAGTGAAAAAGGTTTTTCAAGTAATCATTGAAAGTTTTGATGGGTTAGGAGAAATTAGTACTCCTTTTAGCAAAAGAGCTATGAATTTAGAATTGATGGCAAAGGTGAGATCATGTGTTGTCATGATTGACTGCAGTTGTGATGATCTTATTTTTCAAATGTTTCATCATTTTCTTTTTGCTATCAGTGAAGATCATGTCCAATTCATTCATGATTTCATGAGAATCATTATGGCTACAATTATTGATGAATATGATGTCATTTCCCGACTTCTTATAACTTTCCTATTGGCTGTATATAAACAAGAATTGGTTATATCTACTGCTGCTTACAATTTGGTCAATAGCGTATTCAGTCAATGTGATAAATTTAAACCTCTCATGGATAAAGAGAAAGCAAAGGAAATTGAAAAAGATTTCTTTAGTGTCAAATTCTGAAAGTGAGCAAGAATGAATTGAGGAGGCAAAACTTGTGCTTCTCTTGCAATAAGGATTGGAAGCCTAATCACCAATGCATGGGTGAAAAGGTATGGGAAGACATTCCATCTACTTCCAAATCTCTCTTGTCATCATTTGAAGAGAAAATACAGGTTGCCAATACAAGTTTGCTTTTGAATGATCATTTGAACAAGGAAGTTGATCCTAAGGATGAAGTTGATTCTCCATGTGCATCTATTGTTAAATATATTCCTGAAGATGAAGAAGTTTGGTCCAGCAATGAAGAGGATAGTTCTAAATATGATGAGTCAATTTTTGCTTCAAGTAATGGTTGCATGAACCTATTCGTGGGTGATTTAGAAATCATGCTTGACAATTCCGGAAAGGTAATGGCTTCTTTTGGTGATTCCATGACTCATGTTATTGCTGCCCCATTTTCTCCACATGAAAAAATTGGTCCAAACGTTGATGATGGTGATTCTATGTTTGATTCTAATGCTGCCTTAGTTCTAAATCAGCAAGAGTGCAAAGAAGATATCATAGAAGAAGTTTGCTATGAGAGTCAAATCCCTCAAGGTAAATCAGCTATTTCAACATATGAATCTAATGTTGTTAAGTCACACAAATTGGAGAACCAATTCAAGGTCAATGAAGATAAGATAGTTGCAGTGTTAACACATTTTGATGACATGCACAAGTTGGTTGAAAGTCACCTTTGGAAGGGACAACTTGACAGTAGAGAAAAAAGGGGTAAAGATGAATCTACTCAAGCTGATTTGCAGGTAATCAAAGAAGGTATAGAGACTATGAAGTCAAATTATTTGCACTTACTTTCAGATCATGACCACCTCCTTAATCTCACAGAAATTTATTGAGAATCATTGTATGGGAAAGAAGAAGTTGACAAACTCGCCTATGAGCTTGTGGATACTAAGGATATCTTGGAAGATACTCAAGAGGCTCTACAAAGAACAGAAAATCAGATTGACAAGCTTAACTTAGAGCTGAGTTTGGCACAATCTCAATCAGAAACTCAGTCTTCTATGGCAGCCACATTGGAAAGGACAACCACCATTGATGAATGACCGATGTTTGAAGAAGAATTGATTGAATGCTATGAAGATTCTATGAAAGAATTTGTATCAAATGATGATTTGTTGATGGTGAACAATAGTCTTTGTGCATTTGTTTGTCATAAGATGTCAAATATGAATTATCAGGTTGACATGGATTTGGAAAATCACTTTGCATATACTCAAGATTGCAAGCCTAAGCATGAGGATGTTTTCATTGTTTCAAGTTTCTCACAAGGTATGAACTTCCCTTGCTATTTAAAGATTTGCATTAAGGAGCATGAGGTATACCAAGTTCTTGTTTGTATGGATATACCAAGAAGCTTGAATGAACATGGGAGTCATAGCATTGAAGAGTTGACAGTTAAGGTTAGCAAATGATCACACTCTCTCTCTAACCAATAAGAAAGCATTATATTAGTTGAATGAACCATATTCTAGTAGCCTACAACCAATTGGGAATGAATTTTCAGATTTGGTTCCTTGGCCTCCATCTCACATTTCAATGTATAAAAGTTCTCCTATGATGCAAATCATTGAATAACAACTGATTGTATGGATTTGAGTGCACATAATGATCTCTACAACACTTGGGAATTGGATGTTGATGAGAATTTACCAATCCATGAGAGCAAGACATTAGGGAAGTGAGTATAAATTAGATTTTCAGACTTGTTGCCGCTGAAAATTGTGAAGAGATGTGCGTGATTACATTTGGAGATACGCTGAAAACTATTCTCTATTTCATGTTGAGTATGCTTAATGACATAAGAGATTCAGGTACATACATGGGTGACAGGCTTGCACATAATAGCAAAGTTTTAGTTTATGATTATATCAAAGTGGCACAACATCAACATGTTGGTTTCTTTTAGAGATTGATTTGGAACCCTGGGATCACTTGGGTTTGCAGTTCAACAATTGAGGATGAGGAAGCCAATGTTGGCTTACTGGGGTTTACTCCCATGGTGTTCAAATTTAATTTTTTCGGAGAGCGATTTCCTGAGGAGTTGACAGGGATGGTACAGTATTTGATTGCTCTACTTACTAGTTGTTATCAGGAGGTCTCTTGTGTTGGCATCCAATAAGGTAGTGCTTTCAGGGGTTGGTGCTATAGATCTCCTAGGTTGACTTGGGACACTAGGATCATACTCAGTTTCAGTTTGGTTCAACATAGTGATCTTGGGGCAGCATTGGAATTGCTCGAGGACAAGCAATTTTGGGAAGGGTCAACTATAATGTCCCCTTTTCTAGCACGCGTTGTATGATGTTGTCGTTAGCCTATTTCTCCATGGTCTCATAGGCTAACCAAGACTTTTAAAGAATCTTGATGCTATTTGGCCTAGGCAGTTTCAACTTCAAGCGATTTTGAGGTGTCTTGATGTGTTTTTGGGATACTTACTATTTATAGTAAGTCAATTGGACCAAGTCAAGATCATCAGCAGTTCATGAATAATCCATCAGGGTTGGATTAATTCTAATCCATTAAGGTAGAATTGTTTCAAAAAAAATGGTTGCAAAATTACTGACTTTAATTGTTGATTTAGATGTTGATTGTCTAATATTCATAAAAGATTGGAAAACATATAATCAATAATATTAGAAATCCTAATCCTTACATCACCATTGCAAATTACATGATTTGCATGTGGGATTCAATTAAAGACTTTCCCTAACAACCAATCCACACTATGGAAACCCTCAAGAAATCATATAAGACGCCGAGAGCCTATCCTTTCCAACCTGTTGTGATGTATTCACACATCGCCCCATTGCAAATGGGGACCCCTACTTTTTGCTTTCTAGGGTTTGTTTTCTAGGTCTTTTAGGGTTTTGTCTATTAGCCTTTGCATGATGAGTGTTGTCAGGGGGATCGCTGGATAGCAGGCTCTGCTTGAGCTAGGTTGAGTCAGTAGATGCTCCAGGTTAGGGTTTCTTTGAAAGTCTTCCTTGGGGCCTGGTTTTGCTCTTATTGCTAATTGTGTCTTGCTTTGGTGAGTAAGTATCATTCTTGAAGGTCCGAGCTAGGTCAAGTTGGTGAATGATGAAGTCTGGAATGTCATCTTGATCTTCAAATGCCCTGAAATTTGGCTAAGTTTGGAATGCCCTAATCCTGAAATTTGGCAAGTTTGGAATGTCCTGATCCTAAAATTTGACTAAGTCTGGAAAACTGAAGAACCCTCCAAAAACTAGATTTTGCAATATAACCCCTGGAGGTCCAAAACCACTCTCAAACATCCTGAAAGTATATATGGAATATAACTTAAAGTATAAGTGTACTTAAATGTTATATTCCATAAAATGATCCTGACGGAGAGACCAAAATGTCAAATTTCGCTCCTGACCCTTCCGAAGGGTCCAAAGCGAATTTCGCTCCTAACCCTTCCAAAGGGTCCAGAGCGAAATTCTCCATAAGACATTCTACTTTGACCAAAACCTAGAACTAACGCATTCCCAAGCTTGAATGAAGGTAAAAACGCTTGTTTGAATGAAGAAATGTGAAAATGAAGTTAAGGATCCAACCCAAAAAGTGATTTTTGCTCTTGACCCTTCCAAAGGGTCCAGAGCGAAAATCTTTGTAGCTCTCATTCCCTTTCAAATTTTGACTAAGTGTTGGTTTCTAGGGCATGTTGGAGAATGAATTGGTATGTTCTTGCCTTGAGATGGAGTTGGATGATTTTGAAGAGCAAGATTTTAGCCTAAAAGAGAATTTCGCTCCTGACCCTTCCAAAGGGTCTAGAGCGAAATTCACTATAAACCTCTTTTGCTACTTTGTTTGGGATCCAATCCTTGTTCCTTAGGTGGAGAATGATCTAAGTTTGCTTCTTGAGGTGGTTTGAAGTTGGAAAAATGAGTGATCAAGCCTAAACTAAGATTTTCGCTCCTGACCCTTCCAAAGGGTCCAGAGCGAAAATCTACCTAAGACTCATTTCTTCCATAGTTTGACCAAATTTTGATTTGCAAGGCATTTTGAAGGGAAGAG
The DNA here is from genome assembly GCF_030272615.1 of Cryptomeria japonica. Lineage (NCBI taxonomy): Eukaryota > Viridiplantae > Streptophyta > Pinopsida > Cupressales > Cupressaceae > Cryptomeria > Cryptomeria japonica. Next base: position 464,948,589 of record NC_081407.1, read on the forward strand.
TAGACATGTTTGGACGTTGGAAATGTTTGAAAGCATTGAAAATGAAGGATTTTGGACCAAAAAGGAAATTTCGCTCCTGACCCTTCCAAAGGGTCCAGAGCGAAATTCCTAAAAACTCTTATTTTTGCATTGAAGAAGGTTAAGTTCTTGGTCTTTTATGAATTGAATGGAAGGGAGATAGCTTGTCTTTGCCTCTTGAAGATGTTTTGAATTGAAAAAATGAAGAATCTAGCCCAAGTCAAGATTTTCGCTCCTGACCCTTCCAAAGGGTCCAAAGCGAAAATCTCTCTAAGAGGCATTTCTTTCCTTGTTTGGCCAAATCTTGACGACCAAGGCATGCTGAAGGAGAGAATTGGCATGTTGGAATCCTTGGGGATGCTTGGAAGTTTTGAAAATGAAGGATTTTAGCCAAGAAAGGAAATTTCGCTCCTGACCCTTCCAAAGGGTCCAGAGCGAAATTCCTTATAAGCCTACTTTTTAACCTTTCTTGGACATGAAACCTTGTTCCTAGGGCAATGAAGGATGAGATTCTACCTTGCAAAGAAGTTTCAAGCTGAAAGAATGATGATTTTGGGTCAAGAATGAGATTTTCGCTCCTGACCCTTCCAAAGGGTCCAGAGCGAATTTTCTCAAAACCTCTCTTTGCTATCAATTTTTTGCTAGATCAAGTGTGGGCTAAGGTAAATTCAAGGAGAAGTTGCCCCTGAGAGTGACTTCAAGTTGCTAGAAACCATGAGAGATGAAGGAATTGAGCCTAGAAGTGATTTTCGCTCCTGACCCTTCCAAAGGGTCAGGACCGAAAATCCTTAAAACCATCTTTTTTCCAAAATTTGAGCAAAGCCAAGCTTGGACAAGGGTGTGAGAAGGCATTTGGATTGCCTTAGAGTGGATTTTGGTTGCCAAGAATGCAAATTTTGAAGCCTAATGAAAATTTCGCTCCTGACCCTTCCAAAGGGTCCAGAGCGAAATTTCTAAGATTCCCCTTTTTCTTTGCAAATCAAGACAAGATTTTGGTTTTTATACCCTAGAGAGGAGTGAGACAAGATGTCTATGCCTTGGAGGAGATTTGAAGTTGAAAGGATGTCAAAATAGCCCTAAAACAAGATTTTCGCTCCTGACCCTTCCAAAGGGTCCAAAGCGAAAATCCTAAAATCTACTTATTCCTTTCAAATTTATGCTAAGCTATGCCTAGACCAAGGTAAAAGATGCCCTTTTGATCGCCCTTAAGTTGATGGTTGTCTCCAAAAGTGATGATTTTAGGCCAGAAGAGGAAATTCCCTCCTGACCCTTCCAAAGGGTCCAGGGCGAAAATCCTTCAATCACCTATTTTGCCTTGCAAAATCAAGATAAACTTGGGTTGGATGAGAGAAGAAAAGTGTTTCCTTGCCTTGTGAGGTGGATTGAAGTTGAAATGATGAAAAAATGAGCTCCAAACAAGAAATTCGCTCCTGACCCTTCCAAAGGGTCCAGAGCGAAAAACACTAAAACCATCCTTTTCTCCAAATTTTGTGCTAAGTCAGGCCTGGACTAGGGTGAGAGAAGCTATTTAGAATGCCTTGGAAAGATGTTTCACCTTCAAAAATGTGAATTTTGAGCTAAAATTGGAATTTCGCTCCTGACCCTTCCAAAGGGTCCAAAGCGAAATTCTTAAAACCTCCATTTTTGCCTCAAATTTACATCAAGCGTGGTGTTGGTTCTGAATGAGGACGTCCTTAGGCATGTATCTAGGCAAGTACGGTTGCAAAGTGAGAACAATTTGAGCCAGGAATGCAAAATTCACTCCTGACCCTTCCACAGGGTCTAGGGCAAAATTCTTATAGGGCCTGTCCCTGGAAAGACTCTTGAACAAACTTAATTTTGATGTCTTCTTGTTGATGATTTAAGGTATAAAATGCTATGTTGAAATGAATTTATTATGTGTCCTTAATCATCTTTTTGTTTGTCTTGCAGTTAAAAGAAGACTAGGGCAAGACAAGGACGACCTTCTCCAATCCGGCATCAACAAGGACGACCTTCTCCAGTCTAGCATCATCAGGGACGACATCTTCCAGTCCAGTGTTCCAAGGAAAGGTGCACCATCCATCCTACACATCAAAGACAAAGGAGGTCAAAGCAAAGGTCCTTTGGAGAAGCAGACAGTTTCAGGAGAGTTAACTAAAGTTAGCTTCTCAGCATCATCAAATTGAATATCTACCAAGTTGCAAGTGTTAGACAAGGCGGCATCCCAGTCATCACTCCTCCAGTCGGATTGGTCCACCTCAACGTGTCCAGATTCAATGTACCTGACTCATCAAAGATGGCACAAACTTCGATGTACCTACCCCGGTTATCCATTGGTCGAATATTCCAAAGAAGACGTGTCCAAATAATGCAATTATTTCATTGACCAGAATTGAGTTTGTTGTAACAAACCCTAATTAGGGTTTTCATTGTAAAATCTCGGCCATTGATCTCAAGTTGAATCTGAGCCATCGAATTGTATTAAAGGCGCTATATAAGCCCTGGCTCCTCATTTTGTTAAGGCTAATAGTTAGTCAATAATTGATAGTAGGTGAATAGTAGCTAATAGTGAATAGTCAGTTGATAGAATAGCAATTAGAGTAGAATAGCAAGAGAAGGCAAAGATTGTTGCCAAGATGTTGTTGTAAAAGACTTGTAAAACTTCATTGAAGAAATGGTGAAATCTATGGGTCGATTCAACAATTTGCATGGTCTTTATACTTCTCAGATTTGATTTCATGTTGTTAGATGAGTGGAAGAAATGTGTTTGATTGATGGTGAAATTTGTATATCCATACTACTAGCAGTTTGTTGATTGCAGACTTGCCTTGTGTAGTCAACTGGAATCATTTAGCTTAAGCCTAACTTCAATTGTCACTTCTTCACTAATATGCATCAACCTGATGGTGTCTATACCTGTAGCGATGATCTGAACATCATAAAGCTTTCCTCCGAAGATTGCACTAATCTTGTGGAGATGGTCCTAGGATGTCAAAACAAGACTTAGTTAGAATTTCATCAAAGATCATTCATTGCTCCTACATTCTTAGTGTCAGAATTAGATCCTTCCCTCGCCCTCATCCTTTTTTTCCTTTTTTCAAAAATCTAGGCTAGTGAAATCCTATGATTCCAGCAAATCAGACGTTTAGGTCGTCAAGTGTAAGTCCCCTTGTGATTCCAGCAAAATCACATCATACCACAAAGAGCTTATCCACACGTAGAGATCCTACATAACAGAACCTTGGAGTTACTCTGACTGATCCTTCAGCGAGATCTTCAGCAGTCAGGAACTTTGTTCAAGAGAGGATAAGATACTTCGGTATTTTATTCAGTGTTTGGTCGTGTACAAAATACACATCAACACAACCAAACCCAAAAGAACGAAATGAACGCCCTATCAAGCTCAAGAGCATACAATGAACACCCAATCATTCAGCCTCTTGGCCCCACCTAGAGATTGGCATACTTGATGGGGAACTCAAAGCTGCTGCCTCCTTATCATGTATTTCATCCTTCACTCCACAATGGGATGGTTGATTTCTACAACAATCTGATTTGAGAGGAAATCGCAATAGGGTGCCCAGAAATCCTCCTTTCTAAGCCCAAGAGCAGACACTCACCCTCTTGGCCCCAAGTGGTAGGCACATTGGACATCCATCATGAGGTGGTCTACTTAAACAGTGATCTCATATCTGCTCCCCTTCCTTGCATTTCCTCCTCTTCTCTACAAGATTGCTTGTCAGTTATAAATAGATTAATGTTTTAGGATATGTATTTCACATTATTATTTATGCCTAACACATAAGAGATTACATGTTAGATGATATCTTCATAACACATACACTAGGCATACATCTCTTGCATAACAAATACTTGTTAATGCATACGCCTGCTATTTATATCTATCGAATCTGCTTCTTATACTCAGATATATGTGTAAGAGAATCCTCTCCTATTTGTTCATTCTATTCCTTTGCATTATGTATCCAAAATCAGACTTATAACATATTTTCAAGAATGTACTTACTAACTCTAGGCTGATGTAATTTACTCAGATTTCTGCTATAATTTAATTATTATCTGCTACTAATAAGTTCTGAACTTAATTCATTTTCACACTTCTCCGCTGCCCCCCTTATCCTTCCACTTGATGTCTTTTATACCTTCTTCATGCCTCTTCACAAGAGAGGCGATTCTTTACAAAGGTCGGCCTCAAAACAATATAGTTTTAAATTATTTTAATTCACCAAACAGGTCGGCCCCTACATATATTTAATTTTAATTCCGATTTCTTAAAAGGGGTGATTCCTCAAGGATTCGGCCATAATAGAAAGTGATAATTTCTTTTCGAACCGCCTTAAATTGTAGGCGGCTAGTAAATGGAAAAAAATTAATTTATTTAATTCTAAATTCTTGAAAGTGGCGATCCATACGAGGAGGGTCGCCCTAAGAAAGATGGAGATTCCTTAAAGGGGTCGGCCCCAACAAAATCCAATAATACATTATTTGTTTTCACCCATATTATACGCAATACTTTAGGTGTATTATCAGTGCCAGGCAATCCATAAATAACATGAAGTCGTCCATCATATAAATCTGCAAATCTATCAAAAACTGCGATCTCATACACTGGCAGGGGACATGACACCAATTTTGTCTATGACATTGCTTGTTTACTATATTAGGATTCAAATTGGTAACCTCTGTTCATTTATTTTCATCAAGTGAAGGATAGGAACCCATTCAACCCCTATTTCCTCATATAAAACAATTAATTGTATACATGTACATATACATATATATGGCAAATACATACATTGGCAATAAATAAAAACAAAGAAACATACTGCAAATGTATTTATAGGCAAGTAAGCGGCAATGACTGACTTAAGCAAAGATATGGATTTTATCTTACATGGGATAAAAAAGAAAAATGCGTACCTTGACAGGTATTGCCATCCACAATTATTGGGTGTTGATGGGAGATGCCAGTGGGGTAGCCCTTGTTGGCAAAGTAACGAAGAACATCGTTCCAGGTGAGGCAGGAGGAGATGAAATCAGGGCCCCTACTAATATAGAGGCCATTCAAATTAAGGCTGAGTGGGTTCAATCCAAAGGTGGCAGCAATACTGCCCATGTCCAATTTAGAATCTTGTGTGGCCACTAATTCTACCACCTTGCCAGAACCTGAACGCTGTAACTTAACTACTATTCCCTCTCTCATACCCATTGCCATTGAAGGAATTATTTCATGATATCTTCATTATATTAAGAATCTCTGTGCTTCACTCTGGTAACTTCTCTGAGTCAGGATCAACGAGTAGTTTCACTTTTCTGGTACCTTCCGGAAGTTCCCTTCTTACCTAGAGAAGTGCGTAGTTTGGAGCGGAACTGTTGTAAGCAGAATTACAATTTAATTTAACCAGATAATTTATTGATGAAAATATTTTAAAAATCAATTATTATGTATGTAATATAACTATTTTAAAAATCAATTATTATGTATGTAATAGAACTATAGCAATCATGCACTCATTATTAAAAGTTATATTTTCAACATATCAAATTTGTTTTTAATATTATTATTTTTACTTCAAAAATATTATTAGTTAGTATTATTGCAATATGTTACACCCAATTTTCATTAATTTGTGATTATTCAATTCTTTTTCTATCAATCATATTTATGAATTTTTTCATTCGATTCTTTTTCTAAATTTTTAAATAGTTAAGATACAAGATTTTTTAAGTTTTCAAATTACACAAATTGTTTTTCTCGAATTTTTTAGGCAAATTTTTAGATCATTAAAATAATGTTTAGTATAATTTAATTTTTTTTTCAAATTATTTAAACCTTTTAAAGCTTTATTTTAGTTATCCTCATAAAATTTGATAATATATTAATATATATTTTCTATATAGTATATAATTAAATTAAATATTAGATAAAAGATGTAAATAATTTTAATATTATAAATATTATTCATATATTTTTATTTTATTTTTTGCTCGATAATGGGGCGAGGCCATAAATTTTATTAATTAGGAGAAATTTTTACAAATTTGTACAAGTTCGGTTCGGTGTGGGCATCGGTAGGAAAGAACCGAACAAAGAAAACCTTCGGTCTTGCCCAAGGATAAATCCTAGAATAACTTACATATCCCTGAGAGCCAACTATCCAATGGGTGGCTACTCAGGGGATTACATAATCATAACTTTTGACTAAATTCCTCTAATCATCGATTTTAAACATGATCCTCTACGGTGAGGTACCAAAGCATAGGTCGGGACCCTCAGGTGGCAAGTGACGGTCGATAGTGTCTGAGAGATACTTTCAATCTGGTAACACTGATCAAGGAGAGGGGCTCCTAGTTATATTTGAAACCTGCAGAATCACAGAAACATGGTTCTCCTGCAAATTGAAAGATCAAGTTAATCCGAAAAATTTAACTAGAAATATATAAAGAATGACAAGCAAGGTAAGGTAATGACCCTGCCATCTTCAATTCAATCCAGAGACCCAGAGCCAAGTATCCTGAGGGTTCCCAAAATTGGGTTACCCTGGAAGCAAGTCTGGAGCTGAAACCTGCATTGTCGCTTATCAAAAGGAGATTGAAACAAAATAATGTAAGTATAAAACAAACTAGGGCCATTACAGTCGTGGCCGATGGAACCTAGAGCGAAAAAAATGGAGAGTCGCTCGAGGTGAGCTAGCTTCTGAAATAGAACATGGGAAATCATTTGAGGGAAATCCACGAAGCAAGCACCAAAGGAAGGAAACCCAATGAATGATGCGAAACTAAGACAAATTAAGCTTAACCCTTGTTAAGGAAATAACTAGAAGTGGGTCCCCGTAAAGGAAATTTCATAAACGAGAAGGTGTTATATTAACCTTTGAGTATATAGTTCTTCATATATATATATATATATATATGCAGATGTGTATATATCTCTACGGAGTAGTATGTGTACACACCTATATCTATGTGTTTATACTTATAATGAAATAGATACTTCATTTATGAATCCTTTAACTGAGAAATTTGCGTCCGACCTGGTTCCTAATTAAAATGATATGATAATGTGAAAACAACTAGAAATAGGAGTATTAAACGTATAATAGTATATATCTTATATGAGCCTGATTGTATCCATATTGTTGCAAGAAACGTCTAGAGCTTCAAAACAAAAGTCAGCGACTAACTATAGATAGCTAGGTATAACAGAGTCTTTTAAAGTTTTAGCAGAGGATCATAATCAAAATTCTCGCTTAAGAGACGAACCCTTTCCCTTGGGGCCCTGCTTGGTCTGGTGGTGAGCTCTTCGACGAGGCAGGAAACTTTAGGTTAGAGTCTTCCAATACTTTTGACAAGCCCATGTTAATTCCTTCGTCCTGAAGGTATACAACTAGCCAATGCTTGTAGGGAGGGGATTTCACATGAAACCACCACATGAGGAAATTAATATTCCTCTGAATGATGGGGCGCCTGTTTGCAAACTTTGCAGGGTTGTTGATAATCGGAATTGGGAATCAAGGAACTTGGCGGTTATTCCACATTAGAATGTCATAGTGCCTGGGCTTAGGGGCCAGAAGATCATTGGTGACATTAACCATTACATAGTCAAGTTCTCCCAAAATATTGTGCTTAAAGACCTTTAAACAAAGCTTCCTGATAAACTCCCTGTTAGGCTCAAAATGAAACACTATAGCTAAAAACGTGGAGGAGATATCAGAGTTTGCTCTGGTTCTATCCTCATTGTTGATGAAATCTTCCCCTAAGATTTGTGAAATGCCATTAATGACCAGGTCATGAGGGGAATTTACAATACCTTTCAGTCGAGCTGCCTTAATCTCACCAGAAACTATCATTTGTCTCTTAGAGCATTTGAGCTTTAGAATAGTGTCCATATCGCCTGAATTACGCTCTCTGTCAAGAATAAATGCAAAATAAAGGGGGGGGGGGGGGGGGGGGGGGGGGCTATATAAAACCAGAGGGTTGGTTTAGGAAGTGGAAACTGGGAATGAAATTATATTATTTGAGATTGAGCTGAAATAATTATCCTTCATAATGAAGCATTGGGTTGAGGTACTTGATATCCTTGTCGAAGTAACAAATTGCGGAATAATGAATGCTATAGTTTCCTCGTAATTCCATCATCTGGCATCGCACATGCTTAGTGTCTAATTAATTCTTGCATGACTGGCATGTGTGAAGGGATGATTGATATAGCTCAGCCAATGAAATGAAAATCTCAAGTGCGGGTACGGTAGAGTATCAAAATTCAATACGAATAAATGTGTGGCAGCAAGATGAGGTTACCCGAGAACACCAGGGAAGGAGTAGTAAACGAGTTTGAAGGAAGCTAGATAGGGTTTGATAAAAGGGAGAGTAATTTCCTTAACAATCTTGGCTTGTTAGGTTATGCTCTAAGATGGGAGTGAGTGAGTGAGAGGATGGAAGAGTATTTTACAGAATAGAATGTCTAATTATCAATGTTTAATATAAATATATACATGTCCTTACCTACATATATATAATTACAGATGAGTACATATACTAACAATATATGTGTCAAATGTAAGTACATGTATATAATTACATGCATATAGATATATTAGTATATGTATAATTATATATTACATTTGTCTAAGGATAAGTGAATGAAAGTTTATATATAAAGGATGAATTGATTTGAGTATTGGTGAAAAAATAAAACTAGATGTTCGAGGGTGGAAGGATTAGAAGGGGTTGGGAGTGGAGAATGAGAGAGAATGAGGTTGTTCTTGTTGAAGAAGGGGAGCAGAGATTGTGTAGGAATGGTGACACATTCCTAATTAAATTTTTGCCTATGCATATAGATATACCTAAAGAGGGAGTCCTAAAATGAGATGTGGCTGCATATTGAAAATTGAAGACTCATAGTGTGACTGAAAATATGTTTATGCTTGAAGAGTGTGAAATCGTCTGACTATTTTCTGCTTTTGAGAGAGAAAGAGAGTGGGGAGAAATGAGGAAGTGAGCCTAGTTAACCGACCTATAGAGGTTGACATGTGTACAATTTGTGTGATATCTTAAGAGGATGAGGAGAGGTGGATAACTGAGTCAGTTGGGCTTCTAGCTTTGCCTTGAGTTTCGAGTTCCTTACCATCTACTCCTACATTGGCAAGTTCATCTGCTCTACGATTTCCTTCTCTATAGATATGATTGATGATTACAAAATTAAAATAAGGGAGTAGATCCCTGACCCTTTTGATTATATTGTTGATTCTCCAATTGCAAGAGTTTCCTGATCTAAGAGAGTTTATGATGATTGCAGAATCTCCTTCAATTTCCAAATTTTGAATTCCTAATTTGTGGCAGAGAAGCAGCCCCTCTACTACTGCATTGGATTCTGCCACATTGTTAGTGGTTGTCCCTATAGGTTTAGCGAGAGCAGCAACCTCTTCCCCTTCCCAAGAGTGGATAACACAACCTACATCTGCTATGCCAGGGTTGCCCTGGGAAGCTCCATCGAAATTGAGCTTGAACCAATCAAGGGGTGGGGGGGCCCAAAGACACTGCTTTCTGGCCAATAAATTGTGATTATCTCCTAGACCAACAAACATAGGAAGAATGATACCGTCCCATCTTTTCCTTATGGCATCGTCCCTAAGAGAAAATTTTGAGTTCTTCAGGGGGCATTTCCTGATAAAGTTATTGGTGATCTCAATGATAGATGCCTCAATTTTGATAAGCAAGGATTCCTTATTAAGGGATTTATCTTTAAAAATTATTCTGTTCTTTTCTTTCCAAACTTCCCAGAGGAGGATCAAGGGAGATATGATCCAAATATGCCCATAGTGGCCGAAATTTTGGGAGAGTGGCCAACTCTGAAGGAAGGAAAGAAGGTCCGTTGACATGCCAAACTTAAATTAAGTTTGTTGAAAAACTAGTGCCAACATGATAAAGTAAATTCACAATTGAGTAATAGTTGGTCCACATCTTCCTCCCTTTTGCAACACAATGAACACTTGAGGGGCCTGCAAAACCTAATTTCCAAAACCGCTCCTTTGTGAGGATCCTTTTTTATACAACAACCCAAAGAAAGGTCCCAGCTTTTGGGGAACGAGATTTGTGCCAACATAGGGACAGAGGGAGGTTGGAGTTCGGTCTGATTTCTAGCTTATGTGCCGACCTATAGCCCCATTTTACGTTGTATTCCCCATTCAGAGAACCTAGCCAAATTAATTTGTCTTGGCTTGAGTTGAAAGAGAGCTTCCTAGACTAGAGAATTGAGAGAAGGAGAGAACATCCTCTTTGATTGGGAGGAGATACTATAAGAGGCTTCTAGCTTGATCCTAAAGTAGGGTCCGATTTGGGGAAGGAAACATTGTCTCTGACTAGCTTACCTATAGAGTTTACCAGCTCCTGTTTTAGAGAGTCGTCATGAATTAGGCTGCTAAGAGGGGGATATCTACCCCAGGAATCCTCCCAAAATATTTCTTTGTGTCCTAATCCAATATTCCAAGAAATTTGTTCAGAGATAAATTCTCTACAATAGGAAATGAAGTTCCAAATTCTAGATCCTTTGGGTAGGGAAGGTATTCTGAAGATACTGGTTGGGGCGGAATTGCTTAGATACTTTCCCTTAATTATTTTGACCCATCTCAAATGTGGCTCTTTATAGATTCTCCATACTAGTTTGGCTCCAAGTGCCCTATTCTGACTATCTAGACTTCAGAAACCTAAACCTCCATTCAGTTTAGGTAGACAAAGAGTATCGCATGCAATTAATGCATTGTCTCCCAAACCTTGCCATAGAAAGGACCTCAAGATCCTTGTGAGTTTGTCCCTGATACATCTGGGCAGTTGTAGATAGGACATGTAATACTGAGGGATTGCCGAAAGGACAGAGCAAATCAAGACAATTCTACTTGCTAGCGACAACCATTTACCTTTCCAAGATTGCAATTTTGAGTCCATTTTAGACAGAACGTTGTCCCAAAGCTTGTTTGCTCTAGTCCCTCTATCCAAAGGGAGACCTAAATAAATACATGGAAGAGATCCTGAATGGAAGCCTAGAATACTAAGAATTTCCTTTTCTATATTCTCTTTAGTATTGAGGAAAAAGACCTTGGTTTTTGCTTTGTTTACCTCCTAGCCAGAAGCTTTCGCATACCAGTCCAGAATTGTTTTGAAGTTTCTAGCTTCAGAGGAGGATCTATTCCCTAGAAGAAGTGTGTCGTCTACAAATTGCTGGTGAGTTACTGGGTTGACAGTTCTTTTAACTCTAATCTCTTCTATGTTACTAAGCTCTTGAGATTTCTGAATGGTTCTGCCTAGGGCTTCTGCCATGATAATATAGAGGAAGGGGGATATAGGGTCCCCTTGTCTCAAACCTCGAGAGCTGGTGAAGAAACCATGGGGGAGCCGTTAACCAATATTGAGAATTGGGGAGTTGAGATGCATTCAAATATCAAGTTGACCTAACTTTTGTTGAAGCCAAAGGCTGCCATACAATTGCATAGGAACCTCCAGTCTACTTTATTGTAAGCCTTCTTGATATCTTGCTTGATGAGCATAGAGGGGCTGGATTTGGATTGAGAGGAATGGATTGCCTTGTGAGCGAGAATAACTTTGTCCAAGATAGATCTTCCAGGAACAAAACCAAATTGTTCTTCTGAGATGATAATTTGAAGGAGCGGTTTGAGTCTATTAGCTAGTGCTTTTGTAAAGATTTTATAGAGTGTATTACAGAGGGCGATCAGTCTAAACTCGTCCAAGGTGTCAGCATAATTTTTTTTTGGAATGAGGGTAATGAAGGTGTTGTTAATCTCTCGAAAGATCCTACCTGATTTTTTGGCGCCTTTGAGAGCGTCCACTAATTCCATCCCCAAAAAATGTCAGCATGAGTGAAAAAAGGCAGTTGGGAAGCCATCCGGCCCAGGTGCTTTTTTCGGGTGCAGTTCTATTACTGCTTTCTCAATTTCATCTACTATGAAGCTCTGATTAAGGGCCATATTATGTTCATGAGAGATTATTTTAGGGATATTCTGGAGGAGACTTTCCTGGGAAGTCAGATTGGAGGAATCCGAGTTGAGAAGAGATTGAAAAAAGTTAATAGTATGTTTGGCTACTCCTATGGGATCTTCTATCAAGCGGCCATTATCGTCAACGATTTTGGTTATTTTGTTTATGCTCCTTCTAGCTTTAGTACTAGGATGAAAAAATTTAGTGTTCTTGTCCCCTTCAGCTGACCAAGTATCTCTTGATTTTTGTTTCCAGAAGGTTTCCTCTTTGGACAGGATATCTTCATATTTTTTCATGAGTGTTTATTCTTTCAAATATCATTCTTGGTCCATCCCAAATTTGATCACAAATTCATTTAGCTCTTTTAATTATAACTCGATTTTGGCTTTGGCTTCAAAGATATTGGCAAATTTTTCCCGATTCCATGAGAGGAGAGATTGTTTGATCATTTTAAGCTTAGATACAAAGCATAAAAGTTTGGATCTAGAGACCTCAAATGAAGACCACCATTTTTATACCATACCAATGAAGTTTTCTTCTTTCGGCCACATGAACTCAAATTTGAATGGACATTTCATTGGCTTGAGGTCTTCGGCTATAGATAATTGGATCGGGAAGTGATCAGAGCCTGAGAAAGGGAGGATGGACGCCTTGACTAAGTTATTGTTGAGGGTGCCTAAGTTGTCCTTGATAAGGAACCTATCTAATCTCTCTGCTATCATACTGAACCCAAATCTTCTGTTGGTCCATGTGAAGACACTCATTGTCTATAGGAATATCCATGAGGTTATTCTGGAAGGTCCACTCTCTAAAATCTACTAAAGACTGAGGCTCTAGAAGCCACCTGATTTCTCAACTAGACTACCTATTGCATTAAAATCACCGCCTATTATGCAATTTCTATTCTTGTTCCTGTAGTCACATAAATTTGTCCACTTAATTAAATGAATATTTAGTATTTATTTGATTATTTAACCATCAATTAATGAATTAATTAAATTAATATTTAATTAATTCATCTTAACCCTCTTCTCCTATTAATTAAATAAATTATTCAATTTATTTGATTTAATTCACTTAACCAAATTCAGACCATTAATTAAATAAATAAATCATATTTATTTAATTAAATACTCTCTCACATTTAAATAAATTAATATTTATTTAAATCCCCCAAAATCCCACCTCTCACATTTAAATAAATTAACATTTATTTAAATCACCTTTATCCTCCACCCACTTGTATTTTCCTACAAAAGCAAGTTGCACAATTATTTTAAATAAATAATTTATTTAAATCACCTTTATCCTCCACCCACTTGTATTTTCCTACAAAAGCAAATTGCACAACTATTTTAAATAAATTATTTATTTAAAATCATATTTATCCTCACCCACTTGAAACCTTTAATGGTTTCCCTTAAAGTATTCAAACTTGATGGCTTTAAAGTCTTCAAACTTGATGGCTTCCTTCTATAGTCTTCTTAAGACTTTAATGGTTTTCCTTAAAGTCTTCAAGCCTTTAATGGTTTCCCTCAAAGTCTTCAAGCATTTTAATGCTTTATCTTCATTTTTCTCATTTAAATAAATTAATATTTATTTGAATATTTATCCAAATGCAAATTACACCACTTAATTGAAATAAATGATTTTATTTTAATTGAAAATACCAAAATTTCTCCCACTTGCATTTTCCTACAAAATCCACTTGCATGCCTAAACCCCTTCTAGAATTTTCTAATCACTTCTAAATAACCTAACCCCTTCTCTAAACTTTGTCACATTCCTAAGCAAAAGGGAAGTCACTTCTCAAACCCTCAAAGTCTTTGATAACCATTAAAGGCTTTCAACCTTCAACCACTAAATGGCTCAAAGTCTTTGATAACCATTGAAGGCTTTCAACCTTCAACCACTTAATCCCCAAAGTCTCCAATAACCATTAATGGTTACCTCAAACCCTCCCACATGGTTAAAACATTTGTTTTGACTCAATCTCTACCCAACCCAAAGGTCTCATCAGGCCATTAATGCTTTGACCATGATTATCTCTTAAACATTTGCACAAAGGTTTATCCTTGGATTAACTCTTAATCCAGTGGGTAATCTTAATTTGGACTTGACCCTTAGCCTCTAGATAACCATGAGGTCTTCTCAGGCCTTTAATGCCTCCAACCTCTTCTCTCAACCCAATCCTATGTTGACACTTGTCACCATTTTATTGGTGCCAATTGTGCACATGGATCCCCAACTTTCAAACTTGGCCCTTGATTAAACCATTCAATCTTAACCCTTCATTTCCCCATGTCTTCTATAAATAGAACCCTTCTCCTCAAGCAAAAAAGGAGCATTAGAGTATTGTTGTTATACTGGCATTAACATAGAGCTTTCTCATAGCATCACTATCTACACTTGCATAGCATTTGCTTATCATATTCAACCATCTTGAATCTCCATATGGCATCCATGGCTAGTGCTAAAAGCTTAGAGCTATACTCATGTGGAACTTGGAGAGGAGAGGAACAAGGGAGGAGCAACTATGAGCATCTTGATTAGCATTTGGAGGAGTATAGTTTATCTATTCTATGTTTGTATGCTTTCTATTTCATGCTTAATATCTCTCTTGATATGCCTGTTTAGGATAATCTTTTGTTGCTAACACTAACGTTTGTTTCTTGTGCTCTTGTGTGTGTTGCCATCAAACAGATTTTCTAATCCTTTTTGCAGAGCATCATTTGGTGAACCCGACGTGAATCGAAACACCAAAAAGATCAACTTTTTTTTTTAACCAATAACATGTTTGATTGTTGAAAATGTCACACAGGTTGCGTTTTTGACACTGTTTTGGTGCGTTTGACATTATTTTGGCGCTATTCACCCTGTTTCAGTGCTTTTGCCTTCTCTGTCTTTCCCTTTCTTTTAGTGTGTTTGTGTTAAATAGCGCCTCTGTTCAAACGCAGACTAGCGCTATTGTAACAAAACGTTGTACAAATCACCTTGTAACCAAAAAAAAAAAAAAAAAACCAAAAAACGAATTAGGCTTGTAGAAGCCCACCAAATAGGCGGATTTTACTAACTATTTTTCTCTTTTGTGCAGATTTAAATTAGATTAAAAAGTAGATTTATATTTCTTACTAACTTGTTTTTGAAGTTGGTTTTAAAAAAATGAATTCACTTTTTATTTTGGTTTAAAATTAACTTCACATTTCAAATTTGGGCTTTTAAAAAAAAGAATCACACATTTGTTTGGGGCTCTTAAAAAGAATTTCATTGTTCCAAGGTAAAAAGAACCACAAACTTATACAAAAACAACTTTATTTTTTTGCAAGTTAGGAAACAAACTTCGTTTTGGTGCTTAAAATCAACAAGGCAAATTTTATTTCTTGCATCAAGATAAAACTCACAATCCACACTTCCATTTTTGGTGCAAATAAAATTCACAATCAACTTGTCTCATTTTTAAAGCAATTTTACTTCATGCAAACGTGTTTTTCATTAAGTTGACCAGGATTTTCAAATTCTAGTTTACTCAAACAATTGCCTTTGAAAATTAAAAAGAACACCATGGTTGTTGGAGCAACATCTCCAAATAGTTAGATCACATTTGTAATGGTGGATTAAAAAGAACAATTGTCTTTCATACTTGGCACACTTGTGCAAAAAGTCAGTCGAGTGGTCCTACCTCTAACACACACTATCCTCTCCCTTGGCTTTCGTGGTCCTAGGTGCAAGAGAAAAGTATTAGTAACACTCAAAATTTTATCTTTTTAAGAGAGGCCTACCAAGGGATCGATACTCTTGGGAACGACCTCGAACGGTAAATCCTTCGAGCCGCTATAGAAATCAGGTGAGAGCGAAAGCTGTAGCCTTGGGTATAGCTGTTCCTACAGTGTAACTGGCCGAAAGGACAAATGGGCCCCACCACCAGTTACAAGGCTCTTAAGTGAGTCACTGCAGAATGAACTTATGTCCAAAAACATCGAACATGACTAAACACCTTTTAGTAGTAGCCCACCCGTTCTATTGATTGAGGATATTTGCGATATAATTTAGTGCAAGAGCATAGATGGTTTTGCTCCCAAGATACTCACCATACATATTTCCTTGAGTAGAAACATAAATTTTTGAAACGTCACTTGTGGCTTGATAAAAGTGGTGACTCCCCCATCATAGGGATCATCTATTTGTTATGCTCGTGCAAGACTTAGTATATCACATCCTTACCTACCACAGCGGGATTCATAAGGTATGTAGTACCAAAGTCGAAGAAATATCAAGATGTGGGCTAAATTTATCACAACTGGCCATTTGACCTTAGGGATAAAAAGTGTTTGAAATGTGTTCATTTTAAAGACCAAGTGCAAATTGAGCCGACTTCAGGCTTTGGAAATACACCTTAAAATACATCTAAAGGAAGGGTCATATACAAGTCCAAGGATTGGGTTGATCTAGACCCATACTCATTTGTGCCTTTGGGGCAACATTCTTGTGTTTGTGTGCTTGCTTTGTTTTCTTGTCAAAGAAAAATTAGAAAATCAATCCCAAAAACAAAGTATTCATCCAACATTTCTCAAAAACAAACAAAAATACTAAAAACAAAGTGCAAAACAAAAAAGAGTCAAAATTTTATGACCATTCTTCACATCTTGCGAAAGAAGAAGCGTCATCAGAATATCAACTTGAAAAGAAGACCATTAAGCTCAAAAGCTTTGATCAAAAGGAGGAAATTCTTCTATATAAATAGACAAATCTTTGTCTCACATATTGTCTTTCTGCGTCACATGCGTCTCTACCTTCAAGGAAAAACAAACGAATTTGATTCCGAATCATTGAACCGTAGAGCTTTTATGCAATATAGAGCTCTGAGTTATCACAAAAACTAAGGAGGAAAGATTAATCCCAACTTCTTCCCAAACGTCTGTATCACATACAACACAGCTCGAGAAATACCTCCAACACCTGAAAGGGAAGAGGTAGAGTTTGTCCCATTTGTGACGCAAAGTTTTTATTGAAGTTGAAAACATTTTCATCCATCATCTCACTCATACATCATCACTTCATCATCAATCCATTCCAACTCTCAAAACATTAAGAGGTTCTTGCTCCAAGTTCTCTTTTTAGATATTGCTTGAATCAAACGCATCACATCACTTTTTAGATTGTTTCTACATCTAGGATAAGCTCATCCTAAGAGACACATCTACGCAGGTTAAAACTAGTTCATGAGTGAATCCTCTCATTACTAGGTAGTTAAATTTGTAACACATCTCAGATTTCTCTACACCTTATCACATCCAACCTTATCAAAACAAGCAAGCAATTCAAAGAAGGAATTTCGGTTACATCTACCTTAAAAGTGCTAGAGATCCACATGCAACACAAATCACCAACCATCAATCTTTCATTTCATCAAACAACTCATCATCATCTTCAATCAATTTCAACAAAAGCTTGCAAGCAAAATGGCTCAAACCCGATCACAGTCAAGGCAACGAGAAATAGAAAGGGAAGAAGAAGAAGAGGAAAATCTCAATGAATTTCAAGAAGCACTTGGAGGAAATGCAAATGACGAAAACCCAAGTACTCCCACTCCTGCAACAATAGAAAGGGCTTAGCATAACCCTCTCTTTAACAGACTTTTTGACGAAATACTTAGGAGCAATGCGGATGCTCACTTCTTAAGACTCGCTCAAGAAGGAGCAAAACTCCCCTCTGACTTTGATCTTTCCCAATTAAGACAAGCATCAGAAAGAGCCATGAAGAGGAAAGAGGTAGAGATCCCATCAGATATAACATTTCTCGAGGTAACCCACCACCTCCTCCTCCAAATGAAATGGAGATGTTGCGGCAACAAGGCGAGAATCTCGCCCAACAGCTTCATAGTGGTGTTAAGACTAACCAATTCTCACTCAATGACATCTCTCCCTATCCTTTTGATAGGAATCTTTACATGCCACCATTTCCACGAGGATTCGAAACACCCAAATTTGAAAAATATAGAGGAAAGGGGGATCCCCGCGATCATGTCCGAGAATTTCATTCCACTTGCCTCGAAGTGGCATATGAAGACACCTACCTAATGTGCCTTTTTCCCCAAAGCTTGGGAGGAACAACCACATCATGGTTTTCCCGACTACCAGGTGGCATTAAAACATTTGAGGAACTTATCCAAAAATTCCTCACTCATTACTCTCATAACATTGAACGCGACATCACCATGGCTGATCTGTGCAACACCAAACAAAAACCAGGTGAACTATTCTCAGTATTCCTGCAACGATGGCGCCAAATGTCTAGCAGATGTTCTCTTCAGTTACCTGAATGAGAACTAGTGGAAATATTCATTTCCAACTTAAACGAAGAAATGGAATTTCACCTGGATGTCAAAGAAGACACAGACTCTTTTAATGATATGATTACTAAGGGTTTGAAATGTGAACGGGCACTTATCAAGAAAGGACTCATCAAAATCTATAATGAACCAAAGGATGGTCCTCGCCCATGCTTCAATAGTGATAAACCAAGCTTCTGGAATAAAAACAAGAATATCGTCAACGATGGGGTTGTGGATGCCCGGACTATCCAAAATGCACAACCTGTGGTTCGGTTTGCAGGACAAAATCCTCCACCTCAAAACAACACAAATGTTCCTTCTAATCAAGGTCGCATCACATCTCACGATGAACCTAGACCTCGTCAGCAAAAATAGAAACGCACATACACTCCCTTAGGGGAACCCATTGAAACAATATTGCGACAACTCATTTCTCAAAATTTGGTCACTCTACCTAAACTATCAAACTATGAGCCTCAGGTCAAACCGGCATGGTGGAGAGATACTGAACACTATGAATTCCATCAAGGAAGAGGGCACAAGACAAGTAATTGTCACCGATTGAAAGATCTCATTCAGGATCTTATTGATCGAGGAGAAATTGAAATTGAAGGACATAACCCAAAAACAACCAATAATGATCATCTGATGTTCAAAAATCCACTTCCATCACAAGATCAAAGGGATCCTTCCACTTCCAGACGAGGCACTGATACCACTGATTATACGCAGGCTACATATAATTACACTGTAAATCACCTGTATGATGCCAATGAACAAGTTGCAACAATAACCTTCAAAAATCCTAACTCAAATTGCAATGTTGTTACACGTCATGGCAAAGTCACCATAAAGGCAGCTCCACAAGGCACCACCTCCATCCCAAAGCAATACAATCTTGTGGAACAATTAGATAAAATGCCTGCGCTTATATCCATTTTAGAGCTTTTGCGTCTATCGCCATCTCATAAAACTATCTTGGATCAAGCACTCCAAGAAGCGTCAGTCCCCGCAAATCTAAATACGGACCAATTTCAAGCCATGGTTGGAAGTCTAAAGTCATCACCTTGTCTCACTTTTTCTGAAAGTGACAACTCTTCCTTCCAACAACCACATAATGCCTCACTCCACATCGAAGGATTTATTAACCAGCATAGGATCAAGCGAGTCTTGATAGATAATGGAGCAGGCCTGAACATTTGTACACTACAGTTGGTCACAGCATTGGGCTATGCGGTAGATTCAGTGGATCCTTGTCAGAAGATCACAATCAAAGCCTATGACGATGCAGAGCGTTCATCCAAAGGAGTTGTGGTACTACCAATCCGAGTGGGCCCCGTGGTAAAGCACATCATTTGTCAGGTTCTGGACCTTCCTCTGCCATACAATCTATTGTTAGGAAGACCTTGGATACATGCCATGCAAGCCGTTCCATCTACCTACCATCAATGTATCAAGTTCCCACATAACGGTGTAGAGATCACAATTCTGGGTGACGCAAATCCCTTTGCATATTGCCATAATATCAACCATCAACCAGAGATTACCGTTCCTAATAATAGAGAAGCCATTTCCTCCACATCATATATAAGTCCCGCCTCTCTTGCCCGTTCAAACACCACTATACCCAAGCAAGAAAAGCTTAAGATGAAGATCGCAGAGGAAGGTCCTGGGGAATACAACTTGAGTCAACTCTTTCGTGTGGGACAAATGCCCACTTCTCCCAGAACTCATGGTAAACCACAACAGGTACTCCAGCAACCACTAAACATACCAGCATGTGCTTTGACACCTTTCGTTCTTGGAAAGAGTCAAGAGGAAGAAACACAAGATGAGGACCTAGCGGAATGGATCTATAAAGATCCCATCGCCACTGATAAACCACGAGTTACACTTCCTATAGAACAATATGGCAAAAGTCTCCTCATTATGCAAAGAATGGGGTATGATGGTCAGAGTGCTTTAGGATATTGCAAACAAGGACGACATGAACCTCTGCTGCCAGAATTAAAGCCCAAAGGTAATACAGGCCTAGGCTTTGAGAAAGAAATCTTTCCTAAACTCAGATTCAAAGGAAAACCCAGCAAACCATTATGTCAACCTACTGCAAAAAGGAGACCTTTCATCATTAAAGCAGCCTCAAGCACCATCCCGACTGCCCCATCAAGGCTCACAACCCCAACACAACCATCTACAATACCAATCATCCCACCAATCAAACCAGTAATCCCATTCGCAACAGCCATTACATCCATAGTACCATTAGCAGTAGCAACTATATCAGAACCCGCAGCAGCATCTATGGTACCAGTAGTTCCCACAGAAGCCACTGAGTCAACACTGCCGATACTTCTTGTGCCAGATTCTTTTATCCCCATCAAACTTCCTGCAGCACTGATCATTACAAAGGTACATCAACCAATCACACCTGCAGTGTTTAACTCAAAAGACATCCCAGTATGGTATAGCAATCGGATGCTGGAAAGTGATTCAGAGACCGACTCACATGAATGGGAATTTGATTTGGTACAACTTAATACTTCAGATGAGGAAGATGCATCACTACCTCTGCCATGCAAAGATATCCCTATTTATGGAGAAGCACAGATAAAGACCACTTGGGTTCCTGAACTGGAAACATCTTCCACAGACCCTATGTCTCATCCTACGCCTGATTCTGACAGGGAGAGTACCATTAATGACCTTCACCATAACGTCTTAACCCTCACTGATACATCTCCTGCACTTAACATAATCGATGAAGTAATGCCCATTATCCACCCTGAACTCATCGAATGGAACCAACCAAATCCCCCATATCTTGACCTCTTCCAAAACGATGAGGCCATCATTGACTTTTTGGAATTAAGGGATAACCTACCAAGCGGGGATCACAAAGCTGGATTCGCCATTGAACTTAATAGCGCAGCATACTTTGGGGCGGATGCCAAACCTTTTAGCTGCAAAAATATAACAATAAAACATGGATCTTCCAGTGAAAACCACACCGTGGCACTGTTTGATCCGACAAAAGTAAAAAGAAAGAGCGTATCCAATGGTGAAAACCTCTCTGAGGTGCTTGAGGATGAAGGGTTTGACATTCTCCCTGATAGTACACAACAGGAACGATCAATGATTCTCATCGAGGAAACCAAAGAATACAATGTGGGGACTCCTGAAAATCCTCATCTCATACATCTGGCATCTCTTCTCACTCCAGAGGAACAGCCTAAATTTATAGAGTTCTTCCAGAAGCGTCAGATCAACTTCGCATGGTCATATGCAGACATGCCTGGGCTTGATCCTGATTTAGTCATGCATCACCTCACCGTAGTAGAAGGAGCCAAACCTGTCAAGCAGAAGCTTTGTAAGATGCATCCTCAGATTGCAGTGCTAGTCAAAACAGAACTCAAGAAACTCCTAGATGTTGGTTTCATTAGATCAATTGATTATGCAGAATGGATCTCCAATATTGTGCCAGTTGGCAAACCAAAAAGGGGCATCCGCATTTGTACTGAATTCAGAGATCTAAATAAGGTCTGTCCTAAGGATGACTTCCCCCTACCAAATATCGAAATCATAGTGGATCTAACAGCAGGACATGCCATGCTTTCACTCATGGATGGCTTTTCAGGATACAATCAAATAAAGATCGCACCAGAGGACCAACATAAGACAACCTTCACATGTCCATGGGGCACATATTGCTGGAATGTAATGCCCTTTTGTCTAAAGAATGCAGGAGCCACCTATCAAAGAGCAATGACCACCATCTTCCATGACATGATGCATACCATGATGGAAGATTATGTTGATGACTTACTAGCAAAATCACTCACCAGAGAAGGGCATCTCCACATCTTAGATAAAATCTTTGATAGACTGGAACAATACCATGTTCAACTCAACCCAAAGAAATGTGTCTTTGGAGTAACCTCCGGGAAACTTCTAGGATACATTGTCTCAAGCAAAGGTATTGAGGTCGATCCAGCAAAGGTTAAGGCAATCATGGACATGCCACCTCCAAAGAATATCAGTCAGCTAAGGACATTACAAGGGCAACTTCAATCCATCTGAAGATTCATTGCACAATTGGCCGATAAGTGTCACCCATTTACACATCTGCTACACAAGAACATCCGCTTTCAATGGGATGCCCGATGCCAGCAAGCATTTCAGATGCTTAAAGACTATCTCATGAATCCACCATTGTTGATGCCACCAGATCCAAGTAGACCATTGTTACTCTATATCTCGGCAACAAGTACAACATTAGGTGTATTACTGGCACAACATAATGCAGAAGGCAAAGAGTGTGTTGTATACTACATCTCTCGCACACTGGTTGGCTATGAACTCAATTACACACCTATTGAGCGAGCTTGCCTAGCAGTAATCTTAGCAGCCACTAAAATTGAGACACTATCTATTAACACACAAGGTACAACTCATTGCAAAGATTGATCCACTCAAGTATTTACTCAGCAAAGCAACATTGACAGGTCGCTTGGCCAAATGGGTGATGATTCTAAGTGAATTTGACATTGAGTATGTGGACCGAAAGACTATCAAAGGGCAGGTCATTGCAGATCAGTTGGCCGATGCACCTCTCATAGGTGATCATCCTCTCATTTCCAATTTTCCAGATGAAGAGATATTCATGATCACAACAACACAACCATGGAAACTATATTTTGATGGTTCATACACTAGGCACGGCTCGGGGGCAGGCATTCTATTTATCACACCTCAAGGTGATAGAATCCCGAAGTCTTACAGGCTCACATTTCCATGCACAAACAACATAGCAGAGTATGAGGCCTTGATCACAGGACTCAGGTTAGTCGTACAATGGAAATTACAAGAACTGCAAGTATATGGAAATTCCCAACTAGTCATTCGACAAGAAACAGATGAATATCAGACCAAAGATGATAAACTCATGCCATATAAGCAAATGGTGGACACTCTAAAGACATCATTTACTACTATCACTTTTGAGCAGATACCAAGAGATCAGAATCGAGCTGCTGACGCTATGGCTACCATCGCATCTCTCCTAGATCTTCCACAGAATTCAACACGCTATGAGTTCTTGGTAGAACAGCTTTGGATCCCCGCTTATGATATCCCTAAATCTGAAATGATATGTCACCTTGTCAGTTCTGAATCCCCATGGTACGATGAGTTCTACACCTATCTCCGCGATCACACCCTTCCTCCCAACCAATCAAATAACCAACGTAAAACCTTCATTCGCCAAACTGCTCGATATACCATTATTGTCGAAACCCTATACCGACGCGGTCTTGATGGTACTCTCCTTCGATGTCTGGAACAAGATGAGATAACAAAGGCTTTGGAAGAGGTACATGAAGGAATTTGCGGGACTCACTCAAGTGGTCCATCACTCGCCAAGAAACTCCTGCGCAATGGATACTATTGGCCATCTATGGAAAATGATTCCTACTACTTTGTTAGAAAATGCAAGAAATGTCAAGTTCATGGCGACCTGATACATGCACCAACCCAGGAACTGCAACCAATCACAACACCATGGCCTTTCTGTCAATGGGGCCTTGACCTTATGGGTAAGATTCATCCATCTTCATCCAATGGCCATAAATTCATTATTACTACCACTAAATATTTCACAAAGTGGATTGAAGCTGTTCCACTTACCCAAGTCACCGGCAAGCAGATCACCTCATTCATCCTTAATTACATCATCTGCCGGTATGGCGTACCCATGTCCATCATCACAGATAACGGTCTTCCTTTCAAAAATCAGGATGTCCGCGAACTTTGTGAGAAATTTCATATCCAACACTGCTTTTCCACTCCCTATTACCCACAAGGCAATGGTCAGGCCGAAGCATCCAATAAAAACATATTGAGGATCCTAAAGAAGACAGTCAATGATGCTGGTCGTGACTGGCATGTTCAACTAAATCCGGCACTATGGGCATATCGAACTAGCATTCGAACCCCTACAGGTGCAACTCCTTGTTCATTGGTCTATGGTGCAGAAGCTATCTTGCCTATTGAGGTCGAGATACCGTCACTACGGGTTTCCTTGCACAATCTCATTGATTATGAAGCTTACAGAGTCTCATGTCTTCAGGACTTAGAGTTACTTGATGAGAAACGACAAGCTACATACAATCACCTCAAAGCCTATCAGCAGCACATGAGAAAAAGCTACAATCACCGAGTTAGACCTCGTACATTTGAGGTAGGTGATCTTGTTCTACGAGAGAATCCTCGCAACCAACCAAACCGAGAACATCAGGGCAAGTTTGAATCAAACTGGCTGGGCCCATATGTTGTCACTGCTGTGTTCGGGTCCGGGGCATATCAATTGGCTACATCAGAAGGAGAACCACTTGCAAATCCAATCAACAGCATGCACCTAAAACGGTTTTATACCTAAGGTGTATAGAGCATCAGGCTCCCCTGCATATCAGAAAATACCAAAAACATTCAGAAAAATGTCTTGAAGAAAATACAAAAACATTTAAAAAAAGTAAAGAAAAATCATGCATCCAAACGGTGAACAACCACTCCGGTGGCACCTTGGGTAAGTACGGTGGTGAAAACCTGGCAAATAGGTGCCACTCGCAAAGGCTATGGCTCCATTGTCTTTCAGACTTGTTGCGATCACATCTACTTCATACATACATCCATCCATCCATCAACCATGGCTTTTTATTCCTCTGCAATTATGATAGTACTCCATACATCTTGCATCCCGCTTTTTCATAGTCATGTCTAAAACTGGGGGCAATGCCTTTAACCTATTGATGGAAGTGGATTCTACATTGTCTTATGATTCATTAAGTTCTTCATTCAAACAATCATCAAAAATCCAAAAACATTCAAAAATATCTCGCAAAAATACCAAAAACATTCAAAACAATTCAAAATCCACAAACATCGACAAAACCATTGAAAAATCACACAAAAACATGGCAACACCTTGTACATACCCATCCATGTAGATACCAAAATAAACATTGACAAACTACTCACACAATGACCATTTACCAATCAACATCAACAATCAAACTGTCTTCAAGAAGGATGCATCCTTCCTTACCAAAACAAAGACAAAAGTGACGTTTTCTTTGACAAGAAAATTATGTTAAGCTATCAAATACTTGGTTGATTTGTGAGTACAATCGTTTGTTTATCTGTATCAGGATCTTGCGGCATTGTTTGTGTATCTTCGACACATTATTCCGATGAAGTTTTGGGGCATGTACTAATGGTGTCTACGTGGGAAGTTCACTAAGCTATGTGATCATAGGCAAAAATACAGTCATAGATCACTACGGCTTGCTGACTACAGCGTATACCTCGACCATATGAGCATGAACCATTACCAAGGATCCATATTCTTTATTCTTTATGTATATATTGTTTGTTTGCAGGTACAATGCTCTTTCTTTGGTTCCTCCTACCTCATCCAAACTGGATAAAGGTTTTATCTCTTATTACGGTATGCACTTGTCTCAGGATATGATCAGTCTAAGATCAAGGAGGACGATCCAAGTCATGCATGAAAGGAGATAATCCTTGTCTGTTCCGCAAGCAATACTCAGGTCAACTTGATCCATTATATCAAGTTGCTTGTATTAACTTGCTATATCAAATCCATGTAAGAAATCCTCTGGTCATCTTGAATATTTATGTCAAGTTGCTTGTATTTTCTTACAACATTTTAAAGCTCAATGATGAAAAATAAAGCACCATGGATCATCATTCCATCTCATCTGTATATATTGCATTTCGTTGCATTCCACCCATCCCTACATTCATAATAGCTGCATATCATGCATACATAGTCATAATAATGCATACTCTATTTTACTCATCTTCTTCCATAGGACTCGGTCCTAGTCCTCCATATCTTCTATCTAACATCAAATCCCTCCTCACCCTCCCTATCTTGATCATCAACATCATCCTAATCCCTTCATCGCTTCCCATCCTCACTCATCCACAAAATTAAGCCAGTTACTCTGTCTACACAGATACATCAACTCCCACACACCTAGACTATCAACAGATACTCTGATCAAGTATCTTCGGGTCTCAATAGGTAATCGATCATGGTAATCCTAGACTACATCAAGCATTTATCATAATGACCTAGTCTCAACAGGGCTGCTATGATTCACCACAATCATCCATCCCACGCACACACTATCAATTGATCAACCAATCAAACACAATCCAATGGACAATTACATCAATTGTCTACGTCTCAATGAGTATTTTGCTTCATATACCTTGACTTCATCGGGCAATTATATCAATTGTCTAAGTCACATCAGGTCACTTTGATTCACTTACTCAGACTTTATCATGTCCAAGCGACCAACTGACATCAACTGTCACGCTTTGACTTGACTGGGGCAATTAAACTGATTGCACCAGATTGTCCAACCAATTTTGATCAATTGTATAGCATCAATCCAAACCCCACACTACATCTGCTATGGATCTCTTGCATGACCTCAGGGTACTCGCTGGCTTGTTGTTTCTTCATATTCACTCCATTTTCTCCCATTCTTTCATCATTAGTTCTAATTTCTTCTATTCTACATCCCCTCCACTTTTCATTCTTTTTCGAGAGACCGCTCGATTTTTCAAAAAAAAAAATAATAATAATAATAATAAAATTCGGCCCATCTCTCGAGGGGGCATACCACCCATTAAATTTACATTTTATGGGGCATTTCTTCACACCTATTTTTCTTTCTTTGAAACGATGCGATAAACCGCACCGTCTCAAAGAGGGGCAAATGTAGTCACATAAATTTGTCCACTTAATTAAATGAATATTTAGTATTTATTTGATTATTTAACCATCAATTAATGAATTAATTAAATTAATATTTAATTAATTCATCTTAACCCTCTTCTCCTATTAATTAAATAAATTATTCAATTTATTTGATTTAATTCACTTAACCAAATTCAGACCATTAATTAAATAAATAAATCATATTTATTTAATTAAATACTCTCTCACATTTAAATAAATTAATATTTATTTAAATCCCCCAAAATCCCACCTCTCACATTTAAATAAATTAACATTTATTTAAATCACCTTTATCCTCCACCCACTTTTATTTTCCTACAAAAGCAAGTTGCACAATTATTTTAAATAAATAATTTATTTAAATCACCTTTATCCTCCACCCACTTGTATTTTCCTACAAAAGCAAGTTGCACAACTATTTTAAATAAATTATTTATTTAAAATCCTATTTATCCTCACCCACTTGAAACCTTTAATGGTTTCCCTTAAAGTATTCAAACTTGATGGCTTTAAAGTCTTCAAACTTGATGGCTTCCTTCTATAGTCTTCTTAAGACTTTAATGGTTTTCCTTAAAGTCTTCAAGCCTTTAATGGTTTCCCTCAAAGTCTTCAAGCATTTTAATGCTTTATCTTCATTTTTCTCATTTAAATAAATTAATATTTATTTGAATATTTATCCAAATGCAAATTACACCACTTAATTGAAATAAATGATTTTATTTTAATTGAAAATACCAAAATTTCTCCCACTTGCATTTTCCTACAAAATCCACTTGCATGCCTAAACCCCTTTTAGAATTTTCTAATCACTTCTAAATAACCTAACCCCTTCTCTAAACTTTGTCACATTCCTAAGCAAAAGGGAAGTCACTTCTCAAACCCTCAAAGTCTTTGATAACCATTAAAGGCTTTCAACCTTCAACCACTAAATGGCTCAAAGTCTTTGATAACCATTGAAGGCTTTCAACCTTCAACCACTTAATCCCCAAAGTCTCCAATAACCATTAATGGTTACCTCAAACCCTCCCACATGGTTAAAACATTTGTTTTGACTCAACCTCTACCCAACCCAAAGGTCTCATCAGGCCATTAATGCTTTGACCATGATTATCTCTTAAACATTTGCACAAAGGTTTATCCTTGGATTAACTCTTAATCCAGTGGGTAATCTTAATTTGGACTTGACCCTTAGCCTCTAGATAACCATGAGGTCTTCTCAAGCCTTTAATGCCTCCAACCTCTTCTCTCAACCCAATCCTATGTTGACACTTGTCACCATTTTATTGGTGCCAATTGTGCACATGGATCCCCAACTTTCAAACTTGGCCCTTGATTAAACCATTCAATCTTAACCCTTCATTTCCCCATTTCTTCTATAAATAGAACCCTTCTCCTCAAGCAAAAAAGGAGCATTAGAGTATTGTTGTTATACTGGCATTAGCATAGAGCTTTCTCATAGCATCACTATCTACACTTGCATAGCATTTGCTTATCATATTCAACCATCTTGAATCTCCATATGGCATCCATGGCGAGTGCTAAAAGCTGAGAGCTACACTCATGTGGAACTTGGAGAGGAGAGGAACAAGGGAGGAGAAACTATGAGCATCTTGATTAGCATTTGGAGGAGTATAGTTTATCTATTCTATGTTTGTATGCTTTCTATTTCATGCTTAATATCTCTCTTGATATGCCTGTTTAGGATAATCTTTTGTTGCTAACACTAACGTTTGTTTCTTGTGCTCTTGTGTGTGTTGCCATCAAATAGATTTTCTAATCCTTTTTGCAGAGCATCAGTTCCTATTCATGAAGGAGGAGAGTTCCTCCTAGACTGCTCATTTTAAGTCATTTGGGGTGGGTCCATAGAGATTAATCAGATTAAAACTTAGGTTATTACTGATACATTTAATGTCTAGTCCCATCCAAAATTTGCTGGTCTCTATAATTTCTAGAGAGATACGAATGGGGTCCCACATAATACCTAAACCTCCAAAATCCCCAATCGCAAGACTACGTGACCAATTGTACCTTCCCAAATGTTTCCCAAAAGTTTCCCCTCCAAGACCGTCTAACTTAGTTTCCTGAATAATAGTAATTTTAGCTTTGACCTTAAAGATGCAGCGCTTTAGAACGTGCTGCTTGTTAGGGGTGTTGATGCCCCTAACATTCCACATTAATAACTTCATGGCGACATGGGAGGGAACTTCCCCCTCCCTACATTGAAGATGTTTGTAAGCTTGGTTTGGTCCAAATCCTTCCCATCCAATAGTCTTAACTCCGAATTTGATCTTCTCCCTCTCCACTTTTGGGAAGATCCACAATCCGGTTTATTCCTACCATCCATATTAAAGGATAAACCTAATGGGCTTGCTTCGAAAGGGTTTTCCTGACAAAGAGCAGGGGAAGCCTCTCCAGGAGTCTCTATCTTAGGAAATAGCTGAGGAGAAGGAGGAGGGAAAGAGGAGTTGATTACCGAGTCTAGTTGAGCCTCTTTGTGAATAAAATCCTTTGAGCCTCCCAGATCCGAGAAATGATCTAAGTCTCTGAGATCATCATCATCAGCCAGGCTGCATTCCACAATATCTATCTGATCAGCTATATCTTCTTTCAAGGAGTTGGTGAATTCAAGTAGGTCGCCTAAGGCTTCTTTGTTCAAGTAGATAGATTGCTTGTCCAATTTACTGTTGACCTGGACTAAATTGGGGGAGTGTTGCATGTTAGGAGAAGAGAGGCTTGAAATCCGCTTGTCCAAGGGGACATGAGATGGGTCTAAAATAGGATTCCTGAGAGGGGAAAATGATCTACTATGCCAGATGAAGTATATGGTGGGGTTTTGGCTTTCTTGGATGCTGAGACTGAGGTGTGAGAAGATGTGCCAGAAGTAGATAATGCGGCCTTGGTTTTATTGAGAGAGGGTGAACCTACTATGGTTGTAGTTATGAGAGGGATGAGATGAGTCTCAGGGCCTGAAGATGGCTGACTATTGTCGATATGTTGTTTGTTTTCAACAAAATTGGGGTTGATTATTGTCTCTTTGATATAATTGCTCTTGTGACAGATAAAAATTTCTGAAGTGTCAATGATGTCATCATAGATTGAAGGGATGATCTCCCACTTCCCTGTTGAGGAAATTAGATCAAGAGGGCTCAAATTAGGGTTAGTGGTTTTGAGATCAATTAGTATTTTTATATCTCTCTCAAAGTTCCTATCTCGAATTCCTCTAAAAACCAGTCATTTCCCTAGCCCTTCCGCAATTGA
The DNA here is from genome assembly GCF_030272615.1 of Cryptomeria japonica. NCBI lineage: Eukaryota > Viridiplantae > Streptophyta > Pinopsida > Cupressales > Cupressaceae > Cryptomeria > Cryptomeria japonica. The sequence goes on from NC_081407.1 coordinate 464,979,023, forward strand.
TTCTATAATTTCTAGGGCATGAAATTTAGCAGGAAGAGGGTCGATATTGACCCAATATAGGGAGCTTATAAATGCAAAGATTTTAGGGTTAAAGTTGGGAATCCAATCAATGCAGTAAAAAATACAACTGTTAAGCAATTTCTCGTTGCATCTGAGAAGGTCCTTCTTTACACTAGAATTAATGCATGTAATTAAAAAGCACTGAGAGCCCAAATTGAAGGTACTTACTAGTTTGTGGAACTTTGACTCCCACCAACCTTTAACGTCTTCGAAGGAATGATAGGGCACTCTCCATTTGGCAATGAAACTATTGCTCTGATGAAAAATGGTGTTCTTCTTAAGAAAATTTGATTCCACCTTGATCATAAGTTTCCGATCTTTAGGGTTAGAAGGAGGCAAGCATGACCAATCTTTTTGCTTCACAGAGTGAGAGGAGGTTTCTCTTATGTTTTTGTTTGTTGTGGGATGCAAAGAAAAGCCTCGTGAAGCAAGATTTGCCTTAAGCCAACAATTGTTTAGCACCTTCTAAACTCCCTGGCTTGACCCACCGATTTTTTGAAATGGCCTTCGGGAGGAGGGAAGGAGGGGGGAAAATAGGCATATTTGGTGCCCCCGAGGAGCGGCCTTGAGGAAGAAGCAGAGTAGGTCATCGCCCCCAAGGGTAACGAATTAGGGTTTGACATAATGTGGTGGGCGTTCCTATGGCGTCTGGACTTCCTTCTTTCCACCACCTGCCAAGTCCCATCTTCTTCGCTCAAGGAATGCTTGCATTTAGGGGGAGAGAAGATAGTGAGTCACATGGTTTGTGACTGCTTGAGAATTTTGAGCATTCGCTGGAAGCCGAAAACTTGTAGAGTAATATTGATAGTAAAGGGTTAATGAGTAGAGTATATTGGGCAAATATTTTGTTATAATTGAATTTGTAGATATTATTCATATATTTACTTCTATATATATACAATTATATAATTAAAATTATTATATTAAGATTAAATATATTTTTGATATTAAAAGAAAATCAAAATTAAACATGTTAATTATATATAATCAATGAATAAATTATATATAATAATATATTAGTAAGGTTAAATATATTAAATTATTAAAATATAAGAAAATTTGTGATTAAGGTTTGAGATTAAGGTGTGAATAAATAATTTAATATTATGCATATTATTGACCAATATTATTAACATATTTAATTATAATCTAAAATATTGTATATAGATTAATATTACTAATTATAAGTAATTTATTATCTTCAGACATGTAGTATCGTGGTTTAAACACTCCGTTGGTGAAGCGGCCACTAAGGTTCAAATCCCTGTTGGGCCATTGTGCTCGCAAGGCCTTGTGCCTTCGCTGGGCCATTGTGCTCACGGATTTGAACAAGTGAATAGTGGGGAAGAGGTCCCCCGTTTGTGGCCTCGCCGGTTCATAGCTCCTCCGGGTCAAAAGCGTTCACGTGGAGCTGGAGGGCGTGTCGTGTCAACGTCACCGGTCATGTTAAAAAGTTTACCAAGCATATTTTTAAAAAAATTATAAATAATTTATTAATAGTAACATTACCCAAAATATAATAATAATAAATCTACTAATCTTATTTTTATTACTTAAAGTTATTAAATTTGTTAATTAGAATGAATAATAAAATAACACCCAAAAAATATTTTTAAAATATATATAAACTCAATCAACATAATACTTTAATTATTTTTAAATTTTTTAAAATTATCAAACTAAATTATTTTCAAATCAATACATTAATTATAACAAATATTACTTAAAAAATGAATTAAATTTATCACTTTATCATTAATCAAGACACTAGATTTCTTAGCCAACCAATATTGTTATCATATTAACCAAAAAATAAGATTTTTTTTACCATCAAATAACAAAATTGTCTTGAAAAGAAGATGGATATAGCTATCAAGTGAAACCTACTAAAAGTGAAGATGTGGTAGATAATGAGGATGTTGAAGATGACACATGGAAAGTTGAAAATTCTGTCAAATTTTCCAGTGAGGATTTTGTACATAGTGACAAAATGAACCCTTGGACCTAGCCTAGGATGTGATGCCAGAGGAGGTGGACAACAAAGGTGTGAGTGCGAGTATATGTGCCACGTGCAAGACAACTGTGAAGGAATTGGATGCCCTAAAAAAGCAAGTGATGGAGATTGAAAAGAAGATGGTGAGTGTGTCTAAATTTAACATGTGAGTCATGCATAGTTCAGCTACCTTAATGTGCCTAATGTAGAAAAGGGTTCTTGGCAAGGATGCTGAAACTGAGGAGAATTGCAAGGAACTTTTCAAGTTTGTTATTAAAGACTAGAGCAATGTGCTCAAGTAGTTTGTTTTGCTAGTTTTTTAAATATGATTTTTTTGTTGTATCTTTTCTAGTTATAAGACTCGGCTTTGTCTATATATGTTGCTAGGATTGTTTATGATATTAGGTTACTTTAAGTAAGTTTCTATTAGTTTACTATTAAAGTATTCTTCCTATTAATGTTGCCTATGGGTTGTTAGTGTAAAGGGCCAACACCCTTGTTTTTTTTTGTTTTTTTTAATATCAAAAATAAAATTGTATTGCCACAATTTGATAGAACTTTGTAGCAAGCAGCCTTGTGGATATTTTGGTTGGTTAAACAATTTCATTTTTATGAGTATTTTTATGTTGTTTAAAGTAGATAATAATAATAATGATTATATTATTTCAATTTGTTAGTATTCATAAAGAAATTTGATAATAATGATCTTTATATATTATAACTATTTTTCATATAAATTATACTCTCTAAAACATCATATTATCATATAATATTTGCTCAACATAGCATAATGAATCCTAAGCTAACAAAATACATGTAAGATTCCACATTTTCTATTAGCCAATCTCATGTTTTGAAATCAAGTTTAAATTTGCAAATAGATTTTTGTTTTCATTATGCACACAACATAATTGATTTTATTTTGGATTTTGCATTTTCTAGTTTTCAAGGAAGCAAAAATATGATGATTTGTAGAGAAGATAAGAGGAATCTAGATTTATGATACATTGTTTCAATACAAAAACTAGTGATTGTTGTTGTTTTTTTTTTCTTTTTTTTTCTTCGATTAATGTAATATTCATGTGGTTGTATGTAGTGGAAAGATTTACAATTTTTTATTTTTAGGAACTCAATCTATTACGAATTCAGGTACATTTTTAATATGAAACTATTGTTTTGTGTTCTTTTCTAGCCTTTTTATAATAATGTAATGCTCATGTGATTGTTCATGTTTGTAGAGGAGGGAGGTTAGTAGAATGAAAAAATCTACTTAAAAGCCTCTTTATATGTTTCTAGGCATTATATCTCAATCTATATTGTTATTGTCTTCTAGTTTGAGTTTTTATGTGCACCCTAGATCATTCCATGATCATCATTCCCTTGCTCCTAAATTTCTAAAAGAAAAACGATAAAAAAAATCATACAATCTTCATTTTTAAGACTTTTTTTTTCTTGCTTTTGTTTGTGTTGCTTTTCATAGCTCAACCTTAGCATGTGTTCTTTAAAGAATTCATTATTGATATTTTTATTGGTTAAAGAATTTTTTTATTATGTTTTTTTTATGTTCTTTAAAGTATTTAACAATAATGAGTTTTTTATATTTTTTAATTTATTACTATATATTTTAAAATAATTTAATAATAATAATCTTGATATATTCCAATACAACAAACATCGCTAGCTATTTTTCATATAAATTGCACTCTCTAAGACATCATGTCATCAAAATAATGTTTGTTCATGTTAAAATCTGAGAAACAGATTACAACCCAGAATTGAATTGAAAGAGATAGATCAAATAAATTGTAAATACAAATGAAATAAACAACATAACAATGATACCGAGAGAAAACTGATGTGAAGTTCTCCAAGGCAAAATAACATCAAATTACTATCTCCAACTATATGAAAATACAAGCAAGGTAGCATGTTTATATAGACTCAAGAGAGGGGTGGAGGTGGCAATACCGGCCAATGAGGAGAGACCACCATGATGGTCTAAACATAGTAAATGCACCTCATCATAGCATGTCGACACCTCAATGCCCACTTGTCTGAAGTAAATATGATTTATTAACCTAAGCAAGCTTAATTAAAGTGTAGGAAAAACTTAGGAAAAGGGAAAATAATAAACCCAACTAGGAAAATAAAAACCTACACTAACACCCCCCCTTAAGTATAGCTTAGATGGGTGAAAATATGGGTCCCGACAAATGAAGCCTGATGAGGTACCCATGTACATAGTCCTCCCCCCAAACAAAGAAGAAGCTCCCCCCAACAAAGGAGAGTACAACCCCTCTAGAATAGAGAGAGAGAAAGAGAGAGAGAGAGAGAGAGAGAGAGAGAGAGAGAGAGAGAGAGAGAGAGAGAGAGAGAGAGAGAGAGAGAGAGACTAAGAAGCCCCCCCAACAAAAGAGAACACCTGCCGCACCCCAAACAAATCTCTCAAATGAATGAACTTGCTTTTAGTGAAGGGTTTGGTGAAGATGTCTGCAGTTTGATCTGATGTCAGACAATATGGAAGATCAAGAACCTGCTCATGAATCAACTCTCGAATATAGTTCATGTGAATCTCAATGTGCTTGGTTCATTGATGATGGACTGAATTGCGAGAAATCTGCATAGCACTCTAGTTGTCACAAAAGATGACTGTAGGCTTTCAAAAGGAAATGTCAAACTTAGTGAGAATGTTCTGAAGCCAAATGGCCTCAGTAGCAACATTAACTGCTCCTCGATACTTAGCCTCAGTAGATGAAAGAGCAATAGCAAATTGTTTCTTGCTCTACCAATAAATTGGACCAGAACCAAGAGAGAAGCAATACCCTGAAGTGGACTTGCGATCCTGAGAATCACCTACCCAATCTGAATCTGTATATCCCACCAAGTCAATATCTACGTCCGCTATATAATGAATCCCATAACTATGAGTACCCTGTACATAGTGAAGAATCTGCTTAGTTGTTTTCCAATGCAGCTCATGTGGCTCCTGCATTAACCTGGAGACTAGGCCCACTGCATATGAAATACCAGGCCTCGTGTGAGTCAAATATATGAGGCTTCCAACTAATTGATGATACAAGGTAGCATCCGCCAAGGGTGAAGAATAAGAAGCCTTAAGTTTGACTCTTGACAGAAATGGAGTCGGTGCGGGCTTACAGTCAGCCATGCGAAATCTCGAGAGCATATCAAGAGCATACTTAGGTTGTCCAATGAAGATACCAGAAGGCGATTGAGTGATCTCAATCCCTAAGAATTAGTGGAGTAGGCCTAAGTCATACATCAAGAAGCGATCATGAAGGGCAGTTTTGACTACCTTGATACGAGATGAGTGACTCCTAGTGATCAACAAGTCATCAACATAGAGAAAAAGGAAGGTGAGAGTATCATCTTGCTGCAAAATGTAGACGTTTGGATCATAATGGCACCGGGTGAACCCAACTAATAGAAGGAAGGATTCCATCTTGGCATACTAGGCACGAGGGGCTTGTTTAAGGCTATTGAGAGACTTCCAAAGGTGACAAACAAGTGAAGGATCCTGGATGAACCCCTGTGGATGCTCCATATATATTTCCTCCTGAAGGTCACCATGAAGAAAAGCACTCTTCACATCCATGTGATGAACTTCCCAGCGATGGGAAGCAACAATAGCAAGGACTAGTCAGATGGAATTCATCTTGGTAATTGGTGCAAAAGTCTTAGAGTAGTCAATCCCAGCAACTTGGGAGAATCCTTTGGTGACCAGGCGAGCCTTATGCTTATCAACTGACCCATCTGCAAAAAATTTTGTTAGGTAGATCCACTTGCACCGAACAAGTTTCCTTCCCTTAGGAAGAGGGACTAAATCCCAAGTATGGTTCCTCTCCAAGGAATTGAACTCCTCCTGCATAGTTGCATCCCACTTGGGGACACCTGAAGCTTCCTAAAAGGTCCATGGATTGGAAGCTATAGAAAAGAAGAGATGTGGAGCATGCTCAAATTGTGACCTTGTTCTTCTCTCGTTTGAAGGATCACCAACCTAATCACCTGCTAACTCCAATGTTTGACGATCCCAAAGAGGCCCAGTAGCTGGATAATGAGGAGAATCTGAAGGAGATTCATCACCCTCTGAAGGATTACTAAGAGAAGAGGAAGATGAATCCTCACCATCATCATCTAAAGTGGAGGAAGAAGACTCCTCAAAAGGATTAGGAGGATTAAAATCCTCAGAAGATCTATCATCATGAAGTTGCAATGTCTCCATAGGAATGAAAGATGGAGAAGTGGTAGAAGAAGAACTGGAAGTATCCTCCTCAAAATGAACACTCCTCTCAATGAAAATCTCATGTGTGGTAGGATGGAGAAGCTTGTAGCCTTTAATACCATCTGGATACCCAACAAATATGCAAGGCTTGCTCTGCGGATCCATAGCCTTGTGTTTCTCTGCTGGAATGTGGGCCCATGCAGAAGACCCAAACACTAAGAAGTGTTTGACTATGGGTTTCTGACCAGTCCAAGCTTGAAAAGGAGTTACCCCTTTCACAGCTCGATGAGGAACTCGATTCTAGATATAACATGCACATTTGATGGCCTCTGCCCAATACTGATGTGCCAATGATCTAGAGTGGATCATAAAATTAGCCATTTCCTTCAAGGACCGATTCTTACGTTCTACAACTCCATTTTGTTGTGGAGTGTAGGGAACTGTGTGTTGAAGATCAATGTCTTCTGAGATACAAAACTGCTCAAACCTCTGGTTGACATATTCCCCCCCATTATCGGTGCGCAGAACCTTGATGGTTTTCCCTGATTGATTCTCTGCAAAGGCTTTGAATTCCTAAAAAGAATCAAATACCTCAAACTTTTGCTTGAGAAAATATACAAAGGTGTACTAAGAAAGATCATCAATGAATCTCAAGACATATTTGGCCCTGCTGAAAGAAGGATTTGGAAATGGTCCTGCTAAATCACTGTGAACTAGCTCCAAAAGCTGTGTGGCTCTCTATGCTTTGCCTTTATCAAATTTTTCTTCAGGGTGCTTGCCAAGAATGCATCCTTGACAAACTCCATCAAGAAATCGAATAGAAGGCAACCCTATAACCATGTCATGCTGACTGAGTTGCTACAAGTAGTGGTAGTTCAAGTGGCCAAACCATTGATGCCACAAACAACTCACCTCATCCGAGTGAGTAAGCAATGCAAGTGAAGGAGAATTAGGAACAAAGTGAGAAAATTGATACAATCTGGGCTGATGATCTGCCTTTCCCACTACAATTGTAGACCCATTGGGCATCTCACTAATTACCATTGTGCCTAGAGTGAACTCAACCCACTTGCCAGAGCTAGTGTGAGTGATCTGATAGACAGATAGGAGGAGAGTAGTTGACAAAGATGGAACACAAAGGACATCCTGAAATATTCCTTTTCCCACGTCAACAGACCCTCTCCCATGCACTTCAATAGGAGTATCATCACCCAATAGAATAGATGCCATGGAACATGACTCCAAGGAGGAAAAACTATCCTTTGATGAAGCCATGTGGTGCGAAGCACCCAAGTCAATAATCCAGGAATTGGGCTGGGAAGCAACAACAACTAGGGCCTTTCCCTTTCCTTTGCCCTTACTTGTGTCCTTTGAAGATTCCTGAGATGAACTTGGTTTGTTAGAATCAGGCACCTTGATGTTGTTCTTTTCTAGAAGATGAGTCAAATGATCAATTTGCTTCTTTAGACATTTATGTTAATCATGACCAGGTTTCTTACAATAGGAACACTTAGTTTTCTCCTTCTTGGGCTCGTCACCCTTTGAAGAAGATGCATCATTAGTTGCTTTTGAAGTAACTGGCTTTTGTTCTTTCTTCTTTTCTCCTTGGGTCTTTTGTTTCTTTTCTTGCTTAGAAAGCCCATTTTGATCTTTTGTACCTTGGTTGGAAACCAAGGCTTGAGATTTAGAGGGCTTAATTGTGCCCATTTGAATCAACTTATCCTGTTCTTGTGTGAGTTGTTTTGCAAAATCATCAAGAGAAGGCATTTTAAAGTTGGTTCCTAAGGCACTTTTTGTAGCATAGAAAGTAGACACAAAAACTGAATAGTTTGGTCCAAGTTTGGAAAGAATGCTTAGAATCAATTGTGAATCTTTCTTATCTATCCCACACGCCTTCAATTGCAATCTTACAACCTTTAGTTTTGTGAAGAAGTCCTAAATTGTATCAAAATTACATGGATTTATCCCTATTAACTCATTCTCCAATTGGTGTCCCCTTACCTCACCTTGTTTACCAAACAACCCTTCTAATATTGTCCATACATCATTTGGAGTTGTAGTAGATTCAACATGAAAAAGAAGATCAGAAGATACAGACATACATAGAGTACCATAAGCTTCATCACATTTGTTAAACCATTTTGGCTTTTCTGCAATTAGTGTTGGTTCAGTTTCAAGTCCCATAGTTACTCTAAACAACCCCAACTTCTTAAGATAGATTGCCATTTTTTATTTCCACTCATAGTAGTTGTAAGGTGTGAATATTGGTACTGTATTTTGATCTATTTTAATGTAGAAAGTAAGATTGCTTATGTAGAAAAGACAGATGAAAAACTTAGAGAGAACACACTAGACCACCCCCCCTTTGTACTAGATCAGAAATAACCCCCCATATATGATAAGGTGGAACTTTATAATTTAGTGCATTTACAATGCTGAAGTTATTTTCCAAAGTTTTACAAAGTCCAAAAAATGGACACAAATACTGAAGGCAAAAATAATATCTCATAATATGAGCATAAACCAACACCAATGTATTCTACTTGAAATAATATCCACTTTCAAAAAATGAATTACTTTAATCCGAGATCATATGTGAAAGTTATAGTGGTTTGAAGTTCATAAAACGGGGACTACCCTTCAGATCTACTGATAAAACTTAATTTCTATAAAATTGGAGAAAAAATTAATTGTACCACTACAAAAAGCACAAAAAAATACCCTATTTCAAAAAAAATTGCACTGAAAAATACCTCCGTATGACTGAGAAAACCTCATTTGAAGATCAGATGCAAAAATGAAAACTGCAATGGTGAGGGGTCTGTCTGAAGCTTTCGAACGTGATTTTCAAAAGATCTGTTGACTGAATAAAAAATATGGTAATGACCTAGATGGTTTTTTCTAGCGGCAAAACAAACTCAGAAAGCGTTTTTCTTTATCACCTTTGGAAGATGGGGCCATAGTGCAAAAAAATGCCTTCAACAAGGAAAAAATGACATGTAAAGCTTCTGGTGTCTGATCTGCACACACTTTATATGAAAATAGAGGTTTTTGGGCCTTCCAAACACAAACGAAAGGTTTGTTAGGCCTGAAAACACACTATTTGAAAGTTCCTTCACAAATTTAAGCTTCAAAAACCTTGTTTTACAAAAAAATCATATATGTAAAACAATATTACTGGATCATCATAAACCTTTGCTGGTTTTTCAGATCATGCAAAATGCAAAAGAAAACATAACAAGATTTTACAAGATCTCTATAATAATCTAATCTTTCAAAACAGGCTCTGATACCATGTTAAAATCTGAGAAACAGATTACAACCATGTTAAAATCTTTAGTACATGCTCTACATGTATAAATCTTGTAAATACAAATGAAATAAATAGCATAACAGTTATATCGAGAAATCCCTTCATGTAGAGCGAGGTGGAGAGCGGTCGGGTCCAGAATTCAAATTTTTTGAGCGAAAGCTCTAGTTTGGCGCAAGGACAACTTGTTGCAAAAGATTCAGAGAGTCCTGCAGAAGGGGGGAGCTCAGGTTGTAAGGATCCTGATGCTCCCTTGGATTCGGGGGACCCAGGGGGAGGACCAAGACCATGTGAAGAGCGGATAGCAGGAGGTAGCGGGAAAGGTCAGGTTCAAATTTCAAAATTAGAAGGCAGCAACTTGGAAGGAGCTCTAGGACAACAAGCGGCTAGCGGTTCAGAGAACATAGTGGAAGGTAAAGTATCTTCTAGAAGGGATCTTGAGAATCCAACGATCCCAAAGGATCTTAAGGGGGGGACCCAGTTTGAATGGGCATATTGGCAAGTGGTCCTCTTTGTTTGGGGTCAAACCCAAAGGTAAGTCTTCACTGCCCCCGGTTAAAAATACCTCGAATGTCTCTCAGGGCAAGTTTGCCATCTTTGTTCCAGACCAAATCATAGACCATAATATTGCTAGAATGGGAAATAAATTGATTGGTAAATTTTTTGGGACGAGACCGAATATAGAGATCATCCGCAGATTTGTTAAAAGAAAGTGGAACTTGAACGGCCAGGTAGATGTGGTTGCAATGAACAAAGGTTGTTTGTCCTTCTCTTTCTCTTGTGAGGAGGATAGAAGAAACATTCTCTATAGTGGATCCTGGGCAATCAGAAAATATATCATGTACATCCAGAAGTGGTACCCTAATGCGGGAAGAGAAAAAAAAAATTTGGTTCAAGTTTCGGTCTGGATTAAACTCCCTAGGCTCCCAATGGAATACTGGGAGGAAGATGTGCTTGCAGGAATAGCCAATACCTTCAGGGAGCTTATTTCTATTGATCAGGTCACGACATCCAGAAGAAGGCTTATTTATGCCAAGATTTGTGTAGGAGTTAGACCTAATACGAACATGCCAGGGGAGATAGAGATAGAATCTAAACTTGGGAAGTGGAGGCAAAATATTGTTTATGAATCAATCCCTTTTGCTTGCTTTCATTGTAAAAAAGTAGGACACTGGGCTAAAAAATGCCCAAATAATGAGGTCAAATCTCATCCCCAAGCTAAGGTTTGGAAAAAAGTAGATAGCTCTCTGAAAGCTTCAGATTCTAATAATCTAGATCAGGAAAAATAGTCTCAGGTTGGAAGGACAGAGGTAGAGCTCATTAGTGAAATGGGAAATGAATTGAAGAAAGGAGATAGTACAAAAATAGATCATTAGGAGATGGAGCAGAGTGACAAGGATCCAGGGCATGGAGAAATAAAATCTAAAGACAACAAACAGAATGAGGAACCAGAAGAGGATAAGATAGAGTTAATCTCAGATAAGCATGAGAGTAATGGAGATAAAAAAATCCAAAGGAAACAAAGAGGAAGGAGATAATTTTAACCTTGTATCTAATTCTCTTGAAATAGATAAAGAAACAGACTGGATTCAGGATGCCCAACCTGATAACATTCTGGATCAAGGGTTGACGAAGATCTCATTAGCTTCTCCAGTAAAGGTAAAGCTGACCTTTCTGGAGGAAAAAGAACCAAAATGGGGAGATGAGGAAGACATCAAAAAGGCACTGGGGAAGAGTGAATCAAAGCATGAGGAAGAAGAAGGAGCAGAGGACAAAAGAAAGACCAAGAAAAAAAAAAGAATAACAATAACATTAATAATAGTACACTGACTAGAAACACCAGAAGCAGGCTTGGGGATGTGGGGGCGCAACATACTTCTCCAAGAAGACATTCGAATACTAAAAAGAGGTCAATGGAAACAAGAAGGAATATTGCAGATGGGAGTCAAAGAACCATCTTTGAGGCAGGTATTTCTAAAAAACCATGAAGATCATCTCTTGGAATATTCGAGGACTGAACAGTCCTCACAAACATGATTTAGTTAAAAGTATGATTAGAGATAAAAACCCTGATATTTTTTTGATTCAAGAAACCAAGATGGCAAAAGATAAAGTAGAAAGTTTGAAGATGTTCAAAAATGGAGGAGTTAGTGGAGGGAGTTCAGAAGGTGCCTCGGGAGGTATTGTTACTTTCTGGAACAAAAACAATGTAGAAGGAGAGGTGTCGATTCTGGACAACAAATTGGCTTGTATCAGATTTAAGCATCTTAAAAATTGCACTACTTGGGTCTTAACTAATTTGTATGCTCCTAACACTAAGACCAACATAAGTTATTTTTGGAGAAATCTTACTTTGTTAAGAAGCAGGTTTGCTGAGGATAGCTGGGTTATTATGGGAGATTTCAACACCCCTTTGAAGGAAAATGAGAAAAAGGGAGGGAGTCAAACTAATCTGGACAGTAGATTGGACTTGATGGACTTTATTAACAATAATGCTATCCATGACTTGGAGTTGCAAGGAGTTAAATTTACCTGGACCAATAGAAGGAGTGGCGAGGATTTAATTCAGGTTAGACTTGATAGAGCTCTTCTATCCCTAGATTGGTTTAACCTTCATGTCTGTTCTTTATCTTCTCACATAAGGGCAGGATCAAACCATTACCCAATTACCTTTATGGCAGAGGCAAAGAATAGAAGGAGGCATTTCCCTTATAGATTTGAAAGAATGTGGACTAAACACCCGGATATGGAAAGCAAGATTAAGGATTGGTGGCAGGTCAGTATTGAAGGAAATGTCATGTATAGAGTGGTTAAAAAGCTTAAGATTGTAAAAGAAAATGTTAAGAAGTGGAATAAGGAGTTCTTTGGGAATATCTTTGCCTCGAAAGCCACAATCCTCTTAGAGATAAAGGATATTCAGGATGAGATACAGAATAATGGTTATACTAATACTTCAAGAGATGCCGAAGATGTTATCCTTATGAGATATCATGACATAATAGCCAAAGAAGAAACCTACTGGAAACAAAGATCAAGAAATATTTGGTTGAAGGAAGGGGACATGAATACTAAATATGCCCACATGTCCACCCTAAGACATAAGGCCATTAATAGAATATCTTAGATTAAAGTGAATGGCAAAAGTGTTGAAGAAGAAGAACCCATGAGCAGGGCTGCTATGGATTTTTTCTCCAATCTACTTGCTAAGGATCAAAATTTGGATATGCAAGCCCAAAGGAATCTTCTCGAATGAATTCCTACAATCTTAGGGGATGATCAGAATTCTCACTTGACTGCTATCCCATCCCATGATGAGATTCTGAAAGCTGTCAACTCCTTTGAAGGTAACAAGGCCCCTGGCCCGGATGGTTTTCCCATGTTCTTTTTTCAAATGTACTGGCATATTATTGGAGATGATGTGTCCAGAGTTGTGAAAGAGTTTTTTGGTGCTAGAAATTTTTTGAAAGAGGTAAATGGCACTTTTATTTCTCTTATCCCCAAAATGATGGGGGCTAATTCTATGGATCTCTTCAGACCTACAAGTCTATGCAACTCTCTTTATAAGATAATTTCCAAGGTTCTAACTTCTAGAATCTTGAAGTTGCTTCCCTCTATCATATCTCCTCAGTAAAGTGGTTTTGTCCTGGGTAGACAAATCATGGACTCGATCATCCCAGTCCATGAAAATATCCATTCTTTGTTTAACTCTAAAAAAGAAGGCTTTTTTTTTCTGAAGCTTGACCTATCTAAAGCCTGCGACATAGTGGATTGGGATTTTATGATGGATGTGCTCTCTACTTTTGGCTTCAGCTCTAGAAGTATTAATCTTATCAGACAATTAGTTTCCTTGGCTTCTTTCTCTATTTTAATGAATGGATCTCCTTCCCCTTTCTTTAAAGCATCTAGAGGACTGAGGTAGGGAGATCCCCTATCCCCGTTTATCTTTATTATAATGGCGGAGTGTCTAGAGAGATGTATTGGGAAGCTGGTTGAGAAAGGGGAGTTTTGTGGATTGAATCCATATTTTGTGGATCAAATCTGTTCCTATCAAGAGTTTGTTGATGATTCTATAATAATGGGGAAAGCTATGGTGCAAGACTCTAGAAGTTTAAAGAATGCTCTGGATGGTTATGGTTCAGCTACTGGACAACTTATTAATTGGTATAAAAGTTTTGTTTATTTTATCAACACCCTAGAGAGAAGGAGGATTAAAATAAGTAATATCTTGGGTTGTCAAGTAGGGAGTCTTCATTCTTCCTACTTGGGGCTCCCCTTATGCCATGATCCACCTGACACTTTTTGGGGAGCTTTGGTGGATAAATTCCACAAGAAGCTAACTAGCTGGAAGGGTGCTCTTCTAAGCCAATCTGGTAAGGTCTGGCTGCTGAAATCTACTCTTCAAAGTATCCCTCTTTATGCTATTAGTCTCTTTAGAATTCCTGCCAAGTATGCGGAGGCTATTGAAAAGATTCAAAGAAATTTTTTATGGATAGGGGTTGAGGAGAAGAAGAGAATGAATTTGATTGCCTGGGATAAGGTATGCAAGCCAATAAGAAAGGGAGGACTGGGTCTTAGAAGAATAAGAGACATAAATGAGTTCCTTATGGCCAAGCAAATTTGGAGAGGGTATAAAAATCAGGGAGAGTGGAAACTGATATGGGACAACAAGTATAAAAGACAATGTCCAACTCTTTAAAGCTTCCTTAAAGCGGAAAATATTCCAATTGGCTCCAACATTTGGAAAAATGTTTCTATAACAAGAGACTTAATTGCCAGAGGTGCAAAATGGAAAATGGGGAGAGGGAATCTTATCCAATTCTGGGATGATTCTTGGTTGTTGGAGTCCCCTTTGACTGAAAATCCCAAGTGGAGTAGATTTCAAAACCAATGCAAGGAAAGATTTGGATCTATGGTGGGTGATTATTGGGAAGATGGATAGTGGAAGGATTTATCTCAGGTGGATCAGTCCTTGGGAAGTCTGAACAGAGTTATGAACTCTATGGTAAGGGTTGATGAGGAAGAGCAATTAATTTGGAAATTCACAACAAGTGGTACATTCACTGTGGCTTCTCTTTATTATCAACAATACTCTAACATGGAAAGCCCAGGCTGGGCTAAGGCATGGGTGAAAGGCCTCACCCCTAAGATTAACATTTTTTTCTGGACAACCCTTCAAGATAAAATTCTAACAATTGAGAATATCAGAAAAAGAGGTATGAGCATGCCTAGTGTTTGTATTCTATGTAAGTAGAATGAGGAGACCATTAATCATATGCTCTTTCATTGCCCTTTCTTTGCTGATGTTTGGGGAAGATGTCTGGACCACTTCAAAATCAGTTGGGGCTTCCTAGAGTCAATTCAAGAGGTTTTCAACTCTTGGCATCATCCTTCAAGGAATAACTCTACTACTTTATTGTGGAAACTTGCCTTACCTCATATGTGTTGGGGTAAATGGAAAGAGAGAAATGATAGAGTTTTTAGAGAGAAGGTTTCTAAGGTTAAAATTATGTTTGAGAAAATAAAAAGAAATATAGTGGAAAATATGAATATCATAGGAGACATTGATAATCCTCAAGACAAGGATGATCAATTTATCTACAATAAGTGGAGATTAAAGGGTCGAGAGCACGTTCAGATCAATCCTAGAGAGGGTGTGATATGGGTCAGCCCGCCCAATGGGTGGATGAAAATTAATTTTGACGGTGCTTCAAAGGGTAATTTGGGTGTTGCAGGATGTGGAGTGGTCCTTAGGGACGAATGGGGAACATGCAAAATCATAAAGAGCATCCCCATAGGAAACTAGACAAACTATGTAGCTGAAGCTATGGCGGCTTACCATGGGATGATCCTTGCTAAGGAAGCCAAATGCACTAGAGTCTGTTGTGAAGGAGATTCATTGAACATAATCAATTGTTTAAATATGAAATTCCCGCCTTCTTGGTCAATTAGCAATGCTATTAAAGCGATGAAAAGTAGTGAGGAATTTGAAATGTGTGTTTTTACACATGTATAGGGAGGCCAATTCCTACGTTGATTGGGCTACCAACCTTGCTTGCCAATCGGAAGACATCATTACTAGTTATGGCGAAAGTGAGATTGCAAGTGAAATGAAAGCCTTGCTTAATCTGGACCGCAGCCAGGCTAGGCAACATGGTACTTTTAATCATAGTTTCTAATGCCTCTACCACTTTTTTTGATGCAGGGTTATTTCAGAGGTAATGAGCATTTATATAGGTGTCTTATCATAATTGTCTGGCACGTATTCTGGGCGTTTTTATAGGGCTCCCACAAAAACCAGAGAAGAGGTTTTGAAGCCGAGAGAAGGAGTTTTAAGGAAATGGCTGAAAAAATGGGAGGTAATAAGAAAAGATTCGAACCCACCTCTTGCTCAGACTAGAGAAAGAACAATGAAGTGTGGGATATCCTTTTGCAGGGGGTCTGAATGTGTTTATGGAAAGGCTAAGTGAGAAAGATCTCACAATTGCCAACTATTTCATCAAGAACTGGAAAAATGCCAAAATCTTGGTCGGGTCCCAGATGATGAATGTTGATGAGGAGGTCATTGATGAGGCTATTGGGATGATTACTGAGGGCATGAAATTTTATAGGGACCGCAACATATCAAATAAAGCAGCGGACAAGTTCCTAGTCATGGATGATGAGAGGAGAAATATGGTGAAAATCGACAATTCCTACCATGCCCCAAAGAGGATTTGTAAACCATGGAGGTTTGTTTTATTTGCTTCTATCACCTACATTACTTTGGATGGTAGGTTTACTAGAGCCTACGATCATCACTTTGTCCTGCTCAACCATTTCCAACATGGGGAAAAGGCGAGCTTGCCTTATTACCTAGCCTGTTCTATAGACCACACTATCAAGGAGGTTCAGAAAGATCCCAAAGGTGACCATGCCCTCCACCAGGGGCTTATGGTTCTGGTATATAAAATGCTTAAGGGGAAATGCATTGAAAAGCCTATTAAAGGTAAAAATACAAGAGATTAGACTACGGAGAGTGAAGCCAGCGGATTCAAGTTTGATTTGGAGACTGAGGGAGATTCAAAAGAGACTAGTAAAAAAGGAAGGAATAAGGCTAAGAGGAAAAGGATTGTGGTGGATTTAGACATTTCGGAGTCTGAAACTGAATCCTTTGAGAAAAAAATTATTAAAAAAAAGAAAGGGAAAGCAATTGGAAAGTAGATTCAGAGGAAGAACACTAAAAAGGGAAACAATAAAGACATCAGCCTTGTTCTAATTGATTCTAAGGAGGAAGTTGAGGAGAACAAGAAGGATGAGGGTTAGGATAAAGAGGGGGAGGAAAACCCGGTGATGGGCAACATTGAGGGTTTGAACACTATAAGTCTGCAAAAGGAGGATAAAGGGGATAAAAGTGGTATCAGTGATAATGATACTATAAAAGCTTTCTGTGATACCATCGAAACCATGGTGAAGGATATTAACAGTTTGAAGACTGATATGAAGGCTATTACAAGAGTTATGGTTGGTGATAAACCCCTGGCGGAAAATGTTAAGGAACTGGTTGTTGTACTTCACAATGCAGAAGCTATTGAATGTATGGTGGGTAAAATCATAGCAACGGAAAAAAAGGTCAATGAGATGGAAGATAACAAGGAGATTAAAGGAATGGAAAATAAAATGAACAATCTGGGTAGCAGAATCGATAGACTGGAACTCAATGTTAAGAAGATAGCAGATCAAAAAATTTAGATCCTCAAAGCTTCGGTGGATAACATGAATATCCTGATCAATAGATTTGAGAACAATGCAGAGAAGGATGGTGATAAAGATCAGTCAGACAAGAAGGGTCATGAAAAGAGGACCAAAGCTAATACAAGGACCAAGGGCGACATCAAAGGTCGTGAGCTAGAGGAATTAAAGACCTTGGCGAACAACATGAAACAAATGGTTGTCCATGCCGAGGATATCATGAAAAGTATTTAGGTCTCTGTCTCTGTATCTGCAAGGGTTCTAGGTTCTATCTTTTTGTTGTTGTTGTGTTGTCCTTTCGCTGTCTGTTTCTGGTTTTTTATGTTATGTAAGTTGATCCCTTTTTGTTCAAGTGGGATCTTTCTATTTTTTGAAGTGATCAGGCACGTTTCTTTCATGTTCTTCTGATCTCCTGGATTGTAAAAGGTTTGAGTACCTTTCAAATACTTGCTTTTACTTAATCAAAACAGTGATATCGAGAGAAAACTGATGTGAAGTGCTCAAAGGCAAAATAACATCAGATTACTATCTCCAACTATATGAAAATACAAGCAAGGTAGCATGTTTATATAGACTCAAGAGAGGGGTGGAGGTGGCAATACCAACCAATGAGGAGAGACCACCATGATGGTCTAAACATAGTAAATGCACCTCCTCATAGCATGCCGACACCTCAATACCCACTTGTCTTAAGTAAACATGATTTATTAACCTAAGCAAGCTTAATTAAAGTGTAGGAGAAACCTAGGAAAAGGGACAATAATAAACCTAACTAGGAAAATAAAAACCTACACTAACAACTCAATTTACTATACAATAGCATCATAAATTGTCATCCGACATAATGAGCCACACAAAATGCATACAAACTCCATATTTTTCATTAGCCACCTCATGTTTTGAAAGTATCTATATTGGTGAAAAATTAGGGTTTCTACCATTAGATGTATGAAAACCACTCATTTTTACTTAGGGACCATTACATTGAAAGAGGGGTAAACCCAATAGATCTAGCCACAAATCAACAAGGATAAGGGTTGAGGATTCTATTGGATTTGAATTGATTTCCCTCTTTTCAGATTGAATTGTGAAAATGTTGAAATTAGGGTAAATGTGTTGGAATTGATGTAAAAATGCATGAACAATGAGCTATAGTCGTCAGATCGAGGAACAAACCTGGATCTACAAAATGCAAATGTATTTGAACCTATTCCCAGAAGGAGATCCTGATTTGTCAGGATCGGGATGGTGGTCGCTCTGGTCCTCTGTACTTTTTGCACTCTAATGGAGGATTGATTGTCACTATAAATAGAACCAATTATGGAGATCACAACTTTGTACCTGTTCCTATGCACAGTAAAGAAGGGAAATAGGTTGGGAATAGGGGTTTGCCTTGGGTCAAACCCGAGTTTTGGAATTAACCATGAAATATAAATGAAATATAATTGAATTACAATAATGGAAATGTTCTCCTATTGAGAGAGATGTTGAATAATGACTGAAACACTGATAATATACCTTGGTATGGAATTTCGGTTGTCTCCACATAGAATTAGGGTTTCATGAAGTCTTCCTAAACATAAAACATGAATGTCAACTCCAATGCTTGAATCTTGACCTTATCTCTTCTCCAATGCTTGAAAGAAGATCAATTGCTTGCTCACTTGAATTGGAATGCTTGATTGATTGATGCCAAATTTAATTGATGTGTGTCTATTTGAATGTATATCAAAATGAGAGGGGTAGAGCTCCATTTATACTTACCCATCAAAAAACAAGTTAATTTTCTGACATGAGCCGATACGAAGTTAGAATTCCTGCTCAAATGGTTTGACCGTTAAGGGGCCAAAAAAAGGTCCTAATTGGGAGGACCAAGGCACTAGGCACTTTGGTCCCCTAAGGACCAGGGCACTAGGTGCCATGCCCTAGTCCCGACCAATCGGACACCAAAAATTAAGGGGAAAATGAAGTGTAGGGTCAAAACCATGACAAATATGCATGGTATGAGCATAATAAACTCTCCAACCAGGCTTCGAGACATGAACACCAAGATGAGGGCCCAAATAAGGGAAAAATTATAAGGGAGTACAATTTAGGATGCTACAGTATCAAGTTAAAACTTCTAGCTACATCGTTGTTTTCATTACCCACATGTTGTAATTGATTTTATTTTTTATTTTTTATTTTTCGATGAAGCAAAATTTGTGACAAGTTGTAAATGAGGTGAGCATAATTTTGATTCATACTACATTACTTTAACACAAAAACTAGTGATTGTTATTTCATTTTTTTGTGGTTTTTGGATGAATGTAATGTTCATGTGGTTGTCTATGTGCATCGAGGAGATATTTACAATATTTAGTTTTTAGGGACTCAAAATATGTTATGAGTTACAGATTAGGCAAGAATAATTCATGGTACATTATTTCAACATGAAAACTTGTCATTCTATCTTCTTTTGTGGGGTTTTTTTTAATAAAAATGTAATGTTCTTGTGATTGCTTGCGTTCATAAAGGAGGAAGATAGTTGAATGGAAAAATAATTTGTCACCTAAATATGCTTAAAAACCTCTATATATGTGTCTACGTATTATATCTCAATCTACTTTGTTATAATCTTTTAGTTTGAGTCTTTAATGTGTAGCCTACATAATTCCATATATGTCATTATTTACTACTAATTTCTAAAATACACATGTATATAAAAAAGTAACACTATCTTCATTTCTAAGACTTGGTGTTTGTTTGGCCCCAAAAATCGTGTTTGATGTTACATGTTTCTTTTAATATTGTTTGTGTTGATTTTAGAACACATGATTTTTGGGCTTATAACCTACCCTGTTGTGACGGGTGTAGACACCTAAAAATGTCCTCACTTAATTAAATAAATATTTATTATTTATTTAAATATTTCCTTAGCCTCTTCCTCTATTAATTAATTAAATATTTTTATTTATTTAATTAATTCATTATCCTCTTCTATCTAATCCTAGCCCTCCAACTTCTTCACATGGATCATAATCTAAATTCGTAGTCATGTGACAAGTGTCTCATTTTTCTTCATTCCCCTTTTCTCTCTCCTTCCTACATGACTAGATTCATTGAACCAACACATATCCTAAAAGTCAATGCACCTCTTAATCTTATGCATTCATCCACTTTAACCTCTTAATCTTATTAACTCTCCTTTCACCTCTTAATCCTATTCATTATCCTTCCATCTCTTAATCATGGCCATTCATCTTTTAAATTCTTAATCTAAGCCCTTGATTCTCTCAGAAATTTCTATAAAAGAGAAAATTTCCCCCATTTTACACCCATCTAGGAGACATATAAAGTGCTTTCTTAGGGCTTCATACAATCCATTCTAGCTATCATTGCTTTCTTTATCATGCTTGCATCATTTATCAACCATGATTCACTCTTTCATGTCATCTTGTGCTAGTACTTAATGTTGCAAGCAAACACTATTATCTACAAGGTCTTGAAAGATTGGACAAGAATGGTGTCAAGCTTATCATGTGTGTGAAGGTATATTTATTTTGTTTCATTTACATGCACTTGACTTAGAGCTCTTTTAGTGTTATTGATTTACTTGTAGATTCTAGACATGTGGTTGGGTTGTTTATGAGTTTACAATAGAGTTACATTTCAATATACAATTTTGGCATGCCTGGTGGGATCCTAGTCCTATTTTTTAGATGATTTTGTTGAGTTTTTAGTGTTTCCATAAGTTACAAGTCGAAATTGCACATTTGATACCTACTTTTGCATATTTGATGAATTCTATTCTGCAATTGCATCCTATATCAACACATTTGATCATCAGTCTAACACATTTGATACATAGACCTATGTGATTGTATCTAAGGTTTTTATGTTTCTAATTAGGGTTTTTGTTCATGTGCATTTGAGACATATTTTTGCGCATCTAAAGCATTTTGTTGTGTTGTTGAATAGTTTTATTGCACATCTAAATTTTGTTATTTGTATTATCTATTTTTGTGCATCTAACCCTTGTTTATGCGTATTTGACATTTATTTTTGTGTGATTAATGCATTTTTTTGTGTTATTGCTTTCTATTTTTGTGCTTTTGTTCTCTATTTGTGATTTTGTAGGTTTTGTATTCAAAAGCTTTTTTCTATGCATTTGATCACCAATGTTGTTCATCTGCATTATATTTTTACTCATTAGACATGTATACTTGTGTTTTTGTATTATGTTTTTGTGCATTTGAACTAGAAAGTGTCTTTTATAGTTTTGATTTATTTTTAGCTAACCTTTTTGGTTAACTAAGTGGTGTAGTGTGTCTCATTTATCAAAGGCTTAATTTTCAAACTACTAACATATTTGGTGTTGCCAATTTCGTTGGTGGAAGATTTTTCAATCAAACATTGTGTCTTTTATTTCTAGATTAGCCCACACTTGGTTTTCTAAGGTTAATAAACTTTATTTGTTGTGTTTGGTGTTCTTGTACATCTTTGTGTTACATAGGTTGTTGTGTGCATATCCACTCCTCTCACATACCTATGCAAACTTGGGTGCAAGAGAAATAAACAACAATCTCTTTTTCTTTTTGGTATGAGGCTTGCCTAGGGATTTCATCACACTAGGGTTAGACCTCAACCACATTTCTTGGTGGGGTATATAAGGGGGTAAAGCAAAATTTGTACCTCAAGAAGTGGCTAGCATCGTTCAAAGTCAAGTTGTAAGACACTCGGTCTAATAAGACTTGTGTGGTGAAAAGGAGGAAACCCCTTTGATCTCAAACTATATTATATGGGCTCTTTGTTCATGGTTGTCCCCCACTAAGAACCTTTGTGAGGAGCCTTTGGTTGTTACTTAGTGTGGTGTAGAGGATATAGATTGTACTATGAAGTTACAATGTAATTCCTTGAGCTGAGATAGGCACCCTTGGGATTTGGCTTATTTTTGCCTCTCTAAGAGATATAAGGTGAACTCCTTAGAGCACTAGATCTCTAGCTATTCGATCTCAAAAGAAACATGTCTTCCACCATTATTGAGGTATTAGTGCTTGCGTTGTGGGCCCACATTGAGTGTACACTCCCACTTGAATAAGTGCTTGCTTATGAGTGTCTTTTTATTGTGTTATACCAGTGAAGCCATTAGCCTTGTTAGGGTCGTATTCTTATCACCCTTTAAGTCAAGAGTCAAAACAACCATTATATTTTCAAGTATTGGATGTGTCTTCTTGCCACACTTTTCACTCAAACAACCTAAAGTTTAAGAAAAACAATGAGGTTTTTAAGGTAAAAAACTAGGGCTAAACTTGGATTGTATCATTCATATGGAATTGATTATTGTTTCTATACAATTAAGCCTTCTTTCTACACAAATGCATTTTGTTTTAGCTTAGTTGAACTTTCTATCTACATAATTGAGCCTTGTTTTGTATGATTAAAATCTATTCCTACACACATGATGTTACAATCCTATGCAGTTGAGCTTTTTGTCTCCACAATTGATCCATTTTTATGCACTATTAAGCATTTAACCTATGCAATTGACTCATTTATCTGCTCTTTTGAACCAACAATCTATCTCGTCCAATTTGTCATTTGTAAAATCCAGTTTGCCCACTGTAATTGCCCTTTTTAGATTGTTAGACATTTGTTGAGCTTAGTATTTATTATAGACTCCAACTTTTAGGCTTAGTGACTTTAGGATAAATTGACACATATTCACGTTTGACAATCTAGGTTGCATACTATTCCTATGCCCTCACTTGTTAGTTTGTTGTTTTTGTCAAGTAGTTTGAGGCATTTGTTTAGTATTTTAATGCACTTGTACACATTTTTGGTGCACTTGGAGCATGTACCTATGCATTGACACGTGTTCTTATATGTTTGCTTCTTATTCATACTAACTTTTAAATTTATGTGTAAATAATTGAGCTTCTATTATTGTGCATTTGAGTTGTCTATTTATGCAATTGACTCATGTTACCGTGTGATTGAACACATATGATACCGAGATAGGTCTTGATCTTTAACTCTACATTTTTGGAATTCTTGAGTTTCAAGCCTATCCCAAAACAACCATTTCAAGTCAGTAACCTGATCCCTTTATTTTATGTTTAGACTTGATACCACTCATAATCAAAACCAAACTGAAACTTCCAGCCAAACACTCATCCTCAAAAAAACAAAAGTTGTCTTTAGTTATCTCAATCTACACCTTTGTAATCACTAGTTGGTCTTTATTGCTTGGGATTTATCATCATTGAGTAGGACATCATTCTAGTCCTTTTTAGTAGGATATATTGGATTAGAGTTCATTATCTTGTTGTTATTTCACTCCCTCTCATACCCATTGGCTTGTAGCTATCTATCATAGTCCAAGTTAGTTTTATCATCATCAATCTCTATCCAAGATTTAGAGAAACTTTTGACCTCTTTTTATCAACAAGAATTAATCTAAATCTCTCCCAATTTTCTCTCATACACTAAGCCTATAGTCATCACCTTGATTCCACCTTTGAACCTTGTCATAACCTTCATATCCCCTCATTACATAGGTTGAAAATCTTGCACGCCTATTAAGATTGGATCTTAAAATAAAAAGGAAATGGAGCAATAACAAAATCAAGATTTTATCCCTCCAACAAGTATTTTTAATGAAAGACCTCCTAGGAATAATCCACCACCAAGTGATGGCAGAGAGGAGCCTACTCTATAAGACATATAAGGTGGCCAACAAAATCCTAGGTTCAAGATAATCTTTGAGGAAGTGTTGAGTTCAAATCCAAATAATTTTTTGTCACGTGATCAACAAGGTACCAAGTTACTTTCAGAGTTTGATGTGTCACAAATTTGAGACAATGCAGGAAAACAGAGCAAAAAGATAGATCAGTTGCAGAAGATAATCTGAGCCTAACCCGAACTGCATTTGGCATATGCAGATAATATAATTTCATTCATTCATTATTGGAATCAATTGTAATAGCCAGTAAGGTAGTGAGCCTTCCTTCGGGTTGTAGCCCTTTTGTAATTGAGCAGTGAGCTCTAGGCAGTGTGCCTGAATGCAAGTGAATTTCCCTCATGTAATATTATCATACTTCTGTCCATAGTAGAATAATATTGTGGGTTTAAATCCCATCGTGGTTTTTCCCTTTCCGGATTTCCATGTAAAAATATTGGTGTTATGGTTGTGTGGTTAATTTCTTTATGTTTCTACATTTTGCTTTCTTTCTTGTGCATCCGGTGGATTAAGAATCAGATTAATAAGTTTGCAAATTATGAAACATTAATTTAACCCCCCTCTTAGTGTTCATTGATTCCAACAATTGGTATCAAATCTTAGTTCCTCAGAAGAAGCCTAACAGCTTGAGGAAGATCCAAAAAATTGAATCAATGGACTCCGGTTTGCAGAGACGACTTAGTGTGGTACTTGAAGATCTTGATGCAGCAAGAAAAGAAGTAAGTTCCCTAAAAATAAATTTGAATGTAGATGAAGACTTCATTGAGACATTGAAAGATTAAGTGAGAACTTCTAGAGAGAAGAGAAAGGAGCTTATGGACAAACTGAAGGAGAAAGAAGAGAAAAGCATTGGCAATCAAGCCCTACAAGACAAGACAGATGAATGTGAGAAGTTGGCTAGAGAGAATGAAGTAATGAAGAATGAAATGCAATCCATTGTGATGAAGCTGACAAAGGGGATTGAAGACTGAAAGAATAATGAAGAAACTCCAACTTAGTCACTAAAGGATAGATCTGATGAATGTTGCAGATAGACATATGAGAATGATCAGTTGAAACTTGAATTGGTACAAACAAAGAATGATGGACAAGAACTTGAAAGGCAAATCATAATTCTGAGAGATCAGCTCTCTACTAGTAATGAGTACAAATAAAAATTCAAAGCTATCTCAGCCCAATTAGATGAGATGCTAAAAAGTCAGAGACATGAGAAAGATATGCAAGTACTTGGATTTGAGAAAGGAGAATCTTCGGTTCTAGACAAAGTAATCATCATAAGAACAAGAAAGATCTGGTAAGATAGCCTAATGCCTATAAATTCAATGGTAAATGTTTTTTTTGTGGAAAATTGGGTCATATGAAAAGTCAATGTACAAGTAAGATGAATAATGGGATGATGAATAATACGATGAACAACAGTTCTACCTTTACCGATCAATGTTTCATATGCAAGAACTTTGGTCATAAGTCAAACATGTGCAGAACAGTGATAAATAATTTCCAAAATAAGAGATGATAGATGCTTGTGGAATGTTTGGGCACGTTAACCAATAGAGGATGAGACCAAATCAGATGAATTTCAGGCCTGTGCAGAGAAATGTTGTTTGCTATGCATGTAATAAATCTGGTCACGTAGCAATTTTTTGCAGAAGCAAGAACATGAGCAACAATACTTCAGTAAACAAGAATAAATCGGATGAAAAGGGAAAAGCTAAGGTGGAAGAGATCAGTGATCAACATAAGAAGATGTGGGTTAAGAAGGAAGATTCAAATGTGCAGAATGGATCCACACCTGAATCCAGTGTTGGAACCTCATACATTAACTAAGGCACTTTGGCCTTAGGGGGAAGCTTTTCATGCAAATCTTTAGAACCCCCTTTTTGGAGATCTGTAACCTATCGAGGATGGTTGCAGATGATGAATATTAGTTGTGCAATTGATATCTGAAATATTTCATGCCTATCTAAGTATTCGGTGATGAATTCTTAGATAAACAAGGTATCTAGAAGCTTTTAGGGTCGTGCATTTATTACAACTTAAAGTTAGGTTTTTCAGTGGATAAAAAGGCATTTTGATCATTCATTCTTCACATTGCGAATGAAGAGAGAGAGCAAAAGAGAAAGGTGAATGAGATTAAGCAGTGAAAACTGAGCTTTATGCGATCAGTCAGAGATTCCTGGCATCCAATTGAGATTGATAAGGTATTTATCTGTTTGCGAACTATCTTTTCATACCCTAATTTTGTAATGGCATCTGCATCTGGTGTTGCGACTCCCTTGGTAGTTGAGATCATTGAGAGAGCAAAACTTGTATTCAAAAGGCATCCATTTAAATCAATTGAAGATGATCCAGAAGGTTCTTTTTCCTCTGTCCTGTATGGTGTGCTTCATAACGAAGATATTAGGGCATACATCCACTACAACATCAAAGAGCTTGGAAATGCGGACATGCTATCCCTATATACCAAGCATATGATGGATGGAATGGGAAATTTGAAGCCGGAATTCAAGTCATTACAGGATAAGGCTTCTATCCAATTTGTTCATTTTTCGGTGTTTGATGAACCCGAATGGGTCTGATATATCCTGAGCATAATCTACAATAAGTTCATATGGCTAGACCGACCTCATAAGATCACAAAGAAAGCCATTCAAGGAATTACTTGTTTGAATGCAATCAGTAAGATTCCTGACCTAGAAAAGTACATAGCACTACAGTAAGATTTGTTACCGAATCCCAATATGACAGCCCATCGATGACAATCAATGATATCATAGAGCATGATGTAAGATTTTCCTCGATGGTGACGGGATACAAGGTATATCAATCTAGCAAGCAAAATTCAGTATCCGGTACTGCTATATTTGTTGCCCACCAAATGCTTAAGGAAGACAAAAGGTATGATCTCTGTGGAGTACTTCTCAGTGAGCTACTGTGCAATCTAAAGAAGATAGAACAAGACAAGAAACATGTTTTCAAATTTGGTTCCTTGATTGTCTGTATAACACTTTATTTCCTGAATGAGATCCCCAGAATTGGAAAGATTCAATGGGATTATGATAAACTGGTGGCAGTTTAAATCCAGGAAGGATTGCAGGGTTTGGGTGATACAGTTGCACGAAAATCTGCTTTGTGGGGATACTTTAAATATTTTCAAGCCATGATGCAAAGTAGAGAGAGGATTCCAAAAGATATAGTTGATAAATATGAGAAAACAATCTGCTTTATAGTGGTCAAGGACCAATGTCACATAGAGGCAGTTGAGCCTAAGACTGTTTGGATCATGCCCATGGGGTATGAGGTGGATTCATATGCTCAAAACCTATTAAGCCAACCGATAGATGATAAGGAGGAAAGGTTCAGTACCTGCAAAGAAAAAGATCTTGATTTGCACAAGAAATTTACCAGACTGGAAAGAAAGAGGAAAGTAAGAAAGGAAGTTGTGGAGCTTGCAAAGCAAACCGGATTATCAAAGGAGGTTGTAAAAAGGGCAAGATAGAAAAAAACCTAAAGGAGGAAGACATGGAAAATCCCAAGAAGATTAAACCAGTCTCCAATCCTTCCAAGAAGGCCAAGCCTAGACAATCTTAGTCTGCACCTACCTTTGGTGTGCAGAAGCCTGCTCCTCCACCCAAGTCTCAAACAACATCAACCAGTGGATTTGAGAAGAGAAAGAAGGAGAAACCAACAAGAAAATATGTAGCTGCTGAGGAAGAAATTGAATCGGATGAAGAGGTCAGAGAGGTGAATAAGACAACCACTTATGCTAGAGTAGTAAAGAAGCCTCAATCTAGTGGAGCCCAGTCGATCAAGAAGCCAAGAGTTGAAGTTGAACCATCCAGAAAAGCCAGAGCGAGCAAGAAACATAAGTCATAATTGGATGCAACTCTCAAATCTGGAAAAGTATAAGGTACATATGAAGTTGTGCCCCCAATGACCCTGAAACAAATAATTGATGATGTACTTAAGGATGGGAATTCGAAAAATGTGCCTATATATTATGAAAATTTTGATGATAAAGATCAGAGGGCTATAGAAGAGGCAGTGGTTTAGTACATGGATGTTTATAGCAGGACATTAATAGAACTATCATCCATGATCCACAAGACCCTGTATGACATTTTGGATGTAAGGAGGCATACAACTAGTTTGAAGGATGAAAGGATAAAGGAGTATGTACTAGTAAATCTATCCTCTGTCATTTCTAAAGATGAAGTTATTAGATTGTTAAAGCTTTCCAAGGGTAAATTTTTTAGAAAGAAGAGAGTTAATAGGATTATGCTAGGGAAGATAGATGAGGTGACTAAGGAGACAAGGTCAATTTAAATGAGACAATTTTTGATAGATCACAGGTATGATGTGAATCTAGTGTATGATGACACTCATCCGACAGAGCAATCACATGATACATATGTTCTGGAAGTGCATATAGTTGTTCCTGACAAACAAAAGGACCAATCATCAAAGAAAACTATTCCAGAAGAGCAGCCCAAGGTACAGATCACAGTTGATAATCATGTTGATAATGTTGATGACTCCGGTGAAGCTGTACAGGATCCTCCGGTAATTAAAGTTGTGTCAGAGAAAGCAACTGAGGAGACAAATGATGCAGAAAAGGGAGAGGATGATGGTAAGGATGAGAGTGTAGAGGTTGCTGAAAAGGAGAAAGGCTAGGAGAAGGAATATCAGGCTCTGGTGACAGTTGCAAGAGACATTGTACCTGATAAAGAAAAACAAGTTGCTATTATTTCAGATGACTTTGGTCAGGGACCTATTGATCTGAGCTCTTTTATCTCCGATACAAGAATTAAAATTGGCAACTCTTGCACACGCCAAAGCTAGTGAGGACTTACTTAAATCCCATTCTGCAGATAGAGATTTGATAACATTGGATGGAGACATGTTGCAGAAAATCATGCCATCTTTCAAACCGGACTCATTTGATCCCTTTGGTAAGCTTAAGATTTTGTTGAATGTTGTAGGTTCTCATTTTGAATCTTTCGAGAAGGAAACAAATACTAAAGTTTTGAATCAGTTTAATGCTATGATATTGAAGACATTTTTGAAGATGATTGAGGATGATAGGGTGACCTTAGTTACTTCTATGAAGAACATTCAAGATGAATTAGATGAAGGTGGTTTTATATACAAGTCATGTCTGATTTTGCCAAAGTTCACTATAGCCATTGACAAGAAAATTAGAGAATATGAAGGACAACTAGCTAGCATATCATAGCCATATGCGCCCCGATCAATCTCGGCTAGCAGTTTTGAACCACAAGTTTTGAGCATAATAGATAAGATCAAGAGTTTAATTAGGATAAGGAAAGAGTTTTGGGTAGAGTAGCAGAATTAAGGAGTCTTATCACTCCCCAGATAGATTCTTTGATGAGTAGTATGCAGGATGCTAAGGATGCTCTAGATTCAAATGTTCCAACCGATAGAAGAGGAGATAAAATGATTGCTTATCTTTTTAGTCTAGGATGATAAGAATTTTGGAGAGTTTAAAGAAAGCATGGGATAAGCACTTGCTATCCCTTAGGATAATTTTTGCAGACATTCAAATTTTTGTAAGCAATTGTGCATATACTTGTATATAAGTTTTGGAAGATTCCTATCTTTGGCATTATTGCCAAAGGGGGAGAGAGAAGAGTGAAAATTGGTGCAAATTCTCAAGGGGATCTTAAATATTCTTTGTGAGTTTGAAATTTTAAAGTTTTGCAGTCTTGAGTGTACAGTTCATTTTTCATGTGTTGCCATCAATGCCAAAGGGGGAGATTATTGGCAAGAGACATTGTTCTGGTAAAGACTGATGCATGGAGGATGCTTAGGGGTTGTCATTGATGGCAAATCAGTTCAGAAATCATATCCGATGTACATAGATTTGGTTTACTGGAAGTCATTTTGTTCATAGGCATAAGTCTGGAAGGAGGAACTCAGTAATCGATAAAGCATGAGATCATTGTGTATATCTTGATTTTGTTGATGCAATTTTGGTTGCAGTGATGAAGGCAAATGATTCGAGGTTCGAGGAAAATTATATCATGATCTTGATATTTGGTGTTGATTCATGAGTAAGTTTAGAGGTCCAGTATCCAATAATTCAGTCATAATAGAGCTATTTTGGTGTAACTTGTGTTGCGGATTTGTTAGGTTGATTTCGGTGATTGATTTTGTGTTTGAGGTGATTGGGACAACTTATGGAATCTTATTATCTTCCTATTTTGGTCTGCATTTTGATTTGTGGACGGATTGAGCCGACTTGGTGATACACATTTCATGTTGCGTGTTATGCGATTTTTGGAAGCCGACATAGTTATTGATTCTTTTTGTTGATGCAGATATATAAGATCGATTTTGTTGATCATTTTGTGGCATGCAATGAGCGAGGGAAGTATGTATGAGCGAATTTGCAAGGTTTGTGAATGTAATTGAATATTTTGGTTCTCCGGTGTGAGACAGTGCAGGAAAATAGGGCAGGAAGATAGATCAGTTGTTGAAGATGCTACACTTCAGTTCATTCATTATTGTAATCAATTGTAATAGCCTGTAAGGTAGTGAGCCTTCCTCTGAGTTGTATCCCTTTCGTAATTGGGCAGTGAGCTCTAGGCAATGTACCTAAATGCAAGTGCATTCCCCTCATGTAATATTATCATACTTCTGGCCATAGTATAATAATATTGTGGGTTCAAATCCCACCGTGCCTTTTCTCTTTCCAGGTGTCCACGTAAAAATCTTGGTGTTATGGTTGTGTGGTTAATTGCTTTATGTTTTTGCATTTTGTTTTCTTTCTTGTGTATCTGGTGGATTAAGAATTAGGTTAATAAGTTTATAAATTACAAAACATTGATTCACCCCCCTCTCAGTGTTCATTGATTCCAACAACATGCTTAGCCATCGAAAAAATCTCACAGCCAAAATTGACCCTCTAAAGTACTTAGTTGATAAGGTTGTTCTTATTGGTTGACTTGAGAAATGGGTTATATCCTCAGTGAATTTGATATTGAGTATGTGGACTGAAAAGATATCAAAGGACAAGTTTTAGTTGATCAATTTGTGGATGCACCCATAGTTGATGATTTTCCATTGGATTCATATTTTTCTAATGAAGCAATCTTTGTTGTCACATCTACACAACCATGGAACCTATATTTTAATGGGTATTTCACATGACATGGATCAAGTGTTGGTATCCTCTTTGTCACTCCACAAGGGTATTATATTCCTAAGTCATACCAATTGGTATTACCATGTATGAACAATATTACAAAATATAAGGCACTCATTACTGGTCTTAGGATGTTTTTTCAAAGGAGAATACAAGAGATATAGGTTTATGGAGATTCCCAATTGTTTATTCGATAGGTGAATGATGAATATCAAACCAAATATGAAAATTTAATGCCAATGATCAAGTAGATTGTAAGGATTAATAATAGAGTTGTTGATGCCATTGCTACTATTGCATCTCTCTTGGATATGCCACATAATTTTATGTGTTGTGAATTCTTAGTGGAACATCTATTGGTCACCACATATAATGTTCCTTAGTCTGAACTTGTATGTCAGCTAGTTGGTCCTAATTCGCCTTGGTATGGTGACATCGAAACCTACCTCTATAATAACATAGTTCCCCCAACATATCCTATAACTAACTCAAAACCATATGTCATCATGGTTGATACCATATATGGATGAGGTCTAGATGGTACTCCCCATAGTAAAAGGAAGCCAAATGCAAAATAAATGCTTCCAAATGCTAAATATAATAAGAGAGATGATGCAAAAATTTCTTACAAACCTGTAACTACTACAAATTAGATAAACACATACAAAAAAAGATTTAAACAAATAAAATCACAACACCAAATATACGCGGGAAAACCCTTTTGGGAAAAAAACCACACTCCAAAATCTAGAATCAATTATATTTTCAACAACAACCAATAGTTACAATATCATGCCTAGAGCTAATGATCTTCAGAAGTAAATGCAATAGCAAATAATTCTAGATAATATCTAGCACATAAAATCTTCTTAGAAGATATTCAACCTCAATACAAGAAAAAAGTTCCCATGGTTTTCAAAACTAACTCCAACACTAAAGAGGTATGCAATGTCATAAACAACAACATGCTAAACCCATGACATGTTGCACACAACAACTTCCAAAGCAACAAATCATAACTCATTCACAATTCTCATCTTTCCATATGAAACACCTACCTCACACCACTTGTCAAAAGTGAACTCCACCATTAATACCAACTGCCAAATAATAACTCCCTATAACTCTTCCACTGAACTAGTAACTATCATGTTCCAACATAGCAACTGATGACACTAGTCCCCTCTTTTTAGGACTTCCAAAGTGGGTGTAATAAAATAAATTAAAAAAATAAACATGTTTGGACTCTAAGTTTGAGATACCTTAATCCCAACATTCTCCTACTTGTTGAAGACCTATCAAGAGTAAAAAAATTGTCATCTTTTCAAGGTCCAAAGGCCCATAGAACAAGCACACCATCTGAACTTCTAAATGCTCATTGGCTTCGTCAGTTCATCTACAACATTCGCCAAAGTATCAACTTTCTCTATCTTCACCTTTGCATCTTCCACTGTATCACAAATAAAATAAAATTGTACATCAACATGCTTTGTTTTGGCATAAAAAGTAGTATGTTTATTTCTAAACGAATAACACTCTAGCTATCACAACAAATAGCAATTTGACCTACATCAAAACCAACATTTGAACATAATCTCTTAAGCCAAATGGCTTCCTTACAAAAATGAGTAGCTTCCATGCACTCTACTTATGTAGTGGACAAAGCGACTACAACCTACCACTTACTCATCCAATTTATAACATAACCAAACATCATGAAAACATATCCACTAGTGGATTTTTTTCTATCAATGTCACCTGCCTAACTTGAATCCACATAACTACGAATGCAAACTAAATGTAGAGGTCCAAAATGATAACCATGAAAACATAATGAATACTTGGAAGTAACCCTCAAATAATTGAACACTCTCTTAATCACATTTGAATGCACCCTACCAGGATTAGCCATATATCAATCAAGCACTCACACTGCTTAGGCAATGTATGGCCTCATATAGACCATATCATACATCAAGCTATAAAAAAAACTCACATAAAGTACTCTAGACATGTCCTACATCTCAGTAGGAGATTTTGGACAATTCTCCATAGAAAGCTTCATCCCCTGTAGCACTGGAACAACTAACTTCCTGCAAGTTGACATGCTAAATCTCTCCAACATAGAATTAACATACTTACTCTAGCTCATCCAAATCTTTCTGCTACCTCTATCTCTAATGATCTTTACCCGAAGAATATATCTTGTTACACCTAGATATTTCATCTCAAACTATGCTTCTAATTGAGACTTCAAATCTGAAATCATTCTTCTACGATTTCCAATAAACAACACATCATCCACATACAAGACTATGATAAGAATTTTCAGATTTATAATATACACAATAGTCAAATTTAGATCTCAAAAATCTCATAGATAGCACATAGGTGTCAAAATTTTGATATCACATTCTAGGAGACTATTAAAGACGTAGAGATCTCTTCAACTTACAAACAATCTTCTCTTTACCTTTTTCAATGAAATACTCTGGCTGTGAGATGTAAATTTCCTCCTACAAATCACCATGAAGGAATGTTTTCTACACATCCATTTACCTGAATTCCAAGTCATAAGCTCTTGCAATTGATAACAAGAATCAAATGGATGTTAACTTAGCTACTGGAGAGAAAATTTCACCATAATCAATTCCCTCCACTTGAGAATACCCCTTTTGCAACTAACCATATGTTATACTTCTCAATGCTGCCATTTTGACCCAATTTCTTTTTCAACGCCCATTTAAATCAA
Organism: Cryptomeria japonica; assembly: GCF_030272615.1. NCBI lineage: Eukaryota > Viridiplantae > Streptophyta > Pinopsida > Cupressales > Cupressaceae > Cryptomeria > Cryptomeria japonica. The sequence goes on from NC_081407.1 coordinate 465,012,995, forward strand.
ATGGATTTTTGTCCTTCAAACAAAGGTACTAGATCCCATGTAGCATTCTTCTTTAATATAGTAGTTTCTTCATTCATAGTTTCAACTAGGAATTTGCATCACGCATTCCCATAGACTCTCTTATAGTCCTAGGCACATCAATGTTAGCAATCAAAGCAAATATGCAACTGGAATCCAACAAAGAATATCCAAACCTTTCTGGTGAATAACCATATCTTTTCAGGTTGCTACTTATTACAGGTAGACCTCCTTAATTGTTTAGGTTGAGGTTCTTTCTCTTCTAAATAACTTTTAGAACTACTTGAGCTCTCCTCATCATTAGGTCCAATAGGAGTGCATAGTTCATTTATTATCAAAGTAGAGGGCACCTGAACTACCTCCCTTTTCTATTTCTCTTCCTTCTTTGGTTGGAAATCAATTGTGGAAGGTTTCAAATCATAGAAGATCACAATTTTACTATAGAAAACCTTATCAACAACTAGATCCCAAAATTGTATCCTTTCATACTAACACCATAATCGATGAAGATACACTTAACCGCCTAGTTCTCCAATTTTGATCTTTTCTCACTTGGCACATATGCATATGCCTCACAACGAAAGACTTTGAGATGTATCAATAAGGGCTTCTTACCAAACCATGCCTCCATGGGTGGCTTTTCAACTAGAACCTAATTAGGAGGTATGTTAATCAGATAACATTTAGTGGCCACAACTTTAGCCGAGAACTTCTGTTAAGGCGAAACACAACTCAACATACCCCTAGCCCTCTCCATCAACAGTTTGTTTATCCAATTTGCAACTCCATTTTTTTGTGGGGTGTATGGAGTCATCTTATGTCTCTCAATCCCACGGTGCGTATAGAACCTATTGAATTTTGTTAACAAACACTTAATTTTTCTACTAGTTTGGTTTTCAACCAAGGATTTGAATTCTATAAACTAACTAAAAACTTCAGATTTACTTTTGAGGAAATACACAAATGTTCTTCTACTATAGTCATGTATGAAGGAGACAAATACATAGATCTAGATATCAAAGGAAAATTAATAGGACCAAACACATTTGCATGAATATAATCCAATACCCTAGAAGACTTGTGAGAACTAGAATAAAAAGAAATACAATATTGTTTACCATTACCACAATGTTCACAAAACTCAAACCTGAGATTACAGTCATCAAGGCCTTCAACAATTCTCTTATTTTTTTAGGGCTTGAAGACCCTTTTCACCAATGTGATTGACCCTTTGGTGCCATAACATTGTCTTCTTAGTTGGGAGCTTCATCTCCAAATCATTTGGACCCTTAAGTACCCAAGAAAGAATTGCCACCGGGTGGAGGAACAACAATCTTCTTTTTTGCTTGAATTGATGGTGATGATGAAGATTCCAAAGCTCTTTTCTTGGACTTCATAGAAGAATAATTGCACTAAATTGTGCATGCATCCAACTTATACAAGGTGCCAATCTGAACACCCTTAGCAAGCACCATAGAGCCTCTTATCATCTTACATCCACTACTCGAGAAAATAACCTACACACTCATGTCACTCAACTTGCTAATTGAAAGTAGGCTTCGTACCAAACTAGGGATATGTAGGACACCATCTATCCCCTTCAATATACCATTATGTAATTAGATCTTAACTCTTCCATGACCAATAATTTTTAGGTTAGAGTCAATACCTAGATACACCTTCCCACCATCAAACTCTCTGTACTTTGAAAATAAACCTTTGTGAGAGGTCATATGGAAAGAGGCACTTGAATCTATTAACCACACATCTTTCGAGACATGTGTTGCCAAGGCTACCACAAAAGCATCTACTTCATCATGAGAGGATTTATTAGAGTTAGAATTGGAGAAATCCTTTTTACCTTTCTTTTTCTTCTTCTCCTTGGAATCTTTTTAGAAATGACTTGATTTGTAGTCGTTCCAACATTTTTCCTTGTTCTTTTTACTAGAAGACTTAGATCTCCCCAGAGACTTGGATTTACCCTTATTTTCCTTCTTCTTACCTTTTTGGACGTCATTCTTGTTAGCAACAACCAAGAAGGAAAACTGAGAGGGGGGGTGTGAATCTGTTTTCACCGGATCTAACAATTTAAGCACAATCTCAGATCTAAACAACTGCAACAAAAAGAAAGATATGGACAATGATACCACAACACATAAGACTAATATTTTGACGTGGAAAACCTGGTTAAGGAAAAAACCATGGTGGGAACCTACCCACAATATCATGGTACTCTGCAGTAGTATGTGTAAATATTACAATGGGGAATGCACGTGCATTCAGGCACAATGCCTAGAGCTCACTGATCAAAATAAGATGACCCAGAAGGCTCCAACCCTTAGGGAAGGTTCACTACCTTACAATATGATTCAGACTACAATCCAGATTACATGAACTGCAAATATAACATCTCCTTATGCCTGATGATAGTTCTGGTTAAGCACATTTGTCTTCCCTGCAATAATCTCTGCTCAATACACCACACTGAAGGATAAATTTTCTTATGCACACATACATCACTCTTTGATAATGCAAACACAACAACAACACCCAAATTACATGACTATACCACCTATTTATACAATTCATCAACCTTGACTACAAGGTCGGTCAAACCCTAAACCCTCAATTACAAAAATTACATCATACGATACATAAGTCAACCACCATACCAATATAAAATCATAGACAACATAGCATGGAGCTAAATAAAATCTCCAAACATGCATCATCACTGGAAATCTCGCTAAGATCAACCACAACACGCTACACCACCAAGAATACCACATAACATGAAGAATATCACCAAACCCATAAGCTCTTCAAGAACGCGCAGAAGGATCAATGTGGAACACCAAGACAAATAGGACACAATTAGGAAACACCAACAAGCATGTTAGAACCATCCGCAATAGCTACACCAACACCACTTATTCAAATTGTCATTGATCAACATGCTAACTTATAGGAATACTCAACAACAACAATTCAAACTAGAAAGATAGCTTGCGGAGCACCAAATCATGAACCATTTGAATTGAAGATACACATGAACATCCAAAACATTCTCCCAAATCCGCAACCAAAGATATGATCATAATGGAGCATAATGGATCAAATACCAAACTCTGCCAACCACAGAACAAAAAAACTAAACTACAAACCAGATCAATAATATGATCAAGTAAGCTTCTAGATCACTAAAAAAAATAAGAAATAAAGTATTCTAGCATCCCAAATAGATAAACCAACCAGATCAACTCAATACAATCACTGGAACACCAAAAAACTCTCTGCAACACCAGAACATAGGAATATGTTGACATCAATGATAACAACATATCCTAGGAGCAACAATATCCAACAATTCTACCATGAGAAACCAAGGCCTCCTTAGCTATATCAGAAGAATTATTTCACATCTCTTTAGACAACAACAAATACACCACATCCCCCATCTTGAAAGTGGTTATTGTGCTTCCAATGGCCATCACATGGTTATCCCACAAATCTGAGAAATAACATAATAGAAGCATACATTTCTCTTGATCATTAATCTTAACACCAATAGAAGTTATCTAAGAAATTAGCATGTTGAATTCATTCATGTGATTTGTAACGGATCCTACTTCCTCCATCCTTAGAGAATACAACTTATTTCTCAAGAATAACTTATTTACCAAGGATTTCTACAAATAAATATAGCCAAGCTTCTTACAAATATTAGTTGCAGTCTTCTCTTCATGGACATTCAAGAACACTGAATCAACCAAGCAGAGTCTTATCACAATACTTGGATTTTTGATCTATTGTATCCCTTATATCTTGTACTACAGTTTGAGGTTTTGTTAAAGAAACCACAACCCATAGATCTCTATCCATGATCATGTCCTCCATTTTTCCACAACTCAAAATTACTGCCATTAAACTTCCCCATCTCTATTTTGTTGGATATGCTTTCCATATAAAACCTGCAACAAGGTTATGAAATCTTCCTCTAAAAAACTCCCACTAAATCTAGATTAACACAAAAACCTATCGACCCAACAATAATAACAAAGATGGCCATTGTCTAATACCAATTTAAAGGAAGCCAAGTGCGAAATATATGCTTAGCTCTAATAGGAGAGATGATGCAAAATTTTTTTACAAACCCTTAACTACTACAAATTAAATAAACACATACACAATCATATTTAAACAAATAAAATCATAACTCAATTGTATTATCAACAACAACCAATAGTTACAATATATTGCCTAGAGTCAATGCTCTTTAGGAGTAAATACAACATTAGATAATTCTAGAGAACATCTGACACATAAAAGATTCTTTGAAGATATCCAATATTTCACACAAAACACACTAAGAAGCCACATATTTATAGAGCTCAACACAAGTGAAAACACGTATGGTTTTCAAAACCAACTCCAACACCAAGGAGGTATGTGGTGTCATAAACAACAACTTTCTAAACTCACGAGACAATGTGTTGGTTGAAAATTTTGTACACTTGGGGAAATATACAAAATTGTGGTTTCAACCACAGCACGTGAGTAAAACTCTCCTAATTAAAGGAAGGCTCCCCCTATCTAACTACAACTTTGAAAATAAAATAGGATGGGACAAAATTTTTTCTTCTTCTTTCAAGAAAGACAATATCCTTTTCTCTTCACAGAAAAGGATAGTGATTGAATATAAACAACCGTAACCACTTTCAAATGAAATGAGAAAGGAAATGAAGTTTCCTGAAAGCGCAAAGACTTCCGTCACTTCTTTCGGGACGAGACAACAATACCAAGCTCAAAGACTTGATTATATGAAGTCCTATCTACCCTTTTCTATACTAATTGTTGGTGTAAATAATTATTCATCTTGGATATTATTACACTTAAGTTTACTTAGGAAATGCAAGGAAATGCATTTCATAGTAGTTTGGGTATGAGACACTTGGGTGTTTGTGCCACATTGGGATAGTGTGTGTAGGAGAAATTCCACCTTTTATGGTGTTGATCTTGTTGTTACACTCCACATTCAGTGGGTGATCTACCTCATGTGGACTATTATATTATTTCTCCTACCTACCCACACCTATTTCCTACCTACCCTTGTTTCTTATTGAGCCACATGTCATGTTTGTGTGCTCACATATCCCTAGCCTTGCCTATATAAGCAAGCTCATCTACATTGTATGTAATTTTTTATATTATTGATCATTTTCTATTGATGAGAATACAGTTTATTCTTGTCCTATATTGTGTCTCTATTTTGTACATTTCATTGAGCTCTTGATCTTGGCAAAATCTCACATGGTATCAGAGCCATTGGGGCTTCATTGATTCGTCTTGAAGAGGCATTATTGCGACGTCAAGAGGCAGATCCGAGGAGCAGCATCTTTTGGAGGCGTCCTAGACCAGATCCGACCTCGTCATTATTGCGTTCAGGTGGCCGTTTCCATGAATTTTGGTTATAAAGTCGACCTATTTTGGTGAGAAAAATTTTTTCGCCAATTTTGCAATTATTGTATGAATTTCGAATTTTTTTTTATATTTTTCAAAAAAAAAAAAAAAAAAACCAAAAAAAAAATTTTCGGAAAAAAAAATTTTGTCAAAATTTTTCGAAAAAAATTAAATTTCAAAAATTTTCAAAAAAAAAATTATTTTGGGGGTTCGAAGACCCCCCCCTAACCCACAGGGCTCTCCCGGCACCGCCGCTCCTCAGCCTCCCACGCGGCTCAGTTCCCCTGCAGTCGCAGCCCAGCGACTGTCGCGCCGCCCTGAAGACTCCCGCCGACCACTCTCTCTGCCTGAGCAATGCTATCCCTCCGCTTCCACCGACCAATCTCCAGCGGCCCCTGCAGCTACCGCCCACACAGCCGCTCCGTCGCCGCTGCCGCCCGCCCCACCACCACTCGCGTAGGCTGCCCGCTCTGCCGCGGCCCGCGCAAGCTGCCCCGCCGCAACTCCCGCTGGCAAACCCTCCCTCCGGCAAACAATCGTCGGCCCTCCGACAGGCCCTCCTCCGCCACGCAGACAGTTGGCCCTGTCAGCAGGAAACCGGTGAATCCACGCCCGCCACGTGGTAGGAGGCCAATGGCCCGTGGACACATAACACTGCCACGTCATTTTTTGGCCCAGTCAGCAGCCCAGTTGGCTGCACGATCACACTGCCACATCAGTTTTTTTGACCAATCAGATTGCGCCACGTCAGCAGTCCGTACTGTACGGACGCCCAGTCAGCAGGGAGGTGAAGTTTTCGCAACGGTCATACGGCCATCAAATTTAACCCCACAATTTTCTGACGTCATCATTTTTCAAAAATTTTGCAGGCCCCTCTCATTGAGCTTTTTGATTTTGCAGTTCAACTTCAAATGGCCATAACTTGCTCATTTTTGCTCCTTTTTGGGTGCAATTTTTTTTGAAATGGGCTATAATTTCATTTACTTTCATGTGATGGAATTATTTTCTGATTTTGATGGACAAATTTTTCAAAATTCTCAGTTTTTGGTGACTGTACCTGTCCAATCCCCGTTTATGCAACTTCCAGGTCTCCGTTCGGGCTCATACAAACTCCTTTTTAGGTGCCATTTTTTTTGAAAGTGCGTTATTTTTTGTCTACTCTCAGAATATGCTATTAGTTTGAAGCAATTGTGGGTAGAAATTGTACTTGCATCATATGGTCTTATTTGGCCAATTTGGCATTTGTATTGCATAGATCTATCTTCTGATCTTTTGCTTTGTAGTTCTCAGCCTATTGGGGCAGTTGTAAAACAAAATCAGAAGTCCACCTTGCCATTGTTTGCAAGTGGCCTATTGTACACGCACTACATATAAAGTGCCAAAATCATCATTTTTGGGGGGGTACTTTGATTGAGTGAATTTGGGGGGGTGTCTCTTGTGCTCTTGTGTTCCTTCCTTTTTTCTGCTATGGGTTCTTCTAAGTTTTCTCTCTTAACTCCTCATAATTATGCTACTTGGAAAATTGATGCATGGAGTAAACTTATGGAAAAATGACTCACTCATTACATTGATGGAACTATTGTTGCTCCCGCTGATCCTAAGGTTGATCCAGTTGGTCACTTGGATTGGCTCACTAAAAATATCATGGCAATTGGTACCTTAAGAAAGTATGTATCAAAGGATCTCATTTTTCATATTGAGAAGTGTACTCTAATCAAGGATGCTTGGCAAAAGTTTCAAGACTTGTATGGTCAAGTTGATGAGATTAGGGGATATCAAATTGATAGTGATCTCACCATGTTAGATCTCAAGAACTTTGATACTATACAAGATTATGTCACCAAGACAAATGCGTTGAGGGCACAACTCAAAGATTGTGGCATTGATAAGAAGGATACTCAATTGATATTCAACTTGATAGGCAAGCTTCCACAAGAATATGCAGCATTTGTTTCTAGTTTCCAAACCCATAGGATGACAATGGGTTCAAGCTACACAATGCCTACATTTGATGCTTTCAATGAAATATTGATGATGGAACAAACTAAGTTGATAAGCCTGGGCATTCTTAAGGCTTCTAAGTCTCAAGCATTAGTGGCAAATCAAGGGAACAAAGGAAATCAAGGAAAGGACAACTCAAACAAGAAGAAATGGCAATCAAAGCCTAAAGAAAAAGCACCATCTTCTCCACAACAAGGAGATTCATCCTCTTCCAAGAGAGATAATTCACCAAAGAGGGAGAGACCTACTTGTGCTTATTGTAAAAAGATTGGTCATGAGAAGCATCGATGCCATTCTAAGAAGATTGATGAGCTTACACATATCATCAAAAAGCATAACGTTGATTTGCCTAAAGTCTACAAGAAGGATGATTCATCAACTTCCACTTCCTCACATTCAAAAGGAAAAGGGCAAGCATTCATGGCTTCTACAAGTGGGACGACTCACTCTTTTGGAACAAGAAAAGGAAAAGCTCTATGTGCTACTATTAGTCATAATTCAGAGAGATGGCTTCTAGATTCAAGGGCTTCTCATCATATGGCATCTTCGTAGTCTATGTTCTCTACATTTGAGCCTTGCACCATGCCACAGATTTTGATGGGCAATCATACATACATGGATGTGATTGGGAAAGGATCTATTGACTTTGGGGATAACTCCTTCAATGATGTGTTGTGTGTACACCACTTGACAAACAATCTCCTTTCTATCTATCAAATCACACATGGCGCAACTAAGAGAGTTGTGGAGTTCACACCTGACTCAGTTTTCATTAGAGAATTGGAGACTAGAGCTATCATTGCAACTGGGGTGGTTGATCATGCATCTTGGTTATACTCCTCTTCAGATTTTGTTGATGATGATGATTTCACATTTGATGATTCTACACATGATGATCACACTTCTTGTGATGGTTCAGATTTTGAGGAGAACTTTGGGCACTTGAACATGGGGATTCTCACGTGACCCCATTCTTGAGCCTTGTATTTCATCTTCTCATATTGATATCACGTCACCTATTGCACCTGATGATGCGGATAGTGCGACAGTTGTGCCTTCATGTGATTCAGTGCAACAGGATATTCATTGTCTTCCAGCTTCATATTCATGGGATGATTACTTGACAAATATTGCAGGTTTGTTTGTGGAATCCTACATTGCAGATTTGGGAGACATCATTGATGACATTCATCTTCTCTTTGATGAAGGTGATCCTTCTTCGATTGTTGCGAGGCCACACTCTGACCATCTTGTTCATTCTCTACATGATCATTATTTCGAGGTTGACATGATTGTGGATACTTATGTACAACAGTTGGAGGAGGTCTCTTTATGTTTTGAGGAGACATGTGAGTCTTTGGGACATGTTCTACATCCATCTCCACTAGATCTTGGAGTGCCTTTTTTAGTAGTGTGGCACAGTTTACCACCTTTGGAGGGGGTATCTTTCAGCATCGACATGGGGACACTTGAGCAGTTTTTAGAGATTCCTTTCATCATGAGTTTTCTTCATACATGTTCCCTTCATGATTGGGGAGACTTCATGGATACACCTTTGGTTTTGTTTCTTCCTAAGGGGAGGAATGTTGTTCGACGTTCGTGGAGCAGTTTCTTCATATATCGAGCTTCTATCATTGGTGTAGATTCCACATTGAGGGGGGGCTTCCTAGCTTCTCTTCTTCTCTCATATGGGGGGGACTTTTTCCTCACATGGGGTTTTGTCCTTCACATACTTCTATGAGAGTTCTTTGTATCTAGTTTTTCATCTCTCTTTTGGGGGAGGGTTTTTTCCCATTGGGTTTTTCTCTCTTTCCCCACTTTGTGAGAGTTTTCATTGCATTGGTTTTTAGGCATTTGCATTTGTACATGGGTACCTAACATGGCCTCGTAGCCGAGACCCATCTTGCATTCCTTAGTTGCATTGTAGACTTAAGTGCATTCCCCTAAGTTGCACTTAAGGGGGGGTGTTGGTGTAAATAATTATTCATCTTGGATATTATTACACTTACTTAAGTTTACTTAGGAAATGCATTTCATAGTAGTTTGGGTATGAGACACTTGGGTGTTTGTGCCACATTGGGATAGTGTGTGTAGGAGAAATTCCACCTTTTATGGTGTTGATCTTGTTGTTACACTCCACATTCAGTGGGTGATCCACCTCATGTGGACTATTATATTATTTCTCCTACCTACCCACACCTATTTCCTACCTACCCTTGTTTCTTATTGAGCCACATGTCATGTTTGTGTGCTCACATATCCCTAGCCTTGCCTATATAAGCAAACTCATCTACATTGTATGTAATTTTTTATATTATTGATCATTTTCTATTGATGAGAATACAGTTTATTCTTGTCCTATATTGTGTCTCTATTTTGTATATTTCATTGAGCTCTTGATCTTGGCAAAATCTCACACTAATGCTATAAAAGACAAGTTATAATAACTCAAAGACTAGAATATCTCATTCTTTTCTACTTAAAAGAATGGGAAGTAGTATAAGCTCAAAGACTTACAACTATTTCTCACAAAATCTACTCCTAAATTCTCCTAAGAACAAGTGAAAGCACAATGACTTACAACTTCTCTCAACAAAATATTTATTTTAATCTATACTAACCTCAGCTAGTTGCAGCACAAAGAATCCAAATCAGATATGATTAAGCTCTTTAAGAAACACTTGCAAGAAAGATAATATTGAACACAAACTTAAGAATGTAGCACAAAGACTCAAAGCTTGAGCAATTTCCTTCTATTCCTTTCAATTCTTGAATTCGCACATTGAAGCTCAAAGACTTCTTTGTTGTAAATTTGACAGAGTTTTTAATTGTTTTTCCAAAAGATAAAGATTACAATAGACCCCTCAAGTATTTATAGAAGAGGAGCCTCGAGAAAAAGCTGGGAGGATCCTAACTAACTTGAGAGATTCTCTCAACCACTAAGACTTATTCAATAACTAACTAAGACTTCAATAACTGACTAAGACTTAAATAACTAACTAAGACTTATTCCAACTACAGTCCTAATTGGACACAACTTGTAGTTGCCTTACATGTAATTACAAAAGTGCAAGTAATGTGTCAACTTGCTTTTTACAAAAAATACTTTTACATGTAACTTGTCAAAACAAAATTACAACTAAAGATTACAAAAAGGAAAAATACAACTAAGTGTTGAAAAACGCTTAAGTTGCATTACGTTAAGAGACGAATCCTTTAAACTTCTGGATGCTCATTTGTAGTTCCTCGAGATTCGGTTCATGGGTGTTCTTGGCAAAAACCATGGTCTTCACAATAGTATCATGACACCGGAGGAGCGCAGAGTTGTTTTTATCCAGGATGGAATGGATTTCATGCAAAAAGGCTTGGTGTTTCATCAATATCTGAATTGAAGCAACCGAGAATTGTTCACTCCTCCATTCATTATGAATCCTCATCTGTAAATCAGCAAGAACTTCTTCTTCTGGAATCAGCTCTCCATCCCGACTTACTATGTTGCAAGAAGTCCTTTCACAATGTGAGACAATATCTCAGAAAGCTTCACCCCAAAATCTCTTTACATCACCGATCTCCTCAATGAGGGATTTAAGAACAAGGGCCTTATTTTCCAGGAGCTCTTCAAATTCCAAGTACATGACCCTAGAAGAGACGATAGCATGCTCTTGTAGAACACTCAACTATTGTTGAGACATGGTACGCCAGATTGTCAAACTCTCTTCAACACTTTCCAGATTCTTTTTGAAAGAATCGGAAGTCTGATCTAGTTTTTCCTCAATGGTTTCCAACTTAGACATCATCTGAAAAATGTCTTTTATCACCTGTGCACATAGATCATGAAGCTGATCAACCCAAGAATCTAGTGCTTGTACCTTCTAAGCAGCCCTTTCCACTCCACAAATTGATTCTTGGGAACCAGAAGAGCCTATGGAGTTACTCCCTTCAGCAGTAGGTTTTGTGATTTTATGAATGGCTGCCATAAGTTGTCGGTTTTCCTCTTCTAGCTTGTCTTTCTTTGCTAGAAGTTCATCACACCTTTGTACCAACGAAGCTACGTAAAACTGAGCATCATGTTTAATGAGCTCATGCGTTTGTTTGCCCAACTCTATCCTTGTAACCTTATAATCGGCAACTAACATTTCTTCAAGTGCCTTATCTGCAATGGGTTCCACAATTTCAGCTACCTTCATCTTGTTGCTGTCAATAGTTACTCTAGAGATAGTCTTGGCCTTCTTAGCAACTTTGGATCTGGACTGTTTCAGTTGCTAATAATCAAAGGTATCAGATGAGATTTCTTGCTTCTTCCTTTTCAAAGTAAAAGAGCTGAGCCATGGAGGCAAAGTCATCAACTCTCCTTCAGTAGCAGTTGTAGGCAAAGGAGAAGCAGTTTTTGTTTAAATCACCGTGGTTATCCTGGGAGGAATATTTGTTTGGACAACGACTATGGTTTGCTCAGTTACCAATGGGAATGAAGATTGCCTCATAAACTCTTCAAAATTAGAAGTGGAAGTATCAATTTCTGATAACTGGATGCAAGTAGGAATATTCTCAGGAACTTCCAACACACTCTCTTGTTGATGATCGGAAGGGGGCTCATATGCTGAAATGGGAATAGCATTCTGAGGAGATTCATCCACAAGCAAATCAAGAGGAGAAAGAGGCATCTCAATGGAAACTGAAGGAATGATCTCATGAGGCGAGTCTGAAACTGGAGACTTAGGAGCATAATCAGATTGTTGCCCTTCTTCTGGATTATCCAGATTGATCACCTAAACATGAAATCATGATTTTTCCTTCCCACGAACTATCGTCTCCTCAAGAGGAAGCACTACTACCCGACTAACTCGCAACTTGATCCTCATGCCCGAAGATGATGCACCTTCCTTGTTTTCAACCTAAATCTCAGACTTACATCCAAGAGGCCCTATAGAATCATCTTCTTTTCCAACCTTGATTTTTATAAGTCTAACAGTATTATTTTTCAGCCATGCGTTGGTGTTAGCCAAGATAGGCTGAAATCTCTTAAGGATGGATATGCACTCTTTGTGTGACCATTGGATCAAAGGAAGTGGAGCTTCCTCAACCCTCCATGAAATGTATTCAAGATCAAGTATGTGCCCATCATCAATCATCCCTTGTGGGATATCCACCAAGTTCAAATCAACAATTTGCTCAACAGTGAGTTTGCAGTAATCCATATTCAGAACTTCGGCTTCTGTGCAGAGATCTACCTAGATGTCTTCAATGCGATGCACATGCACAAAGGATTTGTTGATCTTCTCCTTCATACCCCTGTAATCAAAATCAGCTTTATGTTTAAACCTTTTGAGCTTGATTTCCTGCATTTTAGTCTCCATGGCCTTAGCTTTCATAGATGTGACAAGGGAATACCGACCAATTTTCAATGGATTTGTGGTAGAGATCCCCATTCCAACCTTGTGTCTAGCAGACTAAAAAGTGTGGATAGCCATTATTTGTCTTCCCAACTCCATAAGAATGATCTTGTCAGTCAAGTATCTAGGAAGCATATGGCTGACCACCATAACATCCAATTCTCATATAAGTGAAAGTGGGGAACTGTAGAAACAAGCATCCATACTCGCTCACCCTTTCCCATGCCTCATCTAATACTCTTTTGTTTCTAAGAGTTCTATCAAACTGACACATGAAATATCTGAAGAATGCATCTTGGACTCTTCTAAAATGTAGTCTGTTGGGTCTCAAAGGCGACTGATCGTAATATTCCCAGGCTGGTATAAGTGAGTGATCACCCTTGGTAGAAAGACCTGGAAAGTGTCTAAGTGATGATGCCAAGTATACCAAATATGAGTTCATGTAGAAAGTCATGGTAGAAGGGACTACTGCAAGTTGTTCACACAAGGCATTGCCGATGACTTCTCCCCATGATATATGGTGTGATTGCCTTATGAACATGATGAATTGGTACATCCATGTCTCAAAGACATTAGAATACTCGAGGCCCATCATCCTGCTGAGAAGGGTTATGGTGTCTCCTATTTCCCATTTGAAATTGCAGTGGTACAACTTATACCACCTTGATAAGGAGGCTCGTGGCTCTTGGATCCACCTGTTGATATGTCGCTTACAATCTTTTTCCCTTTTCACATAGTAATCAGCTGCACTTTCTTTGGAGATTTCCATATAAACAGGTACATGAGGTATTCTAAAGACGTTCTCTATTGTATCTGCGTCAAGACAAATTATTGCCTCACCATCATCATTTTTTATGATTCTTGTCTCTTTGTCAAAATGATGGGTGCAGGCAAGAACAAATTCAAGTTCTAGGGCAGCCACTGGGAAGGAAGATGCATGATGAATATGGCTGTCCAAAAGCCGCTGCATGTTATTATTTTGTGGATCTTACACCCTCTTTATAAATTATGACATATCCACATGGCCTATTTCTGTGTCTCTGATACGATCCAAAGGGGAAGAATCTTGGGAAGGTGCCACCTCATTCTGATACTTGTCATACTTGTACTTCATCTTCTTTGGAACCGGAGATGATGGCAAATCAGACATTGATTGGAAACCTAGAATACTGTGATGAAGACTTAAAAGTGTTAAGGTAACACCATAGTCAGCTGCAAATAACATTCTTCCTTCTTCAAATGGGAAAAACTTCGATTCTTGAACTTCACAATTTTGTGAGAGGAAGAGGGGAAATATATGGAAATGGGAAAAACTTGACTTTGACCAATTTCGGATCTTGGGGAAATTTTTGCAAGTATACAAGTTGATAAGAACATACATGCAATCGGGGTTTTAAAACCTGAATGCAAGTACACTTGTAAATTTGCAAATGGAGAAATGGACGAAAAATTAGAATTTGACTTGCGGAAAATGATGAAAATGAAAAGTACGGATATGCGAAACATGAATGGATAGAAATGGGAAAATCCAGGAATGGGAAAATCCAGGATAGAAATGGGAAAATCCAGGAACTTTTCAACATGTAATCCGGTTTTTAAAACCCGAATTTGAGAGGGGGGGTATTTCACATCTTTTCAATTTGGAACTTTAACCAAAAATGGTTAAATTCCTTAACTGTAAGGGAAGAACAATAATTTCCAACCAACTTGTAATCGGGATTTAAAATCTCGAATACAAGTAAAGAGGGAAAAAGGGGAAGAACAATGCAATTCAAAAATTACATAAAGGAGAAAATCTCTCTCACAAAAACCGATTTTTGGGGGAAGAACAACATATTTACAAAAATGCAACTAGAAAGGAAAACTAAGAAAACAAGAAAATAATAAAATAAAACAAAGAAAGAAAGAAAAACATACCTTGATTCAAACTGAAAATGCCTCTCCAAAAGATGATCAATCTTTGAATGAAGAAGACAATCCAATAAATAGAAACAATCCACAATGCTAAACCCGTATCACATTTTTGCAAAAATGCCACAAACTGAAAAATGTGGCAGCAATCCCAAATTTGGAGGGCCAAAATGCCAATGAGAGAACACACCCAAGAGAGATAAAGCAAAATGCCTAAGGAGGAGATGGAGATATGGCATCAAATCCTTTCAAAATGCGGCCAAAGGAGGGTCACATGGTAAAAAACGTGGCATTAAAACCTTCTTGAATGGCCCTTTAAATGACTGAAAACTTCTCACAAACTCAACGCCTAGGTAAGATAGGTAAAAATGATTTAGGAGTTTGCTGATTTGCAAAGAAAATACCCTCCAAAATGCAGATTCAAAGGACCACGTGATTGCTGATTTAGACCAAAAAATCAGTAAATGCAAACCCCAAATGGCGTGATAAGTGTTTACAAATGCATGAGAATAGGATGAAATCCCAAATGCCTCTCCTTCCTAGAAGATCTCCACAAAAATTGCTTTAAAATTTCAACAAATTTGCTTCCAAATGAAAATCGGGTTTTTTTAAGACAAAGACAAGTTTGAATTTGCATATACATGTGAAAATCGGGTTTTTGTGAAGATATAACAAGTTTAATTTCACTTTTTCCTCAACAAAGCCAAAATCGGGTTTTTGGGAATGAATTGCAAGTTAAAAACTGTCAAAAATGCATTTTATGAGCAAAATCGGGTTTTTTAGACCAAAGTGCAAGTTTTAAATTGTCACTTTTTCACTTACAAGGCAAAATCAAGATTTTTGGAGAGAGATGCAAGTTTTATTTACTTGTAAAGGGGAAATAAAACCTCTACAACAAGTCATAATTTACTTGTACACATGTAATAGGGGTTTAAAATCCCTATTACATGTAAAAACCATTAAAGTAGGGTTTTTTGGAGAGAGATACAAGTTTACTTGTAACTTAACAAAAAAATCCCTATTTTAACTGAAAAAGCCAAAAAACAATAAAAATAATAAAACAATAAAGACAATAAAGGAGAAATTTAAAACAAATTACAAATATTCATCTTTTAATGAAAGTGCACATGTAATAAGCTAAAAATTTCCCTACAAAGACCAAAACAATGGACATCATTAAAAATTGTAGTTTGAAGAAAATTCTCCACTTGCAGTCGGGAATTGAAAACCCAAAATTGAAGGAAAGACATAGCAAACAAACCTAGAATGCGACAAAATTCAAAACGTAGTTCGAGGATGGACTGAGGATTAGGCCAGTCCAAGGATTAGTCAAAATTATGCCTTGGGAAGCATGCCATAGAGTAATTTTTTTAATTTTTTCACAAAATTTTTTTGTAATGGTCCTTCATTTTTGGAAACAAAAATGAGGACAACACAATGTACATAGCAACTTACAAAGCAACAAAGAATAACTCATATATAACACTCGCCTTTCCATATGCAACACCTACCTTATACCACTTGTCAAAAGTGAACTACACCATAAATACCAATTGCCAAATAATAACTCTACACGATTCTTCCACTAAACTAGTAACCGTAATAGTAAATAAAAGAAATTGTCATAGTTTGAACATAGCAACCTATGACACCAGTCCCCTCTTTTTAGGACTTGCAAAGTGGGTGTAATAAAATAAATAAATAAAATAAACACGTTTGGACTCTAAGGTTGATACACCTTAATCCCAACACTTAGATGTATTGAGCATGACCAAGTCCAAGTTTCCTTAAAAGAGGTACATGATGGTATATGCGGGGCTCATTCTAGTGGTCCAACCTTAGCTAAGAAATTTATTATAACTAGATATTACTAGATGACTATAGAAAAGGACACATACCACTTTGTGAATAAATGAAAACAATGTCAAGTACATGAAGACTTGATACATACACCAACTCAATAATTACAACCAATTGTTACACCTTAGCCCTTTTGTCAATGGGGACTCGATCTTGTGGTTAAGATCTATCTTGCTTTTTCCAATGGTTACAAAGTCATAATCACCACCACCAAGTATTGTTAGGGTTTAAGGAAGTCTAGAGTGATAAACAATATTAAATATAATGCAAAATAAAAGAGGCAAAAATAACCAAACACAATAACACAAAGATTTAATGTGGTTCACTCGATGTGGGCTACATCTACCAGAGAAATAGTCATCCAATTCTTTTCTATTATCTAGTGAAGAGAAAATTACAATATGATGATTTCACATTACATAACCACTATTGTATCAAGCCTTTTGGCAGTTTACAAAGGTCAATTTACATATCAAAATCATAGTCGATGACTTTATTAAATAATGGGCAATTTTTTCTTCGGGGGCATTACCCCTAAAACTTGCAACTGGAGGTGTTGCCCCTAGCAATCCCCACTAGGGCGTTGCCTTCAAATTCCTACCATGGGATACTCCCCTGTGTCCCCTTTTAGGTTATGACCCCCTCGAGCCCCATAGGAGGGGCTCTACCCCCCTGTACTCCCCTATTAGTTGATTTGGGGGGAAAACACAACTAAGAAAGTAACTAAACTTTGAGCCTAGTATCATGATTAGTTGTCAGATACCAACAAGTACTTTATGAAGTGGATTCAAGTTGTCCTTCTAACACAAGTTATCAGTAAACAAATAGCCATGTTTATCCTTAGCTACATCATATTACAATGTGGTGTTCCCCTTTTCATTATAAAAAATAATGGGCATCCTTTCAAAAATAAAGACATTCAATTTTTTTATGATGAATTCCATATCCAACATCTCTTTTTACACCCTATTATCTCTAGGGAAATGATCAAGTTGACACCTCTAATTGTAGAGTATGAAAAGTGAGCCATTGCGAGAGGTGGTCAAACCCCTATAGGACTTACTAAACTCCTCTCCACTCAAAGCAACCTTCAAAGTCCTCAATGTTGGTCATTTGGAGGAATTGATCATGTGTTGCATTGATGTTTTGTCATTGATGTCAACACTAGTTGTTTTGGTTGTTCACCAGTATCCTTCTGGTCCAAGTAGGTTGTTTGGTTTCTAGTTGGATTAGATCATGGTGATACGATATGCTTTAGTATGTTTTGGCTTATGGAATTAGCTTAGATATGCTATTCATGCTACTCAGATTCATGTTCAGTCAGTTGGTTTTGATTTGGCGATCGGATGCTATCCTGTATGCTGGTAAGCTTGGTTTTATTGATCCGATGAGGGTTTCATCGACAAGACTTTGTTGAAGATCTTTGATGTTATGCATAAGTGGTGTTGGTGCGGCTTCTAGTAGAGATTTAGGATGCTAATGGTGACCGTGTTTGAGACTTGGCTGATTAGGATCATTACTTTAGCGTGCATGGACCTAAATTGGGTCTGGTACTATCTAGGTTATGGACCGACAATGTAACGTGTTGATTTGACTTCTCGATGTGTTTTCGAGATGTCTTATGGGTTGGTTATTATTTTTTTGGTCACAGGCCGACATGTTTTGTAATTATGTAATTTCTTTTTTGTTTGGTGGCCAACCTTATTGTTTGTGGTCAAGGGTTTGTATATATATGATGTAAGAACTCATTGTAGATCATATGTAAGGGATATGGATGTATAGGAGCGAATAATATAATAATCATTCATGTAGAGGATTTGGTCGATCATTAGTGATCGAGTTGGGTTTATGTAAGAGGATTTAGTCCTCCAGTATTGAGCTTAACCAGAACTCTACTCAGGCATAGGAGATGCTATCATTGCAGTTCATTCTCTCTTCCGGATTGTAGTCTAGATTTTTATGTAGTCAGTGAGACTCCTTTTGTAATGAGTAGTGTGTTGTAGGTTGTTTGCCTTCCTACAAGTGCAGGCCCCTCAATTTGTAATCACATGCTTATTGCAGAAGTATTATCTAACTGTGGGTAGGCTTCCCACCGTGGTTTTTCCCTTTACCAAGTTTTCCACATACAAATCTTGGTGTCATGTGGATGGTATTTTTTCTCTAATTGTTCCTTGTTCTTAATTGGTATATCTGTTATTTTAGTAATTGGTTTATGCATTCCGGTATTGATTTTTTGGGTTCTGGTATTAAAGTTTTAATTGCTTAAGGTTCCAGTAATCTGGTTACAACTGATTCACCTCCCCCTCTCAGTTGTCTTTCGATTATTTGAACTGTCTAACAATTGGTATCAGATCTTCGGTCCTCTCTACAAAAGATTAACCACTTGAGGAAGATTTATGGCGACTAACAGTTCAAGTTCATCTAGTTCATCTACTGTTATCTTTTAGAGAGATATTCCTAGGCTTGATGGAACAAATTACAGAGTATGAAAGATTTAGATAGAGACTCATCTGAGATGTCTTGGAAAGGAAATTTGGGAAATCATAGAGAATAGTGTTACACCTTTTAATACGGAATATGGCAATCCTCCTCCAAAAAAATTAGATAAGGAGATTGAGAATGATTGTAGAGAAAGAGAAGCCCTCTTGTGTGCACATTCTGATCAACAAATAATGGGATTAACTGACAAATCATCAACAAAGGCTATATGGGACAAGTTGGAGACTCTTAATGAAGGTGACCCTACTGTTAAGATTGATGAACTTGATGGTTATCGGGTGAGATATGAAAACCTGAAGATGAAAGAAGATGAAAGGATTACTGCATTCATGGAAAGGGTAAATGAAATTGTTATGGGAATTCAATATTGTGGTGGAACTCTGAGTGCAGATGAGATAGTTTCTAAAGTTCTAAGAGATTTTCCATCAGTTTATAAGATGAAGGCTACTGCAATTAATGAATTGAGAACAATGGCTAATACTTCTGTCAATAGAGATACCTTGGTTGAGAAATTATCTACTTTTGAGCTTGAAGAATTTGGACCTTCTGGAGCTATGAAATTTGAACCTGCTTTTCATGCATTTACATCATCAACCAACAAGTAAGATTGGAAAGCTTTGTATGCAAAGGAATTGGATGATATGAAAAGAGAAGATAAAGAATTTGAGCAACTTGAAGCCCTATTTTATAGCCCTATTTTATAGAAGAGTACCTAAAGGACCGGTAGGAAGTAATTATGAAGGAAAATCACCTTTTAAATGTTTTTCATGTAATAAGATAGGTCATTTTGCATCTAGATGTCCTGAAAGGATTCAAGATTTGAAGAAAGAGATAAAAGACCTTGTAAGCCTAACCTTGGATATCAAAACAAGTATAAGTACATGAAAAACAAAGATTAATAATGCTACATTGAGGATGAGGAAGGTGTGACTGATTCTGATGATGAACTGACATAAGAATCTACTAGTGGTTCTGACAATGGAAAGGAATGGGTGATCCTGGCTATCAAGGAAGATGATCCAACACTGGAAGAGAATGTACCTGAAGAGAAGGCACTTGCTGTAAAATTGAAGATAAGGATGAATGGGTAATTGAGAGTGGATGTTCATATCATATGACTGGAGATAAAATTAAGTTTCTATCCTTGCAAGAATTTGATGGCGGTCTGGTTAGATTTGGAGATGACAAAGCATGTATGATCAAAGGAAAATGAAATATATCATTAGATGGTAAGCACAATACTGATAATGTTTATTATGTTGAAGGTTTAAGGCATAATCTTTTGAGTGTAGGACAATTGGTGGATAAGGGATTTCAATTACAATTCAAGGATGGAAAATGCAAAATCATTAATAGATTTGGATTGGAGATTGCAATCGGTACTCAGGCAAAAGGTAACATATTTCATTTGAATTCCGGTGAGAAGACATGTTTGATTGCAAAAATTGATGAGAGTTGGCTATGGCATAAAAGGCCATGTCATGTGAATTTTGATTGCACCGTAAAGATCAGTTCAACTAAGGCAGTTAGAGATATACCTAAGATTGTGAAGCCCTATAATCTAGTATGTAAAGAATGTCAAATGGGAAAACAGGTCAAAACCTCTTTTAAGAGTATACAAGACAAATCTAATGATGTTCTTGATCTTATTCATATTGATTTATGTGACCCTGCTAGAATTAAAAGTTTTCAAGGTGATAGATATTTTATGCTAATCATTGATGATTATTCTAGAATGATGCGGGTTACTTTTCTAAGGGAGAAATCTGAGGCTTTTGGAAAGTTTAAAATCTTTAAATCTAAAGTTGAAACCGAGGCAGGATTGAAGTTGAAACCGAGGTAGGATTGAAGATTAAGTGTTTAAGGTCAAATAATAGTGGAGAATTCACATCCGGTGAGTTTAATAACTTTTGTGAGAAGCATGGCATAAGGAGACAATCTTCTGCTCTTTGGACACCTCAGCAGAATGGAGTTGTGGAAAGGAATCTAACATAACTATCTTGGATGCTACTAGAACCATGATGATGGAAGCTAATATACCTTATATGTACTGGAGAGAAGCAACAATCATAACAACTTATACATTCAACAGAGTACATATCAAAGGAGAAACCGGTAAGACACCTTATGAATTATGGTTTGGCAATACACCTACAATTAAGTATTTCAAAATCTTTGGTAGTAAATGTTATATTAGGAGAGATGATTTCATTGGCAAATTTGATCCTAGATGTGATGAAGGAATATTTCTTGGTTATTCTAATGAAAGGAAAGCATATAGATGTTATAACAAGAGATTGCAGAGAATTGCGGAGAGCATTAATGTCAAGGTGGATGAGCTAAATAAAAGTCAAATAAGAGTTTATGAGCAAGAACTAGCAGTGGAAATGATCATAACAGAATCGGTAACACCTTAATTGAAACAAAATGTTGAACTAGTTGCTCTGGCAGTATCAAAAAATTCAATAGTAACTGAAGAACGGGAAAGAGGAACATAGAATCAGAAGATTCCTAGGTATGTAAGGATGAATCATTCAGAAGATCAGATCATTAGGGATAAGAACAATGGAGTGATGAAAAGAAGGAGATTGGAAACTAATGAGGTATGTTTAATTTCTCAAGTTGAACCAGTATCAGTAATTGAAGCATGTAAAGATGAATGTTGGATGAAAGCTATGAAAGAAGAATTAGATCAGATAGAGAAGAATAACACATGGATTTTAGTTCCCCGACCTAGAAATAAGAATGTTATTGGAACTAAATGGGTTTTAGGAATAATTTAAATGAAGATGGACAAGTTGTAAGGAATAGAACTAGATTGGTTTGTAAAGGGTACTCTTAGAAGGAAGGAATTGATTATGGTGAAACTTTTGTACTTGTAGCTAGGATTGAAGCTATAAGATTATTTCTTGCCTATGCTGCACATAAAAACTACAAGGTTTATCAGATGGATGTTAAGTGTGCCTTTCTGAATGGGGATCTTGATGAGTAAGTTTATATTGAGCAACTTGATGGTTTTTCACTTTCAAATGACAAAAACATGGTTTGTAGGTTAAGGAAAACTTTATATGGATTGAAACAGGCACCTAGAGCTTGGTATGCAAGGTTAGATAAATATCTTTTGAAGCTTGGTTTCACTAAAGGTAATGCAGACATTAATCTATATTATAAAGTCATTGATGATGATATACTGATTATTGAGGTATTTGTTGATGACATTATTTTTGGAGGTGAAGATAATTTGTGCATGAAATTTTCTAACAATATGGAGAAAGAATTTGAAATGTCTATGATTAGGGGAAATTAAATTTTTCTTAGGTTTGCAGATTACTCAGACTGATAAAGGTATTTTCATCTATCAAACTAAGTATGCTAGGGAATTGTTGAAGAGATTTGGTATGGTAGACTCTAAACTGATAAGTACTCCTATGGTTACAAGTGAGAAATTGACAAAGAAAGATGAATCTGCACCGGTAAATCCTACAAGATACAAGTCTATGATTGGAGGTGTACTATATTTGACTCAAACTAGGCTTGATATAATGAATGCCATTTGCATTGCATCTAGATATCAAAGTGATCCTAGAGAAAATCATGAGAGTGTGGTGAAAAGAATTTATAGATACTTGCAACGTACATTTGAATATGGTTTGTGGTACCCTAAGGATGATGACTTTACTTTATGTGCATATATAGATGCTGATTGGGTAGGTGATGTTGATGACTAGAAAAGTACTTCCAGTGGAGCTTTCTTTCTTGGAAAGAAACTTGTTTCATGGATCAACAAGAAATAATCATGTACTTATTTATCTACTGCTAAAGTTGAGTAGGTTGCTGCTGCTACTAACTGTACACAAGTTCTATGGATGAAGCAAATGTTGAAGGAGATAAAAGTGCATTGCATTGGACCAATAGTTATTCACTGTGATACTGCTATAGACATATCAAAGAATCTAGTATTTCACTATAAGACAAAGCACATATCTATCAAGTATAACTTTTTGAAGCAGAAGGTGGAAGAAAATGAAGTTAGACTAGTTTATGTGAACACTAAAGAGCAGATTGTAGACATTTTCACTAAACCTTTGCCTAAAGAATCATTTGAGTACCTCAGAGACAGATTAGGGGTTTCTACCCTTCCAATAGAGAATTGATTGATGCTATTTGACATCAGTCCGATATACATTATAAAAGATATTATTCATTCTGGATTGATGTGGGGATGCTACTACTCAGGGGGAGTAGTTATCCTCGTGATTCAGTGGTTTATGTTTTTGCTTTGATATTTTTGTCAGATTTCTGGCATTGATGTCAAAGGGGGAGAGATATTCATGTGAAAAACTTAAGAAGGGATATATACATTAGGGGGAGAAATTTGCAGAACTTAACTGAGATATCATTTACAGGGAGAGTATGTATCAGAACTTCATTTCTATATCTTTGTGAGGGAGATTTGTTTGGCATTTCTTGGTACTTGGGATGTTTTTCACATCTAGTGTTGCCATCCATGCCAAAGGGGGATATTGTTGGCCATTTGGAGGAATTGATTATGTGTTGCATTGATGTTTTGTCATTGATGTCAACACTAGCTGTTTTTGTTGTTCACCGATATCCTTCTGGTCCCGGTAGGTTGTTTGGCTTCTGGTTGGATTAGATCATGGTGATCTAGTATGCTTCAATATGTTTTGGCTTATGGAATTAGATTAGATATTCTATTCATGCTACTCAGATTCATGTTCATTCGATTGGTTTTGCTTTGGTGATCGGATGCTATCCTATATGTTGGTAAGCTTGGTTTATTGATCCGGTGAGGGTTTCATCGACAGAGATTTGTTGAAGATCTTTGATGTTATGCATAAGTGGTGTTGGTGTGGCTTCTAGTAGAGATTCAAGATATTGACAGTGATCATGTTCGAGACTTGGCTGATTGGGATAATTGCTTTGGCGTGTATGGACCTAAATTGGGTCTGACACTATCTAGGATATGGACCGGCTTAATGTATCGCGTTGATTGGACTTCTCGACGTGTTTTCAGGATCTCTTATGGGTTGGTTATTATTTGTTTGGTCTCAGGCTGACATGTTTTATAATTATGTAATTGCTTTATTTTCTGATGGCCGACCTTATTGTTTGTGGTCGAGGGTTTGTATATATATGATGTAAGATCTCATTGTAGATCATATGTAAGGGATATGGATGTATAGGATCAAATAATGTAATAATCATTCATGTAGAGGATTTGGTCGATCATTGGTGATTGAGTTGGGTTTATGTAAGAGGAGTTAGTCCTTCGGTATTGAGCTTAACCGAAACTGTACTCAGGCATAGGAGATGCTATCATTGCAGTTCATTCTCTCTTCCGGATTGTAGTCTGGATTTTTATGTAGTCAGTGAGACTCCTTTTGTAATGAGTAGTGTGCTCTAGGATGTTGGACTTCTTGCAAGTGCGGCCCCCTCAATTTGTAATGACATACTTACTGCAAAAGTATTATCTGACTGTGGGTAGGCTTCCCACCATAGTTTTCCCCTTTACTGGGTTTTCCATGTACAAATCTTGGTGTCATGTGGATGGTATTTGTTCTCTAATTATTGCTTGTGCTTAATTGGTATATCTGCTATTTCGGTTATTGGTTTATGCATTCCAGTATTGATCTTTTGGGTTCTAGTATTAAAGTTTTAATTGCTTAAGATTTCGGTAATTTGGTGACAATTGATGCACCCCCCCTCTCAGTTGTCTTTCGGTTATTTGAACTGTCTAACACTCAAACCTCCAATTTTACTCACTAGGATGAAAGGAAATCACAAAATTAACTATTGTCAACATATAGATGTATTCTGGCCTTAAAAATTGAAAGTACAAGTTGTAGAGACTATTTGGTAAGCTTTACAAGCTCTCTTCCCAAGATACACTTGTGAGTTGAGGATGACAACATGACATGCTAGTGTCTCAAATGGACGAGGCACAAAGAACGTACCATAAAATACAATATAGGGACCATACACCAGATTCTAAGTACTTAATCTAATAAAAATAACAATAGGAAACTAATAGCTAATTAAAAAAATGACAAATATAAGAAAGGGAAATGGAGTTCACAAAGGGTCTAGAAAATGTAGCCTCTAGCCAATATAGCACTTCCTTTGATGAACCAACATACAAAACAAATACAATTTTTTTTTTGGGGCTATGATTTAGAGATCTACAACAGTTAGATTGTCGTTTCGATGTTTCCACCTCCACAAAAAATAAAGATTGATAGATACATAAAATGATAATAATAGAAATGATAAAAAAAGATACGCTAATAGAGAAAATTGAACAAAAAATGCAATCAAAGAGAAACAAGAAACTCCCATTAAACACTAAGAAGCAAGAATCTTGTTGGACCAAAGATGAGAACTAAATCCTCAAATATGTAAAGATACAACAATGGTGATGGTGCAACAAATGAATGTGGTAATGGTGGACAAGATGCAAAAAACCAATTATAGAGTTATGAAAGTTTGAAAGATTGCATAGAGATCCTAGAAGAAGAAAGAATGAAGCAAAAAGGCAGGATAAAGAGACTAGGAAAGAATCCCAATGTTGGTGCATGTAGAAGGAGGTGTTACACTGCCAGAATTAGTAGGTACAATGTCTCAACAACCACCTTCAAACTACATATTTGTGGGATGAACGCACATACGTCTCCACAATGAATAGGTGTCCCTAAATAAAATAATTCAATTGATTGGAAAATCAAACAAAAAGGATGACAAGACAAGACATGTGGGTAGACAGGGTGAAATCTAAGAGGCTATCTCCATTTTGGTTTAAAGTGGAGGTGCCATGTGACGTGGAATTGCACAAGGTGCAATTTATGATGTTATATTTTGTCCCCACTTTAGCAAACATATCATAAAGAAATATGAGCTAAAGTAAAGAGAAAAAGGTTGAGAAAATTATACCAAGATATGAAGGGGAAGCAAAATTCTCTATTCATGTGGAGTTACCCCTAGGGAAGAGACCTAAACCTTTGTGAGATATTGTTGAGATTTTATCATCACAAACATGTAAGATGAAAACAAACATGTTAGATGAAAAGCAAAAATTTAGATATAAAAATAATTTACAATTAGACATAGATTGCAAGATAGTGATCACTAAGTAAAATAATGTTGGATTGTGTCGGTATGGGTAGCATGTTGTGTTATGCTAGATAGCCCTACAATAGGGTAGCATGTGACTGTTGTAAAACACATTGTAGGACATCCACATAAAAGATTAAATGATTAATTTAGATAGTGGTTTGGCTCCCACAAAGGAAACATATAAAATAAAATATCTGAGATAAACATGAGATAAATATAATATGAATGTAGATATGCATAAATGTATATATGATAGCCCCCGCTTAGAATGATATGTGTTGCAAGAAGGGAACACAAGTCATTCTAAGGAGAAGAGATGTTGTGTCATATCAACATATCTTAGATGTTTTCAACATAAAAGAAGGCCTAAATGCCCCCAATGCTTTGCATCATCCTTGAATGCCAAAAGGAAAGATACGATAGACATAAGAAATATAATTAAGAAATAGAAGAAGGGTATGACTAATAATCTTTTGTTTTCAAGCCCATAGAGTAACTTGGGTACTTGAATAGAGCTCAAAGATGTAAAAATAGATATGACATCCCATTTTGAAGTAACTACAATGTAACTTGGGTCCTTTAGGAGTGAAAAAACATATAAAGATAAGCAAAAGGGAATACATGAAGTCACACACTAATTTAAAAGATATGAATATTATCATCCTATAAATCCCCCCATTAGATCATCATCTTCCTATAAAACCCTAAAAATGGTCACCTAAACCATGGGCCCCTAATCTCGACTACATCACCAAGGTCCTAACCAAAGGCAATTAAATCAACTTGGAGCACCTAATTAATTAATTCCTCAATCATCAATGCCACATGGCAAATAAATCATTTATATTAATTAAATGTTTATTTAATTAATTAATCATTCCAAGTAAATCATTTTAATCAATTATCCAATTTATTTAATTAAATACCCTAGCATATTTAATTAATAAATAAATTTGCCATTAAATCATCAAAAAGGAATTAATTTGAAAAAAAAAGAATTAATTTACAAAAATGAATTAAATTGAGAAAATAAATCAACTTGAGATATTTCTGTTTCTAAAATTGAGACAACTTGAGAAATCTCAAAAAAGCAAGAAAATCAAGAAAAAACAATTAAATTGAATAAATTATTTTTGCTAAAAATAAAACTCACAGAAAATCTTGAGGAAACAAGTTTAGTTGCATTGAAGAGGCTTTTTCTAAATAAAGATCTTGAGAAAATAAGAGGAATGTGCATGGAATCAACTAATTTTATCTCATGTGGATGAAATCAACTAATTTTTATCTCCAATGCAAACCCAGAATTATAATCTCAATGCATTCAATCGAGGTTTAATTGGAATTTATCTCAAGATTAACTCAATCTAATCTTCTCTGAAACTGAATCAAAGCATCCAATTATTTCAATTCACCTGGATTGTGCTTTTTCTTGAGGAATCTCAACCGCTCATCATTAATTGATCTTGACCATTGGTCTCTCTTTGGATTCTTTATAAATTCAACATTTCATCTCTCATTCAAGACACCCTGGAGATTTATTGTTATCATGCAGTTTTTGCTCTAGAGCCATTGAGAATATTGTGCTTTGAGATTATTGCATCTTAGCTTTTTGCATATTTAGTTTATTCATTCATCTAGCTTAATATTCATTCATCTAGCTTAATCTTGCATCTATCTAGTTTAATCTTGCATCCATTTAGCTCAATTTTGTGCTCATATAGATTAAATATTTCATCTTGGTGTAGTCTAATCATTGGTATTGCTTAGATAAATCTGAGAGCAAGTCTATACTCGCATCTTTTAGAAGGAAATAGGTCAATTTGTTATGGTTTTTACATTCATTGATTATATCTATCTAACCATGCATGCAGTGATTTATTGAAGTGTTTGTGCCTTACAACTTACAGGTTACCACTTTTCACACACACCATTTTTGGTGCCCACTGTGGGGCAGAAGATTACAATTTTCGGCCTTGCAGATCAACTCTTTTTATTTTTCAGATTTCGTCCGTACAATTCCTGCTAAAACTCATATGAGTTTTTGTTACGCATAGCATGATAATTTGTAACATATCATATGACTTTGTGAGAAATCTCGTACGACTATATGTTTTCTCGTATGACTCTATAAGTAATATCGTATGGTCTGCGAGGAATAATCATACTGTTGAGTGAGAATACTCGTACGACATTTTGAATTCTCGTATTAAAAGGAATAATGATTTCTAGGGTTTTTTTCATTGAATTCTAATGGTACTACTGCTAACCCTGACTTGTTTTCTGTCTTCCTGAGAGATTTTTCACAGCCTAACCAGTTTTTGCAGAACACTTGTTGAAGAAAATGACTGTCGCTCAAAAACAATATGATTACTGATTCATTGTTTTTGTAGGTTGCCTGAGGAGAATCAACTAAACATTGTGTATTCTTTAATTCATTTTTAGGCACTTAAATTGCGATATGGTTAATGAACAAATCTGCTTTTGATGTTTGAGAGAAGTCTAAAAGGTAGGAGAGTATGCTCTTGTTTGCACAGACAATCAGAAATCTAGACCCTTGAAGTTTTTCTAGTTTTGAGATTTGTGTTCCTTTAGCGGGCCTATCACAGTGGGAAAAAGTAATCACCTTGTGAGACGACCAAAGTGAGTACAACTAGACCTAAGCATTACAACTCACTATAATAAATAGGCCTTTTGAGATTAAAGTCTTAGAGGACGGGATTATTTGAGATCTCTCATATTGGGCATTTTGTACGGCCTCGCGGTCTCAATCACACTTGTGTGACTACATCTTGTTTTGGTACCTTGTCGGGCTATAGGCCTCAATCATGCTTGCGTGACTTCAAGGGGTAATTTCAAATGGAAGTCCTTACTAAGAACTCTAAGATAGAATCTACCCAGTTCACCTCCGAAAGGGGGAAAATATTTGTACAAGAGAGATAGTAACTCTCCCAAGATACTTGCCATATCGTGCCCCCATTAGCATTTGGAGTCAGCTAATATGATGTTGAGAATCCATTGCGTGAGACTTAGCGGCTGTATTCTGATTAGCTATTGGGTATGTACCTGAGTCTACAAGCAAAGGTTTTCTCTCTCAGCCAACTTCCTTAGAATTAGCGTGTCGTGCTTGAAGTCACTTTATATCTTGCATATTTGTTGTATTTTTGTCCTAGAAATTGAAACTGAAACCTCAAAACTGGAAAAAAATCAAAAACACCAAAAAATCAGTGATCAAAACTCTGTCCTTGTCAAAAACTCGTCCCTATCCAGTCCTGTGTCGTACGACCCTTCTATTTTGTCATCCTGTTCTCTGAGAGTTATCATCTGATTAATAGTAAACTGTAATATGAGTCACCACTTTAGAGAGTCATCATTGACAGTTTGTCGTACTACCTGCCACAAATTATCGTCTGAGCAACACCAAACTATCATACGAGTCTCTATTACTACTGTTAGTTTATCATCTAACCAAGTCTAAACTATCGTGCGAGTTTGAACAATAACTCATACGAGAAACTACCTTTGTCATCTGGGACTCCTTAAACTGTCATCTGGGTCACATTATTCTATTGTACGGGCCTGTGTATTCTACAATCCAGAAGCCTGTCTTTTTGTGTGCTTTTTCAAATATGTCATACTTTCCTAATCAGTCTACAGTGAGTATATATCTGGTCTTTTTCATCCTGAGCATAAACAATCTTGATAGTGTACCCCTGTCATTGTGTTACATGATCTTGTCAATTATATCTCAGCTAGTTGAATCAAATCCTGCATCAATCTAATCAACCTAATCTACTTAGATCACATCTTATACATGATAGATCGTTCCTGAAACCAGACTTGGTCTTAATCACTTTACTCAATCATTACCTCAAACATACAACTAGCTCTGATTTGATCTTGACATCTGTATCACTTCTAGCTCTCAGTCACGTTGATTATAAATGCCTGTTCAAACTAGAAATTCTTGTAAGAAAGGTAAGGGGAAGTCCTTTTTATTGCAAACTAAACCATTCTTTATAGAAGACCTCATCTCTGACAAACCTTTGTCATCAAGTGTACCAATTTTTTATCAACCCTTATCTCCCACCATGTCTGAAGAAAGGCAAGAAAGAGAAGCTTCTAAACACAATACTTATGATAATGTTAGCACCCATCTTACTGATAGTGACTCCTCATCTAGCGAGTCTTAAGATTCTGAACCTACATAAGTTGTTATAAATAGCTATCAAAAGGATAAGGATTTCCGAAAAATGATGAAAATTATCATGGCGAAAGAAAAAGAAGAGCATTTTCTAGAGTTAGCTAAACAAGGTGCTAAACTTCCCATTGATTATAACATTGAAATCCTTATCACTAAAGAAGAAGATACTCCATTAATGTTGGTAAACAAACAGTTGCAAGCATTGCAAACTGAAATCAAGGAAATGAAAAACAAGGATAAATCATCTACGCAGTATTCTTTGAACACGATATGCTCATTCCCATTTGACAAGAACCTTTACATGCTTCCATTTCCTTCAAGAGTGGAAACTCCTAAGTTTGACAAATATGACAGTAACTCAGATCCTCAAGATCATGTATGAGAATTATGTGCTTTATGTATGGAGTTCATACACGAACAAATATATCTCATGCGTCTCTTTCCAAGAAGTCTAGGAGGACAAGCAAGGGAGTGGTTTTCAAGCTTGTCTGTGGGAATTAAATCTTTTGAGGAGCTAGTCGAATTGTTTCTTCAACAATACTCCTATAACATTCATCATCCATTCACCATGATCGAGATCTATAATACCAAATAGAAGACAAGAGAACCTTTTCTCACTTTCCTTCAATGTTGGAGAAAGATGTTCTCTAGATATTCATGACCTATTCCTGATTCTGAGAAGATGGACATCTTTGTTAATAATTTGATTCATGAGTTGAAATATAATATACAAAAACAAGTATACCCTTCATTCAACAAGATGGTGGACAATGATCTAAAAATGGAAGATGTGCTTGTAAGGAAAGGAGATATATCACTTTATAAAGAAACACAACAAGGCTCTAGTTCCAAAGAGGAGAACAAATACTGGAAATATGGTAAAAATAATAACATAAATGTTATTAATGATGGAGTGGTTGATACTATTAAACCAAAATAAAAACCAACAATATTTAATCTGACTAGTGGCACACAAGCCCTCAAAGTAGCTGAAAGCGCTATAGAAAACACTCCTAATAAATCAAAAGAGTGGTTTAAAGATAAGCCTTGGCTTTCAAAGCCTAAACGCAATTTTACTCCTCTAAGAGAATCCTATGAATTGGCTTTTAAGACTCTATTGGCAAATGAACTGATCACATTGCTTGACAACTCCAAACCATACGATCCTAAAGTCAAACCCAAATGGTGGAGGGAAAATGAGTATTGCGAATATCATCAAAACAAGGGTCATACAACAAATAACTGCATGAAACTCAAACACAATATTCAAGATCTTATCGATGCTGGAAAAATTATTGTTGGAAATCATGCAACCAATTTTGATCATAAAGATTTCAAAGATCCCTTACTTGCTTATGAGCAGGGCGATTCCTCAAAATCCAAGGGAGGTGCCAAAGTCAATTACACCTATACCAACAATGATAATGTGATCAACATGCTTGAACCTTCCCAATCTGAATATTTCAATGTGATCATAGTCAAAGATGAGAAAACAAACTGCGAACTATGAATGTCGTGACCCATGCTAAAAAAAAAGTTATTCTCAAAGGAGCTAGTTCCTCATCTCTTGATCAAACATCATCAAATCCATTGACAACATCAAACCTACCAACTTCTTCAAACAAACAACCAGATATGATCATGACTAAATCTAAACAACTGGCTTCATCACCTTCTTCTGGTTACAACATTCTTGAACAATTAAAATGAACTACCACTGAAATCTCCATTCTTGAACTACTTAAGATTTGTTCTTCTCATAGAGAGATTCTGGACAAAGCTTTGCTCACTACTAACGTCCCTAAAGACTTAGATTTGGATCGGTTTCAATCTATGGTGGGTCATCTGACTTCACCTCACTACCTGTCCTTCTCTGAAGAAGATGACAATTCCCTGAATCATCCACATAACTAGCCATTTTACATTGAAGCTATGATCTATAAACACCGCGTCAAGCATGTTTTGATAGATGGAGGCACTTGGTTGAATATTTGTACCTACAATTTATTGATATAGTTGGGATTTTCTGAGAATATCATTGATCCAACAAAGAAAATAACAGTCAAAGCTTATGATGAAGAAGAGAGAACATCTAAAGGTTTGGTACTATTACCTATTAGAGTGGGACCCGTGGAAAGAGATGTTATTTGTCAGGTGCTTGACCTTCTTCTATCCTACAACATCTTGCTGAGCAGACCATGGATTCACAAAATGCAAGCAGTGCCATCTACATACCATCAGTGCTTAAAATTTCCCTACAATGGAGTTGAAGTAAGTATTCCTATTGATATAACCTACACCTGTAATGCTTTAAAATAGTGTATTGATACCCTTGTTCCTCATAATAGAGCAACCTCTATAGCTGAGAGTTCATAAACTTTGATGAAAGACTTTAATAAGAAACTAAAAATAATAGGTACTGCCATGGATGAATACAAGATAGAACTTGTACTTTCACTGATGAATCTTCCTCCATCATCGAGACAGTCTGGAAAACCATCTGAAGCTATGAAGCCACAAACTTCAACAAAAATGTCATCTATGATGGCACTTTTGTGTAATCCTTTGCTTCTCTTGTAAATGAAATAGAAGAGGCAGTTGTTCTTGAATGGCTTTATAAAGGGAAAAGTGAAGATAGGGAAGTGCAACGTTGTAAAATTTCTCCTAAACAATATGGTAAAGGATATCAGATAATCCAACACATGGGATATAGGTACAAGTCATTTAGGAAAGTGTCAAGAAGGAATCACTGAACCTATCAAGCTACAAACTAAGTCTACAAATGATAAAACTAGACGTGGATACCATCTAGAGGGGTCATCAAATAAAAAACACACTTCTCATCAACAACCTAAGTGAAGGAAAAAGACACTACATCAAACATCACATGAAGTAAACACTCGGGAAACTCAGGAAGAGTATGAGAAAGAACAAGAAGAACTGGAAATCAAGAGAGAAGAAACATATTGTAATCAAGTTCCCAATGTATCAACAATAACACTACAAGAAGTTGAAATCCCAGAAGATATGAGAGAAGAGGTGGAAGAAATTAAAGAAATTAAAGAAATTAAAGAAATGTTTGCACCATTAAACATTCCCGTCACATATACAAGAAGAATGAAAGAAGAGGATTCAAAAACATACTCGAATGAGTATGAGTGGGGTCCAAAGCTTCTACCAAAGGCATCTACTGAAGAAACTTCTGAAAAACCTAATGACATCATAGATGAAGCACAAGAGATAATACACTTGAAGATACAACAAGAAATAGGGGAAATTAGACTAAAAAGACAAGAAGATTATAAGCAACAACTGAAAGAAGAAAAAGCACAGGAAAATTCCTCACCTACTATATCTCCCTTTAATGAGATAAAGCAAATCAGATATGGGAATACAAATGAAGAACTAGAGGCTAAACAAGTAGGACCGGTCATCAGTCCAGAGGAAGTTGAATGGGAAAGAAGACAAAGATTAATAGAGCCATGTTAATAGGTATGTCAACTACAAGTGATTATTGAACCAGGTGATGACAATACTGTGAATTCCCTTGAACCCGTTGAATCCTTATCCTTGGTACATCCTGAGCTTATTGACCATACTTTAAAAGATCAACCCATAGATATACCTACTTTTGCCAATGACTATACTTTAACATGCTATCTTAATGCAGTTGAACAAATGAACTCTTCCACCAGTGAACAAAGTGAGAACATGACAAAAGCAGATGTCAAGTATCTTAGTCTCAAAAATCAAAAAAAGAAAAATAAGTGTTCTGATGGCGAAAACCACTCTATGGCGGTGTCAAAATCGAAAATAGTAAAAATATAAGACGTACCTAACAGTGAAAACCTCTCTCAGGCACCTGAAGGTGAGATACTTGATATTTTGCCTGATCACTTTCAAGAGCGATCATCAGTGTTGATTGAACCTACACAGCCAATAAACATTGGAAACAAAATAAACTCAACATGTAATACATGTATCTCAATCCCTATCAGCAGAAGAACTGAAATAATTTTATAATTTCTTCACGGAGAAAAGATCAATTTTGCATGGACATATGCTGATATGTCGGGTTTGGATCCTGCCCTCATAATGCATCATCTTTCTATCACTCCTGGAGTTAAACCTATCAAGCAAAAGCTCCGAAAAATGCATCCTCATGTTGCATTACTTGTTAAGGCTAAGCTAGAAAAAATACTAAAAGCAGGATTCATCAGAGCAATTGATTATTTTGAGTGGATATCTAATATTGTACTTGTTTCCAAACCTGACAAATCAATACGTGTTTGCATAGATTTTAGAGACTTGAACAAAGCATGTCTAGAAGATGATTTTCCACTGCCTAAAATAAACATGATAATGGACATGAATGTTGGCTATGGAATGTACTCTGATGGATGGTTTTTACGGATACAATCAGATCAAAATTGCACCTGAGGATCAAGAGAAAACAACATTCACCTGTGCCTGACACTAGTATATTAGGGGCTCAATTCCAACGGTCGCTCGTCGGAATTCCAACTATTTTTTGTTGGACTGCCGACAAACATAGCCATCGAAAACTTATTGTTGGATACTCCGATGGTGCTCGCCAATGTCAGAATTTTGATGGCAACCATCAGGTCTCCATTAGCTATCGACAAGACCAAATGTTCCCTTCGCCACTAGTGTAAGTCCTGCCGATGGATTTCATCGGCATGTATTACCCCGACGACACCCAAGACATCAAGTCTCCATCATTGTATGTCTTGCTGATAGCCTAATGTCTCGGGTGCCATTGGGGTAGTACATGTCGATGAAATCCATCGACAAGACTTACACTAACGGTGACGAGAACATTTGGTCTTGCCGATAGCCGATGAGGCTATCAGTAAGACATACGCCGATGGAGGTTTGAAGGCTATCGGCAAGACCAAATGTTCCCTTTGCCGCTAGTGTAAGTCCTAACCTCCATCGGTGTATGTCTTACTGATAGCCTCATCGGCTATTAGCAAGACCATATGTTCCCTTCACCGCTAGTGTAAGTCCTGCTGATGGATTTCATCGGCATGTGCTACCTCGACCACTCATCCGCTGAGAGAATGTCATCGAGCATACAACATCCTTGTTGGATGTTTTCCGGAAGGACATCAGAATTTCAACGCTTGTCCACCGAGAGAATGTTGTCGGGCATACATCATCTTCATCGAATGTTTCATTGATTTCCATCAGAATGCCGATGCCATCTGATGACAACCAGGAACTATGTACCGATAGGAATGTTGTATGCCTGATGGTATAGTTGTCAGTGCAAATATAGGGGGCATCGGAATTCCGATGATTATTTAATTAAAAAAAAATTACAAAAAATCATATAATATATTTTATTAAATAGTATATACTATATATTATTTGTTTCAATTAACAATTTTGTATTTTACACGAATATTATAATGGATTTGCAATGGTTATGTCAATTTTAGTTTATTAATTTGGTATTTTCACTTCACTCATATCTTGAGTGGTTATTTTCCTAATAGAGAGCAAAATGCTTATTAGGTGACACAACATAATTGAATCTAAGGACATAAGTAGAACTTCATCTCAATTTTTATTCTATGATAAGAGTCACAAGTTCCTTTAGTAGGGTAGAAGAGTTGTTCTATGATAAGACCTACAAATGGGTCATTGTGCATTTCATTGTATCCTCTTTAGCATTAGAAAGAGTTGTTCCTCCCCCTATTAACAAATGTTAAAAGGTGCCTATGTGCTCAATGGGTCTCTTAACTTGTAAAAATTGCCAACATTCATGAAGAAAAATTAAAAAAAGTCATTAGTGAAATGATTACTCATTGAGATCATCTTAAGATGACTTAAAACACAACTATCGTATCCCACAAAAATAAATATTGGCCAAATATGCCTCAGAAGCCTCTAATTACTTAAAAGTTAATACTATCCTCTAGATGTCACAGGAAATTTGGTCATGTGCATTGACCGCTGCAATTTGGAGTGCAAAAGAGGGAATGTACCTGACAATCTGCTACAATTTTAAGAACAAAGAGGCTCTATGACACCAAGAGGTTGCAATCGTAGCCTATGTTGGCCATAATCCCTGTTGCAACAATAACGAGATGTGAGGTAACAATTATTAAATTTGGATGAACTCAAAGACATTTACAAATACAACCTAC
Source organism: Cryptomeria japonica (assembly GCF_030272615.1). Taxonomy (NCBI): domain Eukaryota; kingdom Viridiplantae; phylum Streptophyta; class Pinopsida; order Cupressales; family Cupressaceae; genus Cryptomeria; species Cryptomeria japonica. The sequence goes on from NC_081407.1 coordinate 465,049,642, forward strand.
CCTTTATAATACCTAATTGAAAAAATGGATGCAATGCAAGTCCTTGTATCAATAATGTCTGGCAGATAGTAAAAAAATAGAACAATAAATTCCATATAAAAGTGGTTAGACTTAAAATGATAAGGAAAATTAAAAAATGCCAAAGAAAATGTCAACTAATAAAAAAACTTACAAGGATGAGGCATATTCACAACTTTTATAGTCGCGTCATGCATATCAACACTAGAAGCAACTCATAGTGTTAGTGTACATACAAGATAATATGGGAGTTCATTATACCCAACAACTTGTGGTGTTGTTGTTCATGTTGGCTCTATTGGACCCTGCAATTAAGATTCAATATACATTATTCAATAAGATTAACTGTGCAACATAATGAAATAGTGAAAAGTGTGTTATCTTATTGAGCTTAGCTTTGTTTCAAGAATATTTTAATATTCTCTACTTAACAGTGCCAACCACGTGAAGGTGGAAGCTCATTTGGCCCCTCCCCCCCTAACATCACTCTAAATTCCCCGTTAACATCTAACATTTATTCATTCTTTCATCCATTATTAAAATATAACATTCATTCATTATCACATAACGTTCATTAACACATGACATTCTTTAACACACAACATTCATCAATATTCATTAACACATATCATTCATGAACATTCATTAGCACATAATTACATTCATTAACACATAAAAATTAGTCATTATCAAATAAGGTAGATTACAATCATTTTTAATTTTTTTTTTTTGAAGCTATGTAAAATTTAAGTGGAGCATCATTTTCTTCATCATTTCCCCCATCTTCAGTTGTTCTGCCCTCTGCTCATGATCTTGCTGTATGCCTAGTCCTATATAGAGGACGAGGACACTAAACCAAAGGGGGGTCCTCTGCAATAACAAAGAAATGGGTTAAATTCAAAACATTTTTTATTATTGTTACAAGTATTTTATTAATTTAAAGAACATAACCGTGGCACTCTTTACTTGATGGGGCGATGGTGCAGGAGCACCTAAGACAAGATTGGCCACCATGAGGCCATAATGAAGATATATGAGATATTAAGTCTATAACATTAAAATGACCATTTGATCTTTTAAACATGGATAATAATGCCATTTGGAGTCATCAAACTCATTTAATGAGTCATTTTGTAATAAGTTGTCAGAATTGCCATGTTGGACAAATAATGTCAAAATGAGTAATGTAATGAGGTCCAATGGGTAGAATAAGTTTTTAATGAGAATTTTAAGTTTCATTAGGTCTTTTGTGACCATATTAATGTAATAAAGTTGATTAGAAAGTGTCAAGATGCAAAAAGATTAAAAACTTGTCAATTGACAACTAAAAGTGTCAATTTGACAATAAATTAAAGTTGTAAACACTCAAAAGTGGTTGTATGGGTGGTTAAGAGTTGGTTTTCAGTTTTCATGAAGGGAAGAGGTTTAAATATGTTTGTTATGATCCAAAATGAAGGGGTAGAGGGTCGTATTTTCTTGGCATTGTAAGAATTTGTGGTTTGGCAATAAAAATACAAGGTTTTCCTTGCAATTTTGGTCTAAAATCTGCACTTTATTTGTCTGAAACTCTTCTTCTTTGCTTCATTTTTTATTGGAAATGGATTTGGAAATGTAGAGGAGTATTTGTAATATCATTTGATACTATTATTGAAGGTTTTACATTCAAATCTGATACACATCTATTTGCTGTAGGTGATTGCTTTTGGGAAGTTTTGAGAGTCACAATGCAAATGTAACCCATTCCACTTTATGTGGTTGTTGTTTCTTATGGAATGGGTCAGGAATATTTTATTATATATATCTCTAACCTTACATGTGCAGGGAATAATGTGGAGATGAAGTGTTGATACCCTAGGGTAAGAGATTGAGTGAGGAAAAACATGAAAATGAAGGCATGAGTATAGCAGCAAAAGATCTACCTTAAGGAGGTAGTGTTTTTATGTGAAACACTATTAGGGGATGGTAAATTAATGGTTAACACCAAGTTTCAAGATCTGGAAGTGAGTTTTGGGGTTTGAACAAGGAGGCCCTAGTTTTTTAGGCCTAAAAAGGGGGGTTTAGTATCTAACCTATCAAATGATTGTGTATTGTCTTGAAACCTAGAAAATATATGGTTTTGGAACATTTTTCAAGATTTTTTTTGGGTTTGGTGTTGTGTTCGTACCGTTTGTTGGTACTTTCTTTGGAAAAGAGGGCTAATTGGGCCTAGATGGTGTGTAGCAAGGTGCTGGTCTGAGTATTTCGTCCGAAAGACCCATAGTTCATTTTCATGTATGTTAGGTAACTTCCAAAAGGGTATCCAGATATGAGATTTATTTGTCAAGTGTTTTCAAATTATTTTGAGTAAATGTCAGAATACCCGCTGAACAGGGCTACTAGGGAATTGGCCTATTTAGGGACCCGAGTAAGGGTTTGAGAGAGAACCAGTTGATAGGGTGAGTGAATCCTATTGGGTAAAGTGGGATATGGTATGTTGAGACTCTAGGAAGTGTTGGAACAAGTTGGTGAGGTTGAGAGTTCTATTTGGGCATCTTGGTGAAGCTTAGTGAAGGAAGGTGAAATAAGAAGAGTTGAGTTTTTGAAGAAGAAAGAATGATATGTTGCAATGTAATTGTGGGAGGGTCCATGATGCTCTATATCATAGTGGTATCAGATCAAGAAAATAGGTCCTTGCATATTTTAGATTGAAGACTGAGAGATAAAAGAGGAAACCATCATGGAAGAAGATGAAGAAATGTGGGCAAGGTATGCTCAGGGGCACTCTATATTTCAGACACAATGCAAATGCAGGGGTAAGGTATGCAAGGTTGTTGTTAGCAGTGGTTCTTTTAAAAATATAGTCTCAGTAGAGATGGTTGAGAAGTTGAACCTACCAAGGAAACCTCTTGAGTCACCTTACAGAGCATATGGGGTAAGCAATGATCAATGGGTCGATGTTAAAGAGCAAGCATATGTTTCTTTCAACATTGGTTCATATTATGATACTATTTTATGTTATATTATTCCTTTGAGTGATTGTCATATGATCTGGGGTAGAGTATGGCAATTTTCTGTTAAAGCCCTACATGATGGTAGAGAAAATGCATATGTTATTAACAAGGATGGGAGAATTTTTGTGATAACATCATTGCAGGATGGCAAGGCAACGTGGGGGATGTCAAAGATAAGGTTGATTGCAAGAAGAGAGTTCCTAAGGAATGAGGAACATAAGGATGGAGAAATGACAATGATAGAAGCCATTTATAGGCTTGAAGGAGACAAGGTAGAGTCTAAGTTGCAAGAAGAAGAGAGAAAAGAGCAACAGGTAGCTTGTGAAGAGGAAGATGAACCTAATGGCAAAGAGGTTCAAAGAGTTGAGGCAGAGGTAGATGACAGAGATGTCAGTGATGATAGCAAGGGTTCAAGTCTTGAAGGGCTTGAGTATGCAAAAGTGATTTTGACTGGGACAATGGAATGTCCTTTGGATGGAGTAAAGGGTATAGTGCAGCAAAGTACCCCTATGATAGTGAATTGTGAGGCTAATGAGGTAGCCTTGAAGTTGGATAGAGAGTTGTTATGCCAAGAGGAATGGCATGAGATGAGGAATGAGTTGGTAAAGGAAGTTGAGTTGGTTGATAAGATGATGTTGGGCCATGAGAAGGCTAGTGAAAGTGTGAGTTCTCTTAGCATGAAGGTGAAATATGCTGATGATAAGACTATGAGTTGTCTTTGGGTGGTAAGTCTAATTGTTTTGCAGATGTATGCTATTGTGATAGAGATTCCAAACATGGTGAAGACGATGGATGTTGGTAGAAGTCAGATGGTGGAAGGGGCATGCTATTACTTCTTGATTTTGTTGATATTGCTAATGAATAGGAAAACAAGAGTGAAGATGAAGGGAAAGAGTCAAAGTATCAGATGTTTTTGCATATGTGGAGATGCAGGTCAGATAGAGAGTAGATGGGAGCAACCTAATCAGAGCATGGAGGATAAGATTCAAGAGGAAAAAGCAGCAATGAGGGGTACAAGAGATAAAACATGAATGAGAAGTCAAGAGAATGACAAATACAAACCCAAGGTGAAGATGAGAACACTAAAAGGGAAAGATGGTGCAGATTTTATGTTTGTTTGTTTTTGCAGGTACACCATTTCCAAGAGACTTAGAAATTTTTGAGGCGGGGAGTATGGTGCAGGAGCACCCAAGACAAGATTGGCCACCATGAGGCCATAATGAAGATATATGAGATATTAAGTATATAATGTTAAAATAACCATTTGATATTTTAAACATAGATAATAATGCCATTTGGAGTCATCAAACTCATTTAATGAGTCATTTTGTAATAAGTTGTCAAAACTGCCATGTTGAGCAAATAATGTCAAAATGAGTAATGTAATGGGGTCCAATGGGTAGAATAAGTTTTTAATGAGAATTTTAAGTTTCATAAGGTCTTGTGTGACCATATTAATGTAATAAAGTTGATTAGAAAGTGTCAAGATGCAAAAAGATTAAAAACTTGTCAATTGACAACTAAAAGTGTCAATTTGACAATAAATTAAAGTTGTAAACACTCAAAAGTGGTTGTATGGGTGGTTGAGAGTTGGTTTTCAGTTTTCATGAAGGGAAGAGGTTTAAATATGTTTGTTATGATCCAAAATGAAGGGGTAGAGGGTCGTATTTTCTTGGCATTGTAAGAATTTGTGGTTTGGCAATAAAAATACAAGGTTTTCCTTGCAATTTTGGTCTAAAATCTGCACTTTATTTGTCTGAAACTCTTCTTCTTTGCTTCATTTTTTATTGGAAATGGATTTGGAAATGTAGAGGAGTATTTGTAATATCATTTGATACTGTTATTGAAGGTTTTACATTCAAATCTGATACACATCTATTTGCTGTAGGTGATTGCTTTTGGGAAGTTTTGAGAGTCACAATGCAAATGTAACCCATTCCACTTTATGTGGTTGTTGTTTCTTATGGAATGGGTCAGGAATATTTTATTATATGTATCTCTAACCTTACATGTGCAGGGAATAATGTGGAGATGAAGTGTTGATACCCTAGGGTAAGAGATTGAGTGAGGAAAAGCATGAAAATGAAGGCATGAGTATAGCAGCAAAAGATCTACCTTAAGGAGGTAGTGTTTTTATGTGAAACACTATTAAGGGATGGTAAATTAATGGTTAATACCAAGTTTCAAGATCTGGAAGTGAGTTTTGGGGTTTGAACAAGGAGACCCTAGTTTTTCTAGGCCTAAAAAGGGGGGTTTAGTATCTAACCTATCAAATGATTGTGTATTGTCTTGAAACCTAGAAAATATATAGTTTTAGAACATTTTTCAAGACTATTTTTTGGTTTTGTGTTGTGGTCATACCGTTTGTTGGTACTTTCTTTGGAAAAGAGGGCTAATTGGGCCTAGTTGGTGTGTAGCAGGGTGCTGGTCTGAGTATTTCATCCGAAAGACTCATACTTGATTTTCACATATGTTAGGTAACTTTGAAAAGGGTATCCAGATATGAGATTTATTTGTCAATTATTTTCAAATCATTTTGAGTAAATGTCAGAATATCCGTTGAATAGGGGTACTAGGGAATTGGCCTATTTAGGGACCCGAGTAAGGGTTTGAGAGAGAACCAGTTGATAGGGTGAGTGAATCCTATTGGGTAAAGTGGGATAGGGTATGTTGAGACTCTAGGAAGTGTTGGAACAAGTTGGTTAGGTTGAGAGTTCTATTTGGGCATCTTGGTGAAGCCTAGTGAAGGAAGGTGAAACAAGAAGAGTTGAGTTTTTGAAGAAGAAAGAATGATAAGTTGCAATGTAATTGTGGGAGGGTCCATGATGCTCTATATCATAGTGGTATCAGATCAAGAAAATAGGTCCTTTCATATTTTAGATTGAAGATTGAGAGATAAAAGAGGAAACCATCATGGAAGAAGATGAAGAAATGTGGGCAAGGTATGCTCAGGGGCACTCTATATTTCAGACACAATGCAAATGCAGGGGTAAGGTATGCAAGGTTTTTGTTAGCATTGGTTCTTTTAAAAATATAGTCTCAGTAGAGATGGTTGAAAAGTTGAACCTACCAAGGAAACCTCTCGAGTCACCTTACAGAGCATATGGGGTAAGCAATGATCAATGGGTGGATGCTAAAGAGCAAGCATATGTTTCTTTCAACATTGGTTCATATTATGATACTATTTTATGTTATATTATGCCTTTGAGTGATTGTCATATGATCTGGGGTAGAGTATGGCAATTTTTTGTTAAAGCACTACATGATGGTAGAGAAAATGCATATGTTATTAACAAGGATGGGAAAATTTTTGTGATGACATCATTGCAGGATGGCAAGGCAACGTGGGGGATGTCAAAGATAAGGTTGATTGCAAGAAGAGAGTTCCTAAGGCATGAGGAACATAAGGATGGAGAAATGACAAAGATAGAAGCCAATTCTAGGCTTGAAGGAGACAAGGTAGAGTCTAAGTTGCAAGAAGAAGAGAGAAAAGAGCAACAGGTAGCTTGTGAAGAGGAAGATGAACCTAATGGAAAAGAGGGTCAAAGAGTTGAGACAGAGGTAGATGACAGAGATGTCAGTGATGATAGCAAGGGTTCAAGTCTTGAAGGGCTTGAGTATGCAAAAGTGATTTTGACTGGGACAATGGAATGTCCTTTGGATGGAGTAAAGGGTATAGTGCAGCAAAGTACCCCTATGATAGTGAATTGTGAGGCTAATGAGATTTATTTGTCAAGTGTTTTCAAATTATTTTGAGTAAATGTTAGAATACCCGCTGAACAGGGCTACTAGGGAATTGGCCTATTTAGGGACTCGGGTAAGGGTTTGAGAGAGAACCAGTTGATAGGGTGAGTGAATCCTATTGGGTAAAGTGGGATAGGGTATGTTGAGACTCTATGAAGTGTTGGAACAAGTTGGCGAGGTTGAGAGTTCTATTTGGGCATTTTGGTGAAGCCTAGTGAAGGAAGGTGAAACAAGAAGAGTTGAGTTTTTGAAGAAGAAAGAATGATAAGTTGCAATGTAATTATGGGAGGGTCCATGATGCTCTCCATTAGGTGACATCAACTTCCACATCATTTTGTCTAGCCTCAACCTCAACATGCTGAACACCCTCTAGATCCTCTAGAGTTGAAATACGAAAGGTTACATTAATCAATACACCAATTGCAATTAAATTTTTTTAAAGGAATAACAATGGTCCTCTTTACCTAATTCGGGAACATCATGTTCTTGATGTTGTCTACCCAGATCATGCTCCACTTGGTCACCACCGACTAAATGCTGTAAAATATTAACAAAAAAGGTTACATTAATTACTACACTAATTACAATTTAATTAAGATGTTTAATTGTATTAATAATTACATAAAAAAATTTGAATAGCTAATGAATACCTCCACTACTGGAATGCACATCTGGACCTTCATGTCCAGGTTGTGTTCCATGATTAATAGGTTGCATTCCAATGTCATGCAGATTGTTATCATTGCTTACTTATTTAAAAATAATATAGTCACTTTATGTTGGAACTTAACATCAAATAGATTATTGATAAAGTATTCAATTTGAAATCATTTTCATTTAGCTTATTTACCTTTGTGACGGATGCATTAGAATCTCGTGTTTGCCCACTCAATTATCATAACCGTTCAACCACGATTGTATAGCCTTGCTGGTAGGAAATTCTCTTGTCATCTTCTGTGGGCGCTCTATTGAATTCAGAGCCCTGCATTTTTGCTTAGTATCATGAATTTTGCTTGTATTGTCTGGTTAAAAAAAAATGTTTGCAATTTATAAATAATTTGATGTGATATTTCATTTATTGATTCTTACAATTCATGCGGTAAGTTTCATATAACCACTAGAGCTGAGTTTGTGTTGCCCGTTCTTTTCTTGTCTTGCCTTGGTTGCCTTTGACGTGTCACTCAGTTTATAAAAAGTTTGAAATATATTAGATTATATAAATATAAAGAGTAATTAGTACATAATTACATTTTTAATAGTATCACATACCTTCTTTTGGTGTCTGGTGGTGTATTTCTTTTTTTGCTTTCAATTCTCTCCTTCGCATCTAAAATCAAGTCCTTCCACTCCCTCTCTAGAATCATGGGGGGACGCTTGTACTTTACGTTCTTCTCTAAACATGTCCTGTATTGGTCCCTCACATACTTTATATATGTGCCAACTTTTTCAAGGACCTTGGTTTTGTCGAATGTGTCATTTCTGAACAACCCAACCATATGGTTTGTTAGTTCATCTTTTAACTTTTTTTGTTGGTCATTCCACCTTTAAAGCAAAAAAAAACCTGTTAGATTCTGAAATAAACTGAAGCTACCTTTGATGTAGTTCAAGAAAAGGATCAAAGGAAAACTATTCTAGCAATGATATGAAATAAAAATAGTGGATTAGGGTTAGGTCAGATATGATGTTCCACCTTTTACATATGGTGGGTCCTAATATCTGTAATGCAATGTCATTAAGATTTTTATAAAAAATATCATTTCCTGCAAAACAATCATGGGATCATTAGGCTAAAATGAGTGATCAGTAAGTAAATTACAATTAGACTATATATAATAATAATTTTAAAGTACCTGGAACCTTCTGTATCTTTAAGGGAATTAATTCTTTGTCGCTCACCACCAATGTGGCCTGCAACATTCCCATACTAGCAATACGGGAAGATCCAAGAAATGATGGTATGTTATCAACAATAGTCACCTCAGGCACATCCTCATGTGCATCTCCTGCTGTAGAAAATTAATCCACTATGAAATTCCCCCAAGAAAGAACACTTCAAGGGAAATAAACACATAACGAAAGAGAGAGCAAAAGAGGGATCTACCAACAGTGGGCGGGTCAACATGACATGCAGTAGATGATGTCTGCATGCTGCGTGTTGCCGACATTGCAGTCAGCAATACAAGTGGGGCTAACCTTGGATGAGGTGGAATTTGCACAGGAACATTGACAACACCTGAAGAATAATACATTAAATATATGAAAACTGCAAGAATTGTAAACAAGGATGAACCGTTTTTAAGAATTGTAAAGAAAGATGAACCTTTATTAAGTGTTCGATGCTAATCTTAATGATAGAACAAGATGAAGGAGGACAAAGGTACGTAAATTTGTGACAAGAGGGAAGTGTAAAGGAAGAAGGAAGGATACACCTTGAAGAATATTGTAATGTATTATGGTTTGATAAAATCAATTAAGTTTGTGTTTTGGAACTTGTTAATTGCAAATTTCCATGACAGTCACGTTTCATGCACTGTTTCAAGTTTTTTCTCATCAAGAAAATAGATTAAACATATCTAATAAAGGATTGGAGGGTGAAGTGTAATTAATTAACTTTGTTTTGTGCCAATTTAGAGCAATGAATGTGAAGAATGATGAGAGTTTGAATTGTTTTTCTCTAAACTATCCAAAACCCTCAGTTCTAGGTCAGTCACAAGGGTTTGTTAATATCCATTGATGTAGTCATTGAAAAATTCTCAAATTATGGATTCCTATCATGAACTCAAGTATCTTTCATATTGAATTGTTCTTATGTTGAATGGTTGTACAAATATCAAGAAAACTAGTGCCCTAGCAGGCTGAGACAAAGTTTTCCCTGTTTTGTGACAGCAAACCATATTGTTTTGTTGAGTGATGTCTAATGGGTTGAAATAGGAATGTGTTGATTAAATAAGGTTGGAAAAACTCTAAATAACCTTCCCCAATATGATGGACATTGATAAGCCAAGAAATTTTCAATCTACTTGTTTGATCATGACAATTACAATGAATGGTAGTTTGGGTTCCTTATTTTGCAGTTTTGGAATTTGTAAGGATTCTATGAGTAAGTGCAAATTATGAGTTCTTAGGCAGTTGGAGCAGACATTAATGAGATGAGGACAGTGAAATAACACTCTTGGAGGATAGGGATAAGTATATGTTAAGGTATGATGGTTGAAATACTTGGTATTTTCACAATGTTAAGGCTAACATGGAGTTGCTTGAACATGTAACTTGTCTTGTTGGAAGTTGAGCTCAAGTAGAATGTGAGCTCAAGCAGAATGTGATGAGATTTAAAAGGAGACAGTATCATATAGTGAGAGGTGAGTTGACAGTGAAGAACAAATCACGATATGAAGTTCTCAAAAATTATAAGTGATGAAGTGAGAGGTTGATCCAAGTCAAGGATCTAGAAAAAGGATGTGTTGGGGGTTTGTTGAGAACAAGTGAAGGGATATGTAAGGGGGTTTGTTTCCCTAAGGTATGAATGATTAGTCATGAAGAGTATTAACTAGATCCCTCTGCATCAACTACATAATAAATATATGTTCAATAACACTAGCATTAAAAAAGCAAGTTCACAAGTCCAAAGAAGGAGTAGTTTTAATATATAGAACATGGTCATCACTTGAACTACCTACAATACCCTAATCATGGCCACCAAGTTGATGAGGACGCATAAAATCCTATAAAAACAACACGTACATATTTTAGTTAATAACATAAAAGAGAATAAAATATAAACCATTATTGAACTTTTGTTATAATTAAAGCTTTCATTACTGCTTACTTGCAAGTTTTGTGTTGTTCGCATCAGTTGCTGCACCCTCTCTTTTATTTCATCGGTCTGAGGGCTCATGGATGCCAAAGCAAGAATCTCTCTATTAATTTTTCTAACAGAGTTTTTCATCATTTTTATAGGGTTTGTGGTAAATGCAATGTCATCATCGCATAATATTGTTGAGTCCACATCCCTATAGAGGTGTTGAGGTACTACAAGTCCCTTTCCCTTTCCCTGAACATCCGTTTGTGACAAGAATATTATTAACACTATAAAAATTACTCCAAAACACTCAAGAAAAGAACATAATAATGTAACAGTTTGCTTCTATTTAATTTGTACAATTACAATGAGGTTTACCTACTCGGTAGAAGTGTCAAGACCTACATCTCTGTTTGTGCTATGTGATGAATCCATGTCACCCTGTGACAAAGAAAAAATATAAAAAATGTTAGCGAAATGAAACCAATAGACTTAGCAAAAAAACTTAATAATAAAATGATATATTGGAGTCATTAATTGGAGGTTGGTTTAAATGGTCTATAGTACATACCACCCCCATGATAGTAACTTTTTTTTGTATCTATACGATTCAAATTGTAATCGATTAGAAGCTCTTCCCCTACACTTATTGATTTTATTACACATACGAGTACACAATTCCCCTCGCGCTCCTCAAATATGCAATTGGGTTGCCTATTAGTTTAATCAGGTCGCGTACTATTTATAAAACCTGTAATATTCCCTGTTGCTTTTGGCCTTCCATCAATGCATACAACCACTCATTTACTTTGATCATTATCTTTCTGTTGTATATAATTTGCTGATAGTGCATACTTACGCATACTTTTTTTTATATCGAACAATCTACATCCAATTTTTGTAATTGTAACAAGGTCCGACATACTCCATCAATTCAACAACTTTGTTGTAACAGACCTTTATGCCATCCATGGAAAATAGGCCCAAACCATGTAACGACGAAGCTATGCGATATATCCTCTCGTTACCACAAAAATCAGTGTTTATTGGACGAATTTCCTTGGGTACCCATTGTTTCTATAGATGTTTGTACCTCAAGGGCACCTCGATGTCGCCTTTGGTCTCATCATCGTAAGAACATGACCCCCCTTGATCAAGGAAAAATTCTATGTGTTTATTGAATTTTTTTCTAATCTTTTGACCTCTAGTTGATCTCCCTATTTTTGATCTACTACATGTCTCACTTTCGTCTTCTATTCCCGCATTTCCCTCACTCGAGGAAGACACATCTGACAAATACTTATTTGGTGATACCTACACTCCATAAAATGAGAGAGTTAGTTGGTAATGAGAGAGATATTTTGCAAATGAGGGTAATATTGATGAAGAAGTCGACTCTAAAGTTGATGTTGAGATTAAAATTTGAATAAGTCCAACTGGGGCCTCAAGTGTTGATAACTACATTAGATTTGCTACTAATGTCGAGATTTGAAAAACTGAGGAAGTTTGTTTTCCTAGCAATTTTCTAAAAATAAACTATTTCTATAGGGTGTATTGACTTATACCTGTCGATCCATGAGACTGTGCAGGATCCTCATCAAAGGGGTTCAGGTTCTTGCATATGTAATTCAATTATCTTATGTTAGCTAAAAATTACATGATACATATACTAAAAATTACATAGTACACAACATGAACAATATGCGGTCATCATAATCATTGCATATTTTTTTATTCCTTACCTTTACTTTATGTAGACTGTGTAGGATCCTCAAGTAAAGGGTTGACGATGTCTATAGTCAATTACCTGTTTCCACCAAGGGTGGCAGCATCACACAAAATATATACATGAAATCAACACCAACAATTGAGCATCATAAGCATTACATTTGTAATTTGATAAACAATAAATACATATGTATCATAAGCATCACATATGTATCATCATATATGTAATTGAGCATCATAAGGATCACATATGTATCATCATAAACATGTAATCCATCAAATATATATCATAAATCACCATCCATCACATAGCTAATAAACAATCCACATAATGAATTAATTATGTAACCATATAAGTCAAATAAATTTGTATCAAGAAATTAATATTAAATAGATAATATACTAATCGCATACCTCATACATTTCATTCATGTCGTTGATCTTCTTCTTCATCCAACTCATGATGATGATGATGATCGTCATCGTCATCGTCATCGTCATCATCATCATCATCATCATCATCATCATCATCATCATCATCATCATCATCATCTTCTTCTTCTTCTTCTTCTTCTTCGTGAACATTTCCGTCAGGAACATCATCGACTAACTGTCGATTGTGATCATCATCTACATCATCTTCTACTTCTTCAATATCTTCTTCTTCCATTACATTATACTTTACCGGCCTTAATCTTGGATCATGTCTAACAACAAATGACCAACCCAATTTATGTGGAACCTCTGAGTAAAATACCTACTCACATTGGCTTGGAAGAACATAGGGATCATCCCCAACTGGCGCAAATGACCTTGTATTAACCATTGTAAATCCATTATCATGTTCAATAACAATTCTATCATGATCATTTTTATTCAATCGTAGCCTATACCATTTGACGAAGAACATAACTAATTTGAAGGAATTAAAGTCACACTCAAGTATATCATCCAAAATGCCATAGTATCGATTTTGAGACTCTTGAGGATGTATGTCATTTCTAGATGAAATATTGGTCACCTCAAAGACTGCAGTTATCCCAGAATCACAAGTTTTCTTCATGTCATCCAACTTTTGATGCGAAATTTATGACCATTGAAGCACATAGCGTTGTGGTGTTTGACCTGCAATATGTCAAACATGTAAATATTATTGCATCGTGAGTTGATAAACATATGGGTGATTAATAAATTTATACATACTTGTTTATCTCTTAAACCATATGCTAAATCAATTTCCCTTTGCGTAACATTGAAATCTCCATTACGATGAGCTTCTTTAACCAATGAAGACACACCTTCCCATGTTAATGTGCGACCAGAATGTTAACATCGTTCAATCCATACCATCATCCAGTCAAGATTGTTTGCAATATTCAAATGTAGTGCATCCCACTCTTGACCAATTGTACAAAATATATATAGACGACTTACAACCAATTTATTTTGAAGATGAAGAATTAGTTAACTACAATAACATCTTATAATTACCTCTCACTTCCTCAATCTATCTTTCCCCATCAAGTACTCCCCTTCGAATTTGTTAATGGGGTTGGGATCCCAAATGCAATCTACGTGGATCTTTGTTGCAAACTTAGGAAGATATTCAGTAATGTACACCATAGTCTGGTATACCATATATCCTTCCACCATAGAACCCTCAGGATGTGCTCTTTATCGAACCAAAGCCTTAAAAAATTTCAAGTGCCTCTCAACCATCCACATTGACCTAGTGTGTACAGGTCCACACAATTCATTCTCCTCAACTTGGTGTATGAGGTAGTGTTCTCATGCATTGAAAAAATGTTGAAGGTAGACACTTTTGCATTTCACACATTAGATGAGGAATTTTTCTCTTCCAATATTTTATATCTTCTTTATGGATTTCTTTAGATGACAACCGCCTACAAGAGATTCAAGACACAAAAATATATAAACGAGACTTTACAAAATAATATAAAATATATTACATAACAAGTAAAACAAATCACAAATATAATATCTATACAACAAATTGAACAAACATCACTACTTACCTCATGTATTTTCCAAGATCATATATGACTTGCTTGACATTATTGTCAAAGTGGTTTGAGAGAGATAGAGGTAGAACATACTGCAACAATTATAAAATGATCTTTTCATTGTTTTCTAACATAATACAATGAAAAGTACATGCACAGTATACAAATATATAGTAAATACACAAGAACATGAATTACCTTAATGAAGGTATGCCAATCATGTGTTTTCATCCCTGACCCAAATTCACTTTTCTTTGATATGAGTTTGTTTATGTTCGCAGCAAATTCTGTGGGAAATCAAATTTTTCATATGACTTCTTTTATAACATTGCTTTTCTACTCCATTAATAACCAAGGAAGGGCACTTATATTAATCTGGTCTCCATTTCTATTTGATTGAATGACATTTTTTATTGCATGGTTGGATTCCTGAATGTCACTACAAATTTTGACAATTTTTTTTTGTCACGCCTTCCATCCAATATTTTCCATAATGTCTCTGTTATATTCTTTCCAATATGCATAGTCTTAGACAAATGCACAATTTGTAGCTGCTAATTGTAGGGAAACCTAGTAAATTGTCTGGGATAAATTTTTTGTCCATTTGGAAGGTGGTCATCCATGCCTTGACGACCTTCAATGGGGAGAATTGTACAACCAACTGCCCGTAGAGTCCTAAATAATTGTATAAAAGCTGCAAAAATCGTTATTTTTCTAAAATTCATGGGTTAAACTCTATTTTAGTTTCTCTTTATATCTCTATGCTATGGAAATGCCCTTAAGTTTTTTAAAAAAATAGTTTTTGTCTCCTTTTCTACAATTTTTTATGTTTTTTTTTTAAATCTGATTTTTTTTCCGATTTTTTCCGATTTTTTTTTCGGGCAAGCGGCTTCTGGGAACCATGTTATGGATCCATTGGATGATACTAGAATTCATCCAGAGTCATATGAACTAGCCAAAAAATGGCTAAGGATGTATACTGTGAAGATGCAAGACAGGATATAGATGAAATGGATGAGGAAACACAAGAAATGGCAGTTGAACATGTCAAAAATATCCCCATGTGTTAAAGGCCCTTGATATTGATGAATATGCTAGAAGTGTGGAATAACAGACATCCAATAAAAAGTGGGAAACTCTTGCTGACATAAAGATTGAATCAGTAATATGAATATATGCAACAAAAATTAATTTTCTACAATTCATGGGTTAAACTCCATTTTAGTTGCTCTTTATATCTGTATGCTATGGAAATGCCCTTATGTTTTAAAAAAAAATAGTTTTTGTCTCTTTTTCTACAATTTGTTATGTTTTTTTAAATCTGATTTTTTCCCAATTTTTTCAAAAAATCTTATACTTTTGGTTTGCCGATTTTTCCCCAAATGATTTTTGCTACTATGATATAAAGAGCCATCCCAGGATGAGGAATTTTATTTGCTAACTTGAGAAAATGAAGAGACCCTTTTACTGGGGAAAATTGTACAAGCAATTGCCTATAGAGTCCTAAATAATCGTATAAAAGTTGCTTCCATACAAAGGGCTATTTTGAGGGCTGGAAGGGTTTACAGCTACAGAGAATTGTCAAACAGGTAATGGTTACAGTAACCAACCAAGTTGGTGTTGACATAAACCTAACAACATCGCATGAATGGATGTTTTCTCCTCTGCAATTTGTAGCTCACCTTGGACCTAGAAAAGCTGCTTCCATACAAAGGGCTATTTTGAGGGCTAGAAGGGTTTACAGTTGCAAAGAATTGTTCAACCCTCTAGAAGCTATGAAGCAACTTATCTTTATAATTGGCAGTCACAAAATGGAGGTTAAGGAGGTTGAGGATCCATATTTTTCCAAAGCGGATACCATTAAACAAAGTGAACAAGAGAATGCAAGGAAAGCAAAGGAACTTGCAAAAAAATCTTGATGACAAAAATGAAAGGACCAACCTCTTGTACAGTTGTTGCTGAGCATCTATCTACAACAATTGTGCCCTAATAATTGCCCTAATTTTAAGTTTTACTCATTATTGATGCATTTAATCTTATTATGTGGACATTTTAGGGGTATGTGGCCTGAGGAATTGAGGCTTAACGTCAGAAACAACCAAGGGGAGGAGCAACCTGTTCAATTATGGACTTCTGTTTGGGATTCTCGTTACACAAGATCAAACTATAACTGAATCAAGGCCTAAAGATTTTGATGACAAAAAGAATGTGAATCATAACTAGGGCGATTGGTATGTCCAGCGACTTGTCTTTATAACTAGTAGCCACAAAATGGAGAGGTTAAGGAGGTTGAGGATCCATATTTTTCCAAAGTCGATACCATTAAACAAAGTGACCAAGAGAATGCAAGGAAAGCAAAGGAGCTTGCAAAAAAAATTTGATGACAAGAATGAAAGGACCAACCTCATGTACAGTATACAACATGAAGCACAAGAGGTAAGAGGTAGTAACAATAATGGTGATGGCCGTTGTATCAATGGCACCACCGTCTACTGCTACAATTTTCTTCAATTTGAATTTGGTGAGTAAAAGAGTAAATTCCCTGGGGTTTAGGGTTTCTAGCTCCAATGGGTTGCTTCCCATGCACGATGAATTTGCAAGGAAGAGGTTCTGCGTTCGATTCTCAACAGGGACTCATGAGAAAGAGAAAGAGTGGATTGTGAACGAGAAAAGGTTGCTTGTCGTTGCCATGGGCGAATTCTTCATCAGCATCTATCTACAATAATTGTGCCCACTTCCTCCCAATTTTTGCACCCTGATGAGCCCACATATAATGATGGTGCGTAATTACTTTTTTTTTTAAATAGCATGTGTTCGTCGAAATTCCAATGCGAAATACAAAATCTGCACTATCGGCAAAAGTCAACCCGATGGTAACACAACTAGAAGCACGTGATCGAGATATAATACACTGATGAAGTCCATCGACATAACACACACTAGCGACAATGGAAAAAACTTGTATTGCCAATAGCCGATGATGCTATCGATAAGACTTTTCTTGATGGACACTGGCAAAAGTAAAAATCATCGGAAAAGGCTAAGATGATATAGGGTCAAAGCTTATGTTGAGGAGACATAATGTATCGGGAGGAGCTACGCCGAGGGAAAAGAAATCAGGGAAATCATGCCCATCGCCTGAACACATTTTAAGCTATCTCGATGGCCGATGAGACTAGCAGGATAACTCGCACCGATCAACAGGAAGAGAGGTCATCGAGTTACGTTATCCCAATGAGTAAGAATAAATAAAGAGGCTGTGAAAATCATCGGAGCAACATATGCTGATCAATAGGTAAAATCCGTGTTCGTCGGAATGCCAAGGTGAAATTTCAAGATGTTGGAAGTCCGACGAACACAGAGTATACTTTAAAAAAAAAAAATTAATCTGACAAAGCAAAAGAAATCCCATAGCCGTTGGAAATGTTTATCGGTTTTTAGTCCGAATTCTGACGTGAAATTTTACCACGTCGGAATTCTGACATACATGGGGCAATTTTTGAAAAAAAAAAATCAATCTGACAAAGCAAAAGGAATCTCATAGATTGTTGGAAATGCTCGTCAGAATTTGAGGCCAAATGTATTAGTGCAGGGAAGTTTCTGCTGGAATGTGATGCCCTTTGGCTTAAAGAATGTGGGTGCTACTTATCAAAGAGCTGTAACAACAATCTTTCATGACATGATGCACAAAAACATGGAAGACTATGTCGATGATACCTTTCTCAAATCTATGAAAAGGTCAACACATCTCTCGGAACTGGGTCTAATCTTAGACAGGATGAAAAAGTTTAAACTCAGACTAAATCCTAAGAAATGTGCATTTGGAGTTACATCTGGCAAACTCTTAGGATACATTGTTTCAGCAAAAGGGATTGAAGTGGATCCAGAAAAAGTTAAAGCTATAATAGAAATGCCACCTCCAAATAATGTCAGTCAAATGAGGACTCTACAAGGGTGGCTTCAATCAATAAGATGCTTCATTTCTTAGCTAGCAGATAAGGCTCAACCATTCACAAAAACATTACACAAAGGAGTTACATACAACTGGGATGCAGATTTTGAACAACATCTAAAGAAGATCAAGAAGTATCTTACTAATCCACCTATCTTGATGCCACCAATTCAAGGCAAGCCTTTGATTCTTTATATATCAGCTACCAACATATCACTAGGGGCACTTTTGGCTCAACGGGATGAGAAAAAAAAGGAAAGAGCTATATACTATATCAGTAGGACGTTGGTTTTGTATGAGATGAACTACACTATCATTGAGAAAAATTGTTTGGTATTGGTCTTTGCATCACAAAAATTAAGACATTACATGCTAGCACATTCTATCAAACTGGTGGCTAAGATTGATCCTCTCAAATATTTTCTAAACAAAGAAACACTTACAAGGAGATTGACTAAATGGGTCATGATACTCATAGAGTTTGACATTGAGTATGTAGAACGCAAAGCTATCAAAGGAAAAGTCATTGAAAATCAACTTGTTGATTCTCCACTTGAAGACAATCAACCTTTGCACGTAGAATTTCCGAATGAATCCATAATGCATCTTACTCAGTGATCCTGGAAAATGTTCTTTGATGGATCTTTTACTCAACATTGTTCTAGTGTTGGAATCCCTTTTATCACTCCTCAGAGGTAATCAATCCCAAAGGCATACAAGATCCTCTTTCCTTGTACAACAATATTGCAGAATATGAAGCCTTGGTAAATGGAATCAAGCTAGCTATTGAATGGAAAGTTGATGAGCTATACATCTATAGAGACTCCTAGCTAATAATCAACCAGATCAATGATATATATCAAACTCGGGATAAAAAATTGATACCCTATAAAAGAATGGCTGATGACCTTAAGAAATACTTTATCTTTGTATCATTTTAGTAGATTCCTAGATCAACAAACAGAGCAACAGATGCTATGGCTACATTGGCATCTATACCACAACTACAAGAATTTGAGTTCTGATATGAGTTCTTGGTGGAAGAGCTACATTATCCTTCTTATGATTCCCCCGAGTCTTAGATGGTCTGTTCTATCATTGGACGTTGCTTTGATTAGTGGAACCTCTTCAAACCACTTAGTGAAGGGATTCCATACCTGCAAATGACATAGTTAAGAATGATCATTTAACTATATCATTTGCAGGTATGGAATCCCTTCTTCTATTGTGACTGACAATGGAGGACAATTCAAAAACAAAGATCTATATGAGCTCTATGAAAAGTTCAAAATCAAACAACATTGGTATTCTATATACTACCCTCAAGGTAATGGACAAGCTGAAGCATCTAATAAAACTCTGTTAACTATCTTGCACAGAACAATCAACAAATCTAGGAAGGATTGGCATCTGCAGCTCAATCCGGTGCTATGGGCTTATAGAACAAGTATCATAACACCTACTGGGGATACACCTTTTGCTTTGGTGTAGAGGGCTGAGGCAGTCTTGCCTATTGAGGTGGAAATTCCTTCTTTGAGAGTTTCCTTGCAAGGTCTTATTACTGACGAAGATCACAAAATATCTAGATTGCAAGAACTCGAGTTGTTGGATGAACATCGACAAGTGGCATTTGATCATCTCAGAGCTTACCAAAAGAGAATGTCTAGAGGTTATAACAAGAAAGTAAGACAAAGAGAATTTCAGGTTGGTGATCTTGTTTTGAGAGAGAATCCTAAAAATCAATAGTTTTGAGAACAAAAGGGGAAGTTTGAACCCAACTGGCTGGGTCTCTACATTGTTAATGCAATATTTGGCTCTGGCACTTATCAACTCTCAACACCGCAAGGAGAATAGCTCAGTGATGTGATCAATGCTATCCACTTGAAGAAATTCTACACAAGTTAAAAAACAAAAAAAAAATATAAAACAAACAACAACAAAATTGCATTGCACATCATTTTATTCAAAGCACTGCATCGCATATAGTTTCTTTTTTAAATTCATCGCATCCATAAAATTGCTACATTTGCAATACGCAACATTAATAAAACAAAGCAACTGTCCAAGTTTATCATTTTTTTGCATTCAAGACAAACAAGGGTCATCTCCTTTCTTAAATATTCAGACATGAAGTCTTTGAGGTCCTAAGGTCATTCATTTTCAACATCACCCTGTGACGATGCTTTACTTATGGTTGGGTAGTGATTTCATTATTTGACACTTGTTCACCCCAAATATATCAATTACTATATCTCAAACACATTAGCAAAATCTCCAATTCATTCTAGACACCTAGTTGATCATATGACTAATGAAAAATCTAAAATTCTACTTTAGCACCGCTGTAATTGTCACACCCAAGGCAAGAAAAAGAAAAAAGAAAAAGTACTATGCCAAATATTCATCTCAAGGCAAAAGAGCAATGATATATAACTGAAATATCACACATAAAAGTGCGACAAAAATCTTGACTATGGGAACATGCAAGTAACTCCATCAGGGCTATGAATGTCTACTGGCAATGGAGCAATATTTGAGAAATTACAGTCTATAACCTCGTTGGAGCTCTAAAAGCTTGCTGGCAGCGAGGCTCTATTCAAGATGCTTTTAAAGTTAGAATTATCCATGTAGCTAGTCATATAGGATGCTAAGGATATTGAGTGAGCACAAGAGAAGGAATTAACTCATTTGCACTCACATGGGCAAAAGAAGATCAAAGTTTCAAGAATCAATGGGGAAGTTTTTCACGTCTCCTTTTGTAAATCCTAGTCACTAAGTGTGTTAATTTTGGATATTCCAAGGGACCTTAAGGATCGATTGACCACTTATCTTTGAAATGTTTTGTACCTCCAATTCAATTGGTGTATTACAAAATGCTAAACAAACACAGTCTTCCTTATTCGAATAGGAAATGCATCTTCATCATGCACATTGCATTAACATAGATCATATAAAAAATTCATTGTCTCCACATGCATGCTACAAATCATCACATCATAGAGGTCTGCATACTGGGGGCATAGCTGAAAAAATAAAAAAAATCAAGAAAAAATAAATTAAAAAATCATAAAATGTCCTGAAAAAAATCCTAAAAATCATATCAATGCAAATTTGGCATTTCCTGTTTTATTTCCTGCTTTCCTACATCTTTGCTTTACTGTTTGAGATATGATTGACTTTTTTCTTTGTTTGTTGTCTTTTAAATTGATTTTCAATTATTATTCCCTCTGAGTAACTTGAGGAAGTCTATCTTGACTAAGAGGAGCAAGGACTGGGGGCATAATACTTTTCTTTGTTTTCTGCTTGTAGGAATGATTTCGATGATTTGAAAATATCTCATAAGGTGGGTGTCTGTGATAAGTGCCTTCACATCAAGGTGAACTCTCCATACATACCTTGACTCCATTTATTTGTATGCTACAAGGAGGTTGGAAATATTTCCTTGTCTTTTTGAGTAAAATTCTTTATTATGCAATCTGGATGCATGCTTTATCTGTCCTAGGATACGAACGATAAAAGGTTCATTACAGACAAGATAATTAATGATTGCATATGAAAAGGAAGGAACTCTACTTTGTCTGGTGTGTTTGCACGCAAGTAACATTCAGGTCATCCTGGCTCTTCATGCCTTGGTGCCTATGTTCGTTTGCTCTATTGTAAAACGCTCAGTGATGATAACTAAGCATACCAAATCCAATGACTAAGTTTTAAGTTGCATTCATACTAAGATTTGTGCATTTCAAGTGATTTCTGCATGATAACATTATTCTCTTTATCCTTTGAATAAGAGCCCGAATTTGAAACAATCATTATTTCTTCACTAATTTCGAGATCAAAATAAAAATCTAATGCCAATTTTCTAGTCAAATTCCCACAATGTTGACCACTTGGCACTTTCATCTTCAAGACAATCTTTACATCATTCTACACTCAAATCTTTTTCGAATCAACTCTGATCTCAATTTAATTCTCAAATTTATCTTCGTTCTCAGATTATCATCGCTAAATCATTTTATCAAAATTGCCTAAAATCACCGCGATCTCACAATCTTTCGATTTCACTTCAGAGGGGGCATACTCATTACATCAACATTATCAATGATTACATCATCGTAAAGTCGGTTTTTTTTTCAAATCTTCATCAAAAGTCGAGTAGAAATTTTTTTCAAATCAAAGCTTAATCGAACTTCAATCAGTCTCTAGGAGCATATCAGTTTCATCGCACCAAATCAAGCTGATGTTGTCTTAATCTAAATTAGTCTCTTTACGGTAATCAGTTTCATCACATCTCATCAAGCTGGTTATTTGTTTAAACCTAACCAAGGGTTTAAAGTGTCTTTTTGATAGTGATCACACACTTAATCCAAATAGGTGTTCAATTTCATCGCATCAAATCAAGCCGGACATTTTGTTTCACTAATCGGTTCTTGTTCAATCAAGTTCAGAATCGGTTTTATCTTTTAGCTCAATCAATTCTAGTTCAATCAAGTTCTAGATCGGTACTCGTTTCTTGATCCATCAAGTTCAAGAATGGTATCTTTCTCTTTATCAACCATAGTTCAATCAAGTTCAGGATTGGTATCGCTTTAATCAATCTGTTCAATTTCATTGCTTCAAATCAAGTTGAACATCTCGCTCTTCATCGGTTTGTGATCCATCAAGTTCATAACTGATATCTCTTCAACATCAACTATTCTTTGAATCAATGTACTGCTCGCACATCAATTCAAAGAGGGGCAAATGTAATAGCCTAAAAATGGTCACCTAAACCATGGGCCCCTAATCTTGACTACATCACCAAGGTCCTAACCAAAGACAATTAAATCAACTTGGAGCAACTAATTAATTAATTCCTCAATCATCAATGTCACATGGCAAATAAATCATTCTATATTAATTAAATGTTTATTTAATTAATTAATCATTTCAAGTAAATCATTTTAATCAATTATCCTATTTATTTAATTAAATATCCTAGCATATTTAATTAATTAATTAGTTTGCCATTAAATCATCAAAAAAGAATTAATTTACAAAAAGTAATTAAATTGAGAAAAGAAATCAACTTGAGATATTTCTTTTTCTAAAATTGAGACAACTTGAGAAATCTCAGAAAAGCAATTAAATTGAATAAATCATTTTCGCTAAAAATAAAACTCAAAGCAAATCTTGAGGAAAGAACTTTAGATGCATTGAAGAGGCTTTTTCTAAATAAAGATCTTGATCAAATAAGAGGAATGTGCATGGAATCAACTAATTTTATCTCCAATGCAAACCCAGACTTATAATATCAATGCATTCAATCAAGCTTTAATTGGAATTTATCTCAAGATTAACTCAATCTAATCTTCTCTGAAACTGGATCAAAGCATCCAATTATTTCAATTCACCTGGATTGTGCTCTTTCTTGAGGAATCTCAACCGCTCATCATTAATTGATCTTGACCGTTGGTCTCTCTTTGGATTCTCTATAAATTTAGTATTTCATCTCTCATTCAAGACACCCTGGATATTTATTGTTATTATGCAGTTTTTGCTCTAGAGTCACTGAGAATATTGTGCTTTGAGATTATTGCATCTTAGATTTTTGCATATTTAGTTTATTCATTCATCTAGCTTAATATTCATTCATCTAGCTTAATATTCATTTATCTAGCTTAATCTTGCATCTATCTATCTTAATCTTGCATCCATCTAGTGTTGGCATTTTTTATGTTTATGTTGTGATTGTCATTGATGGACACACACTTGTATTGAGATCCCCTTTCTATGTATGAGCTAGAGCTCAACCGGTATTTGTTCCAACCGGTATGTTGTATTCTAGTCTTTAGACTATTGGTGATTTTGCAGAATGTGTTTCCCGGTCTGAAGCGGCATGTCGACCCCAGGCGGTTCATAGATCTCAAGTGGTACGAGGAAGCAAAGCGGCATAACACATTCTTACCAATCTTCATTTTTGACAAACCGGCAACCAGTATTTTATGAACTGGTAATACTCTGTGATGAGTTACCAACCGACATTTTGTGATGAGTTACCAATCCACCGATTGATTGACGGTGCCGACACACTGACGGTGCTTTTTGTGTCGTGTCACTGAGTATGTCTAGATTCATTGAACCTAGGAAATTGTAATGTAATCCTATTGGATCGACATGAAATCAGATTCCTTTATAAGGACATCATGTCTAGGGTTTTAGGTTGTTGTTGCTGAAAGGGTTTATGTTGTGGCTAGGGTTTAAGGTGGTTGTTGAGTCATTGTAAGAGCGATCTTACCTGAGAAGATCAAGTTGTAACAATGAGAGATAGAGAAGACTGAAGTAATGCTGAAATGCATTAGCAGTGAGCTATACTAGATCTAACCAAGCAGTTTGTGCTATTAGATAGATCAAACACTTGTTGATTACTCACATCTTTGACAAGTCTGTAGCCCTTAACCGGGTAGGCCCAAAAGCCTTTGTAAAATCCTCTAATAAGGTGGTTCACTTCTGTGAATCTAAAATCCTCTAACAAGGTAGTCTTTAATCGGACTTATCTCCTAACAAAGATTGAGATTCCTAACAGGATCTGTTCTAGTGAAGAACATTGTAAGACCTTAACCGGTCTGACCTTAACCAGTCTGGTTTCTATTCTGCAAATAGTGACTTGTGAGTTCCATCTCACCATGGTTTTTTCCCATTTGGGTTTCCACGTCAAATATCTTATGTTATGGTTGTATTGCTTTTGTGGGTGAATGCTTTACTTGTATTTTGGTTTGCATGTGTGATAACCGGTCTGTCTATTAAACTGTTTTAATGGTTTGTCTTTAGACTGTTTAAGTGTTTAAGGACAGAGACTTTTGGCATACTAATTCACCCCCCCTCTTAGTATTCATCATCTAGCATATCTAGCTTAATCTTGCATCCATTTAGCTCAATTTTGTGCTCATATAGATTAAATCCTTCATCTTGGTGTAGTCCAGTCACTAGTATTGCTTAGATAAATCTGAGAGCAAGTCTATACTTGCATCTTTTAGAAGGTAATAGGTCAATTTTTTATGGTTTTTACATTCATTGATTATATCTATCTAACCATGCATGCAATGATTTATTGAAGTGAATGTTTGTGCCTTATAACTTACAAGTTACCTCTTTTCACACACACCACTTCCCAATCTTGATCATACGAGGAGGGAGGAAAAGCCCAAAGAGGGAATATTGCCAAGGTGGTACTAGGATCCTCACTAATGGCAAGAGTCAAGGATGATATAGCATCAACATTCTTATCCAAGAGCTCTTGAGAGGTAAGAGTCAATGACCATGTAAATATCATAGACAATGCCAAAATTTTCTCTAAAGATTTAAACCAATTCCCCTCTAAAAAGAAGCAGGTGACTCAGCCTGAGGCAACAAAGCAAGAGCTAAATCATAGACCTCTAAAAGAGGGGTAGTGACAAACTCAAGAGAAGGCAGAGCCTTCTCCGCTACAAGCACTGAAGCAAACAAAGAGGTCATTAGAACTGATTTTTGATGACAAAACTTTGGAATTGAGCCTTTCTCAAAATTACACTTGGCTTGTTGTGGAGGTGAAGACCTCCTATCAACCATAGTAAGTATAAGGGCATCAATAAATCTATGATGAAGATGCGGTGACAAAGAAGAGGGACCAAAAATGTTGCATTGGACACAACCTCTTTATACTAATGACACTTACACTCACGTGCAAGTTGGTTTTGGCATAGATGGGGAACAAGAAGAGAAGTATAAGAAGGCTAAATAGCATTCTTCTCCATAGGAGAGGCCATCAATTTCATTTCTAGCAAAGAGGAAGGCCCAACCGATGAGGTAGGGGGTGTCATTGCAATAAGCACTATGAGCTCAACCACAAACACCCTTCCCCATTTAGTTCTAGGAGCAATTATAAGAATAGGGGGCACCCTCAAAGGCTAATATATAAGAATGCCTACCCTTACCAAATTAAGTAGGAAAGGGATATCAACTAGGATGGTCAGCTCGAATGGAGGGAAAGCCTTAGATGTCGATAACACAAGTGCCTTTCCCTTGTCTATGCTAGGCACAACTGCAGGATTAGAAGACACCACCAAAGTTCGCATAGTTCTTAGCAGATTGGTAGGTCTACCTCGAGGAAAAAGTTTGTCCTTAACCCCTAATGAAGAGGGAGAAAAGGACATAACATGCTATAGTACAATAGTAGACAATAATGGAGGATCTAAAATAGATGCAAGAGGAGCTAAGGATACAATAGGCTGAATCAACTTAGGTGCAAACTCCCCCATCTTATGCTTATAGTAAGCATTTTACAACAAATCACCAAGGAGAAGCATAGGCCCAATTGGGGTAGGCCAAAAATGATCAAGTGAAAAAACCCCATAGGCCACCAATGGTTGATATCTAGTGTCCTGAACAACATGAATTGTACCTTCATGAGGAAACTTTAAACATTTGCATACTATCGACGGGGTCTTATCCATAGCAACGAGCTAGGGAATACTAAGATTCACATGGAAGAAATTGGATTAAGGGATAATAAGAAACATGTTAGATATTGCCTTGGGTCCCATAATGACCATCAAGGTGGTGCAACCAAAATGTAGAATTGATAGCCCATATTGCATGGAATAGTAATATGAAACTCGTCATATCTTTCTTGGTGAAGGCCATTAATAAATAGAGCCTCTTCCATAATAACATCAAATCTACATGAAGGGTCAACTATCATACCTATAATAGTGTGACCGTTTATCTTTGCAGGGATGTAGAGAGGAGAGAGCTCCCCACAATATGGAGCATCCAAAGGTGTGAAAGATATGTCATAAGATTTTGTCCTTTGGCTTGGGGTGAGGTCAAAGTGATAGTGACCATATTCACATAAGGGTCATCACTCATTGTGAGAATGAAATTAGATAAATGCAGTGGAAAAGGATCGATGTAGATCTAAAGGTCACTATTTGCCTTATCAACGGGTTTATTAGATTTTTGCTTTCTCTCAATGATTTATATGGCACCATTGTCTATATGGTCCTAGATAATATGTTGCAAACACATATAGTTCTTGGTGTCATGAACAAGAACACGACAATACTAGAAAATTTTAGATCCATCATACTAGTGAGGTTATGGTCTATTATCAGGAAGCCGTCTAATCTCAGGAAGAGTCACAATATTATCTTTTAATAATTTCCTCAATATGCTCAAATAGGATTTGAATAATTTAGTAAAAACCCAATTCCATTGAGTTTCATGTGCATTTCTCCTAGTTTCTTGAGGCACAATGATTGCATTTTCCACAACCTTGTTCTTTATAGACCCACTCAAGGAAGACACATGCCCAAAGGCATTAGCATGAGAGTTTGAAGTAGAATCTCCAAACTGAGTTAATGTATGTTAATAATCAGTGAGTGCATAACAAAGATTAGTGAAATTTGAATATCGATTTAGAGAGAGATTTTCCCTCAATACTAGTTGTAGACTCACAATGAACAATATTTGAAGATTGCCATCTGGTAGGGCAAAGGGTAATTTAGTTGATATAGTTTGGTAATGTGCAATAAAGTATTTCTCATCTGGGTTTTGTTTACAATGCACAAGGTCAAGAATAGTGACCTTGCTGCTAATGTTTTCTTAGAACTATTTAAGAAATGTATCCATAAGTTGATTGAATGTTTAATAGAATGATTTGGTAGAGAAATGTACCATTCTAATGTAGTCCCCTTAAGAGGCTGAGAGAATAATTTCAATAAAAAACAATCCAAATTATGATAATCACTGCACATAAAAGAATCAATATACACATGCAAATATCCATCTTAATTATATCTATCAAATGCCAATGTATCATCCCCCTGGGGAAGGATGGTGTTCAGGATCTACAATTCAAATAAATTGCAACGATAATATAATGGAAGCAAAAAATGGTTAGAAACAAATACAAGATCGGTAAGTTGTTGCAACTATTCCATGTTTTGCAAGATAGTATTCAGGAGATGATTATTAGGTGACGAAGATAGAGACATGTTATGCATAAAAGTAGAGACATGGGGACTAGAACCACCTCTAGCATCAACACTAGAACCAATGCCAACACCATGGCCAATACCAACACCCACACTAGAACTAACAAAAGCATCATGAGTAGCGAAAATGGCAATGATAGAGCTACTGGTCATGCTAGTGAACCCCAAGGGAGTGAGAGACATTAACTCTCAAAATAGTACCACTAGATAAAGGGTCAATCATAGGACCGATATCCACCATGTGAACTAACACCCTAGGAATAGAAACACCAATCTAAGGACCAGGGGTATTAGATTGATTGTCCTAGGTGTTAGCCTTAGCAAGAGGGAAATGATATCTCATGATCATAGATAAGGCTCTTAACACCTCCACACCCTTATTATCTAAGATAAGCACACCTCTCATATTGTTAATTATAGAATTGACCTAGGGGAGGGTCTCCCAATTGAAGAACCGTTTGAAATCTCTTAGGTTCTCATCTAAAGATTGAATATGGTCAAATAGAATCATCAGAGTAGACTCATGATAAATAGTAGGAGTAGACCTTGAAGGACTATTTGTCAAAGTATTGAACATTAAGGAATTAGGTTGTGTAACAGATGTAGAAGAGCCTCCTCTGATAATTCTTTTAAGAAGGGGTCAATAAGCAAAGGGATCATCAAGATCTATATTCCTTGAGAATATTGGACTAGGTCTTGTAGGATTGTAGCAATATGGTGGGATGCTAGATCTATAATTTCTTCTCACAACTCCAAAAGAAGTCTGGGTCATAAAGCCCATAGACAAGTCTCACAATTCTTTAACAATCTTTAGATTGTACAAAAGAGAGATCCAACACAAGCATTGAATTGCTTAAGTCTAAGAAAAAAATTTACAAATATTTTGAAATAAACCACACAAGAGGTGAGTTCACGTTGGGTTCAACAAAATGTAGAGTAGCAATGTCCTCTCTATTCAAAGCAACCTTTGAAGTCCTCTAACATCCAAGTCTACTCACTAGGATGAAAGGAAATCACAAAAACAACTATTTTCAGTAAACATATGTATTTTGACCTTAGATTCCAAAAGTACAAGTCACAAAAACTATCTGGTAGACTCTATGAGCTCTTTGCCCAAGATGCACACACATGTTGAGGACAACAGTGCAGTGCACTAGTGTGCCATTTATGGATGAGACATAGAGACTATACCAATCAATACAATAGTGACCAAACACCATATTCTAAGTGTATGCGGGAAAAGTGGGTGAATAAAACTTAATATATGAAAATATGTTAGAATACTAGTCCACACACACACACAGGACTTCTTGATGCAAGCTATGGAGTAACGTAGTGTTACTCAGCTTCCCAAGGAGGGTCCCATGGTTCTCTATCTCACAATGTCCCTCAAACCAACGTTTTTGCTCTCAGATCACTGAGCAAAATGGTTTAGGGATGGCAAATATGAGAACGAGAGATGCTTTTGATTGATTTTAGTATGAGATGTGTTGTAAGCTATGTATGATGCTAAAATGCAATAAACTAACTATAAGATGACAAGGTTAGTAAACAAACTATCCTAGCATACTATATTTAGTCTATGATTGAACTAAAATGATAAAGAAATTATTCTAAACATGCATATTAGTCTAATTCCTAATCTAAAAGAGGCTAAATGATGAGCATATATGAAATGAAAGCTTGAAAGAATTTGAGCATAAGTGTGATGCTTCAAATTTGAAAGATGATTGTTAAGAATGGAGGAATGAGAGCTCTATTTATAACACAAACAGGGCAATGGATGGTCAAGATTGAAAGGTTTAATCAAGGGCCAAGTTTGAAAGTTGGGGATCCATGTGCACAATTTGTACCAATGAAATGGTGACAAGTGTCAACATAGGATTGGTTTGAGAAAAGAGGTTGGAGGCATTAAAGGCCTGAGAAGACCTCATGGTTATCTAAAGGCTAAGGGTCAAGTCTAAGTTAGGCTTACCCACTGGATTAAGAGTTAATCCAAGGATAAACCTTTGTGCAAATGATTAAGAGATAATCATGGTCAAAGCATTAATGGCCTGATGAGACCCTTGGGTTGGATAGAGGTTGAGTCAAAACAAATGTTTTAACCATGTGGGAGGGTTTGAATTAACCATTAATGGTTATTGGAGACTTTAGGGATTAAGTGGTTGAAGGTTGGAAGCCTTTAATGGTTTTCAAAGACTTTAAGGGTTTTAGTGGTTGAAGGTTGAAAATTTTCAATGGTTATCAAAGACTTTAAGGTTTTTGAGAAGTGACTTCCCTTTGCTTAGGGATGTGACAAAATTTAGAGGAGGGTTAGGTTAATTAGAAGTGTTTAGAAGATTCTAGAAGGGATTTAGGAAGGGGTTTGGGATTTTGCAAGTGGATGGGGGGGATAATAGGATTTAATTGAATTAAATGATTTTATTCAATTTGGTTGCAATTTGGAGAAATTAAATAAATATGATTTATTTAATTTAGGATAACTATTTAATTAAATTTGAATTTAATTAAAAGTGGATAGGGGATTTAATTGAATAAAATGATTTATTCATTAAATGGGTATAGTGAATTTAATTTAAATAAATTGAGTAACTTATTTAATTAAATAGAGGAATGTGGATAATTTAATTAAATTGGATTTAATTAAATAGAGAAATGAACATAAAATATTCATTTAGAAATATGGTCATTTTTATACGTCTACATTTTGCCCCTCTTTGAAGCGACGTGTGTGCACATGTTATTTCAAAGAAAATGATGCCTTATCATGATTTATGATCAAATGCAATTTGTGTCGCTCTTTTATTTGCAAGTTGTGCCCCATATTTGATGTGTGATGCCCCCTCGGGAGATGAATCAATTTTGAAATTTTTTGATTTAATGTGATAAAGTTCGTATGATGTGTAGGATGTCGTGTATAAAAAAGTGTGTAGATTGATTCATCTCCCGATAAATTATAGCTGTTTTGGTATAGGGGAGACCGCGACCATATTACAGGGCCAGTTGGCTAACCCTAATTTCATTTTCCTCTTATAGAAGGGGAAAATGGGTCAAATTAGGTTCATTTGTGCTTTGTTGATTGTGAAGAAAGAGAATTTGCTCTGGAGAGAAAATGTTGATTCCCTATCATAGACACCGTTTCGAGCGCGTCCGGAGATATCGGAGACCTGTAGCGTGTGGACCACTAGTAAGTCAACGTTTTTGACCCCTTTTGGATTTTTCATTTTGTCATTTTTAAGCATTTTTTGATTTTCAAAGTTCAGATATTTCGTTTTAGCGCGTTTAGGGTCTGTTATAGCGCATACGCAGTGTAGAGTAGCGCATCAAATTAAAATTTAGGGGTCACGTCTGAAAATGTTGGTTAGCGCATAGGATTTTTAGGTTAGCGCGTGCACGTAGAACAACACATGTAAAGTGGTGGGTAGCGCGTCGCATCCACAGGTTAGCGCGTAGGACTAACCTAGCGCATAGGAGCCGCCGGGGTTCGCATAGGGAAGGGGATTTAGCACGTAGGGATAACCTAGCGCATAGGGCTAAAATGGTAGCGCTTAGGGAAGGGGATTTAGCACGTAGGGATAACCTAGCACATAGGGCTACAAGGGTAGCGCTTAGGAGAGATATATTAGCGCGTAGACAGAGTCTAGCGCATAGGACAGGTTAGGTAGCGCAGTGGAGGAAAAGAGTAGCACATAGACAGAGTCTAGCGCATAGGATAGATAGATTAGCACGTAGAAGAAACAACCTAGCGCGTGGGGGTGTTTTAGCGCATCAGAAAAATTTTGCAGTTTTGGCCGAGTTGAAAATGTGTTTTGTGTGCCTGTCATGTTTTTGATGAATTTACCCAAGATGAGTATTTGTATAACTTGTTTTGATGTGCAATTTTCCAAGTTATGTATAGATATCAATCTGTTGTTGTGATCAGAATATGATGTTTTTGCATGGTCTGTTTTAAGTTCAATGTATGTGAAAGCCTGAGTTGTTTTACAAGCCGATATGGGTTGGAAACTTGAGTTGTTTTACAAGTTTTGATATGGGTGGGAAACTTGAGTTGTTTTACAAGTTTATGTGATTTTGGTACTTGAGTTGTTTTACAAGTTTTGATATGGTTTTTGAAGAACTTGAGTTGTGTTACAAGTTGATATGAAATGATATGATTTTGAACTTTGATTGTAGATAAGCAAATTGTTTCATGTTGTTGATGTAAGTTTGATTTTGATATCTTTGTGTTGATGTGGAAACTGATATTGGATATGTTTTTGTTTGTCGATAGGAGCGATTGGGTATTGTGCAGTCGAGGGAGAGATTCCTGAGACCATGGACACTGATACCGAGATTGTCACAGGCAAACTTGGACATTATAGAGAGATGTGGATTGTCCTCTCTTCTAGATATGCCTCAGTTCACTGTGAACCGGGGACTTTTGACAGCGTTGGTAGAGAGGTGGCATAGCGACACGAACACTTTTCATTTTGCCACTGGAGAGATGACAGTGACACCGGAGGATTGCTACCGGATTTTGCGCATTCCTGTGGTAGGGGCACTGCTACCCTACGAGCAGTCAGAGGAGGGTGGCACAGAGGCACTGCGCCGCATATTTCATGATGAGACTGTCTGTGGATATGAGATTCCTTGGCAGGAGTTTCTGGATTTGGATTATGCACCGCTGCCATCTGTATTGGCAGGATTCATTGGGGGATTCCTTTGTCCTGATCGCAGGTCAAAGGGATTTTCAGTGGGATGGGGGCTGGTTCTGGAGCAGATGGTCACACAGGGCCAGAGATTTTCATGGGGGTCAGCGATGCTGGCCCATCTTTACAGAAGCCTTCATGAGGTAGTGTACCTTGGTTACGACAGTTTATCAGCTGGCGCGACCCTATTACAGGTATGGTGCTGGGAGCACATTCCAGCAGCGAGGCCATTGGCAGATAGAGACAGGCCTGTAGGTGCAGCATACGCCTACGGATATAGAGGTCTAGTTGTCCAGCGTAAGCTAGGCAAACTAGAGCATTGGAGGAGGGTTTTTGATGATATTGATACGGTCACCTGGAGACCGTATACAGATTGCAAGGTATGGGCAGAGGATGGGATAGAGATGCCTTTTGTATTCATGATGAGGTATCTGATTGGGAGGACCCCGTTCATCATTGAGTGGTTTTTGGTGACTCGAGTTTTGCGGCAGTTCGGGCGCCAGCAAGGGATTCCTCAGGGAGCGTGCCTTTATGCACGGAGGCAGCAGGATGTGGCTGATTGGGGGCCGACTATTGACAGTGCGGTAGCGATAGAGGAGTTTACAGGGTTAGCTGGGCAGGTCTGGGACTATGCCCCAGAGATTCAGGACGCTGGGATGACAGAGGAGTTCGCCCGTTTGTTTGCTGCGCGGGCAGTGGCGAGGATCTCAGATCCAGAGGAGATGAGGCTAGCGTTTGATTCAGATGGGGAGGAGGGAGATGGGGGGGATGATGGAGAAGATGGAGAGGATGGAGGAGGTAGAGGAGCTAGAGGGAGGCGGGGAGGTAGAGGTGTGGAGAGAGCGGTACGGCAGGGGAGGATTGAGAGGGGGAGAGGAGGATTGGCTATCGGAGTCGGGAGAGAGGGGAGAGTGACGGAGGTTTTGGCGGCAGTGGGGGGTGAGGAGGAGATGGTGAGACCAGCTTAGAGGAGGAGGGTAGATATACTCCCACCTCCAGTACCGAGGACATGGCAAGTGGGAGGGGTTCCTCCAGCACAGGGACCACTGCGGGTTCGAGTGTCAGGTCATGTGGAGGATGCACAGATCCAGACTCTGCAGATTACCGTTCAGCAGCTACAGGCACAGATTTTGACCTATCAGCGACAGATCTCACAGTTGACCGCTGAGAGAGATACTGAGATAGAGCGGTGGGGTCGAGCGGAGGAGGCGTTGGCGATTGTGCAGAGAGCAGCGGTGGGTGGTCCATTGAGAGACACCCTTAGAAAGCTAACGCGGAGAGTGCAGGAGGCTGAGTATTATAGGCGGCATTATGAGGCTGCAGTACCTGGAGATCGACAAGTGGAGAGCTTTGCACAGTCGAGATTGAGTCGATCTCGAACTGCCGGGACACGATCGGAGAGCTGAGGTGTGACGGGGCCGGTGAGATAGGACCCTCCTAGAGATCCAGGGGCGAGTGTATCTGGAGCGAGACAGGACCCTCCTGGAGATCCAGGGGCGGGTGCAGCTGGAGGGAGACCATCTCCGTCAGGAGATAGTCATACTTGAGAGACATGGTCTCTGTTGTATTTTTGAGCATTGTACTCTTTGTACTGGACATAGTTTTGACATATTTTGTACATTTTGGATCATTTTTGAGATATATATATGGATGACACCATTTTTGATCATGTGATGTGTAGATGGATGCATGTTTATGTGTGCTAGTTCCTTTTCATATAATGATGTAATGTATGATGCAGGATGTATGCTTTTATATGCTATGAGATGTATCTTGAAAATGAGATGTATGATTTAATATGCGACTAATTGTAATATGATATGATGTAAAAAATGATGTAATGAATGATATAAGAATGATATGTAACTAATTATAAAATGATGTGCAACTAATTGTAAAATGAAATGCAACTAATTGTAAAATGATATGCAACTAATTGTTTTTGGAGCATCCCTCGTTCTGTATTTGTTATCCAATATAACCATTTATTTGCTTTCTTTGTAAATATCATCATGGAGCATTTATTGATTTTTGGATATGTTGAAAATTTATACAAGCATAATGGTATAATTGAACCATAATGACCTGAGAAAAATTTACATGATATTTGATTTTGCAAGATAGCACAAGCGTCAAGGTATAATTGAACCAGGACGACCTGAGTGCGTATTGCGTAAATAGACAAGATTTGATCATTTGTATGCATGAAGTGGAGTCAAGCCTTCAGTGATATTCGATGGATCATGTCGTGAGGCATGTATTCACACAGTACAAGTGATCGCCTCCCAGACAGAAGACTAAGAAAATATTGGAAGTTCCTCATGATCTCTAGCTTTGAAGCTTTTTATGAGATAAGGAGAAGATTCCAATAATTTAAAAAGGTCAAAATGCAAAATAATCAAGACATTGATGCTATAATGCAACATTTAGTACTTCAGAAAATCATCCATCCTTGAGATTCTTGTGTATTGTTTGTGTTTTGGTTGTTGTGATGAAGCGTAGTTGTGCTTGTTGGATGTCATGCTGTTGAGTTTTGCATCTAGTCTTGATGTCTTGAATGTTTGCAAGATTGATACGATTTACATGCCCCTAGCTGAGTGTGCCTCTTGATTGTGAATACATATAGTGATTCCAAGTCATGGTGGTATGCGATAAGAGAATAAATACAGATGGATAACCCAGGATAGTGACTACGCTAAGTATGTCCTGAATGGAGATATGCTAAGTGTCAGGCGATGGCCGATAGTGTTTTGATGGATAAAATGACATGGATATAGATAAAGGAGCAGTTCTTTCACAAGGGCGCCTGTTTACCAGGTTTTCACCATTTGTTTTTATTGTACTTTGTATTTTTGCTTTTTCAGGATTTTTTGATTTTTTTGTTTGTTTTTGGCTTTTTCCGTGCACTAGGCTACCTTAAGTATAGTACTTCTTCAGATGAATGCTGTTAATTAGATCATCGAACACATCTCCTTCAGAATTTGTTAGCTGATAGGCACCTGATCCATAGACTGATATGATGACATAGGGATCCAACCAGTTAGGTTCAAATTTCCCTTTCTTTTCTCGATCTTGCTGATTTCTTGGATTTTCTTTGAGGACTAGATCACCAACCTTGAAGTTGCAAGGAATGACCTTATGATTGTAGCTCCTGCACATGTGTTGCTGATATGCTTTGAGATGAGTATAAGCATGTTGGCGTCTTTCATCTAATAGTTCCAGTTCTTGCAGTCGGTTAACTCGATACTCTTCATCAGGGATTAAACCTTTCAAAGAGACTCTAAGAGATGGAATTTCTACCTCTAAGGGTAAAATAGCCTCTGATCCATATACCAATGAATATGGTGTTGCTCCTGTAGGTGTGCGAATGCTGGTCCTGTATGCCCAAAGTGCTGGATTGAGTTGTATGTGCCAATCTTTGCCTGCATCATTCACTATTTTCTTGAGGATTTTTAGGATTGTCTTGTTAGATGCTTCTGCTTGACCATTTCCCTGTGGGTAGTATGGTGTAAAAAACCGATGTTGGATTTTGAATTTTTCACATAGTTCCTGTACATCTTGGTTTTTGAAAGGTCGTCCATTATCTGTGACGATTGAACTTGGAATACCATATCTGTAGATTAGGTAATTTAGAATAAAAGAGGCAATTTGTTTCCCGGTCACCGTGGTCATGGGAATTGCTTCTATCCATTTGGTAAAGTATTATGTTGCTGTTATAATAAACTTGTGTCCATTTGAAGATGAAGGATGAATTTTGCCAACTAGATCTAGTCCCCACTGACAAAAGGGCTAGGATGTTGTAAATGGCTGCAGTTCCTATGCTGGTGCATGTATTAGATTACCATGGATTTGGCATTTAGGACATTTCTTGGCAAAGTGATATGAATCTTTCTCCATTGTAGGCCAGTAGTATCCCATTCGTAGAAGCTTTTTAGCAAGAGTAGTGCCACTTGAATGTGTGCCACAAATACCTTCATGAAGCTTGTGTAAAGCCGAATCGGAATCATTACGATCAAGACAACGAAGAAGAGTACCATCGAGACCTCGATGATACAAAGTATCAGCGGTAAGGGTGTAACGGGCAGCTTGTCGGATAAAGTTAAGTTTTTGGTTATGGGATTGGTCAATGGGTAAGATATTATGCTTGAGGTAGTCATATATCGGTCCATATAGCGGAGAATCGGAACCAGTCAAGGCATAGATAACATGGGATTCGGAGTGGTCATAGGCGAGGGAGAATAGTTGCTCTACCAGGAACTCATAATGACTCTGTTGTTCAGGAATTTGTAGTAGCGAAGCGATTGTAGCCATTGCATCGGCTGCTTTGTTGTTCAACCTTGGTATTTGCTCGAAGGTGATGTGCACAAAATACTATTTGAAGTCATCCACCATTCGTTTATAAGGTAGTAGCTTATCGTCCTTTGTCTGATAGGTGTTATTGATTTGATTAATGACCAGTTGTGAGTCTCCATAGACTTTTAACTCTATGATTTTCCATTCTACGACCATTTTGATGCCTATGACTAGTGCTTCATATTCAGCCACATTATTTGTGCATGGAAACATAAGTCTGTATGATTTTGGCATAGTGTGTCTTTCAGGAGTGATGAACAGAATGCCGGCACCTGAACCATGTTGAGTATAGGATCCGTCAAAGTATAGGGTCCATTGTTTAGTAGAAAGAGCGAGTACATCCCTGTCTGGAAATTCAACCTCCATGGTTTGTTTGCCTGGTAGTGGTGCTTCAGCCAACTGATCTGCAATTGCTTGTCCTTTGATGGCTCATCTTTCTGTGTATTGGATGTCGAATTCATTGAGAATCATGACCCATTTAGCCAATCGACTTGTAAGAGCGGCTTTGCTGAGTAGATATTTGAGAGGATCAATTTTTGCAACTAGCTTGATGGTGTGTGCTAGCATGTAATGTCGGAACTTCTGAGATGCAAAGACTACTATTAGGCAAGCCTTTTCAATAAATGTATAGTTGAGCTCATAGCCATTCAATGTTCTACTGATGTAGTATATGGCACGTTCCTTTCCTTGTTGATCTTCTTGTGCCAATAATGCCCCCAGTGAAATATCTGTTGTTAAGATATATAGAATAAGTGGCTTTCCGGCGACTGGTGGTACTAGAACTGGTGGATTCATCAGGTACTGTTTGATTTGATAAAAAGATTCTGCACACTTAGCCTCCCATTTGAATGGTACATTTTTGTGTAGCAAATGGTTAAATGGTAGACTTTTATCTGCTAGCTGAGCGATAAATCACCGGATTGATTGAAGTTGTCCCTGTAGAGATCTGAGTTGACTGATATTCCGTGGTGGTGGCATTTCCATAATGGCTTGTACCTTTGCTGGATCAACTTCAATACCCTTAGCTGAGACTATGTAGCCTAGTAACTTGCCTGAGGTAACCCCAAAGACACACTTCTTAGGGTTAAGCCTAACTTGGAATTTCTCCAATCGATCAAATATTTTTGTTAGGATGCCAAGATGTTCTGCTTTGGTGAAGGACTTAGCTAGTAAATCATCCACATAGTCTTCCATAAATGTGTGCATCATGTCATGGAATATTGTGGTCATTGCTCTTTGGTAAGTGGCCCTTGCATTTTTTAAGCCGAAGGGCATAACATTCCAATAGTACATCCCCCAAGGACAGGTGAATGCTGTTTTATCTTGATCTTTAGGAGCTATCTTGATTTGGTTATAGCCTGAGAAACCATCCATTAGTGAGAGCATTGCATGGCCTGTTGTGAGATCTACAATTATGTTGATACTGGGCAGAGGAAAGTCATCTTTGGGACAAGCTTTGTTGACGTCTCTGAAGTCAGTGCATATTCTGATACTACCATCCGGTTTTGATATTGGAACGATATTGGATATCCACTCTACATAGTCAATGGGTCGGATGAATCCGACGTCTAATAATTTTTTTAGTTCAGTTTTGACCATGAGTGCCACCTGTGGATTCATCTTGCGTAGCTTTTGCTTGATTGGCTTAACTCCTGTAGAGATGGACAAGTGATGCATGATTAAGTGTGGATCTACTCCGGGCAAATCAGCATATGACCAAGCAAAGTTGATTTGCTGTTCTTTAAAGAAGATGATGAATGCCGATCTTTCTTCCTCTGTCAGAGATTCTGCAAGATGTATATTTCTAGCTGCTTCTGTGGTACCAATGTTGATTGATTGAGTAGGCTCAATCAATATGGGTGATCGCTCATGAAAGTGCTCAGGAAGAGTGTCAAGTCTCCCATCATTAGGTGCCTTAAAAAGGTTTTCACCCTCTGATGCGTCCTTTATTTTTACTTTTTTATGATCTAGAGCTGCCATTGACTGGTTTTCAGCATTAGATTCTTTATTTGGTGCATTTTGCGACTGAGAGACTTGGCACTCCTTGATTGACAGATATCATTATTTCGGTCACTGGTAGAGTCTGTTTCCGGATTTACGGTACATAGGTAATGGACAATAAATGCATCATCTGGGAAAAGTGGTATATCATTTGCTTCAGGTTCGTCCCAGTCGATGAGGTCAGGAAAGACAAGTGGTAAGGAATCGTTGGGTGGATCAAGTTCGGCTACCATAAGTGTTAGGATAGAGTTTTCATCGTGCTGGGTTTTTGGTTTAAAGAAATTTAGGATTTCGTCGAGGTCCTCGATGGTATCATCTTCCACATAGACTTGTTCATAATGTTTTTGTTCACTTTTCGGAGCGTCATAGATATGTTGCGGTCCAA
The DNA here is from genome assembly GCF_030272615.1 of Cryptomeria japonica. Lineage (NCBI taxonomy): Eukaryota > Viridiplantae > Streptophyta > Pinopsida > Cupressales > Cupressaceae > Cryptomeria > Cryptomeria japonica. The sequence continues at coordinate 465,089,334 of NC_081407.1, forward strand.
ATTCAAGAGGTCTATCCTCTGCATTATGTTCTTCCTAAGAAAGGGATATGGAATCAGTATCATCTAGGATATCAGTAGTAGCATTGGAGCAGGTACCCCATTCATATTCATTGGAATCTGTTTCATAGGCATCATCCCAGATTCTATCTGTGCTGTAAATAGGTGTGTTGTACGGTGAAAACAAATCTTTGATGATAGATACCGTTTTGATGGTTTTTGTAGATTCTGTGTCAGATCCGTCTTCTACTTGCTGGATTTGTTCATAGACTGTGCTTCTTCGGGGAGGAATAACGGTATTTGAAGATGTCCTGATTTGTTCTTGAGATATTGGTGTTTGAATATGAGCTACTGCTGCAGATAGGGCCTTCTTATGACTTAGAAGTTTTTCCTGATGTAATTTCTGATCTTGACGTTCCCGTGCCTTGCGGATTGTTTCTGCTGATTCAAAAAGTGCTTCCTGCCAGGATTCTTCTTTGTATGGTGTCTTTACTTTCCATTGAGGTTTGATAGGTAGGTGAGGTGGTCACTTCAATAGGAACGTGAGTTTAGAACCCAATCCTGCTTTGTTTCTGCTAGGTTGTGAAGGAAGATTTATAGGTTCAGTGACTCCTTCTTTGCGTTTGCCAATGGGTCCTTTACCGTCATATCCCATTTGCTTCATGATTAAGTAGCCTTTTCCATACATGTGTGTTGGTAGAACAATGTCCAGAGTAGCTGCTCTATGATTTTCTTCTTCATCTTTGTATAACTAGCTAAGAATATCTTTGTCTTCTGATTCATGTGCTAGAGTACCCAATTGGATGAAAGTACCATCAAAATTAGTGATGGGCTGAGTAGCCAGTTGTGTTGATGTAGTAGGCAAACCATGCAATCTAGGTGAGGTTGGCAATTTTGCCAAACATAAAGGCTCCAAAGAGTATTCTCCCATGCCTTGGTCTTTGATTTGCATTTTCTGCTTGAAGTCTCCCCATAAGGAGTTGGATTTTGCTGTATATGGATCTGATGTTGAAGATTGTTGCTTTTCTCTATTATGATGAACCAAACTATCCTGGGCTGCCCCCATTGTATTGCAATGGTGAAATGGATTATGATCCGCAGATATAGAGATTTCTTATCCATCATAAGGAAACTTGACACACTGGTGATATGTAGAAGGTACTGCTTGCATTTCATGTATCCAGGGTCGTCCTAACAAAATATTGTAGGTTAGATCAATATCTAAGACTTGACAAATAGTATCCTTTTGTACTGGGCCTACTTGAATAGGTAATATGACTGTGCCTTTAGAGGACCTTTCCTCATCATCATATGCTTTTATGGTAATCTTTTTGCAAGGATCAATAGATTCTTCTGATAAGCCTAATGCACGGATAAGCTTTAAAGTACTGATATTAAGGCTAGCTCCTCCATCTATTAGGACTCTCTTGACTCGGTGTTTGCAAACAATGACTTCAATATGGAGAGGGGTATTATGCGGATGACTCAATGAGGTATTGTCGTGCTCTGTGAAGGTGAGGTTATGAGATCCTGTCATATGGGCAACCATGGCTTGAAATCTGTCTGTATCCAGATTTTGAGGTACATTTGTTTCCAATAATGCTTACTCCAATATGTCTTTGTGCTTGGGTGATAGTTTCAATAATTCCAGGATAGATATCTGAGCTGGAGTCTTGCGTAGTTGGCTAACCAAGTCATATTGGATTTTAGGTGTGGTAGTTGTAAGTGCAGTATGTCCCTTCAAGACATATTTCTGAGTGCGGGTTGTTACATTGACAGATTCATGATCACGCTGATCTCGGATGGTGATGACATTTACTTGATGATCTTCAGTTGATATATGATTGATAGTGTTATAGTAAATGTGATTAATACGAGCTCCACGTGTATCATTTGAAGTTGATGCTCCATCTTTGTTGTAATTTGGGAGAGGATTTTTGAAGGCTTCATGATCATTATTTGTTTTGAGACCATCAACCGTTAAGTCACCTCGATCAATCATGTCTTGTATTATATGTTTCAAACTCATGCATTCGTTTGTTCTATGACCCTTGTTGCGATGGAAATCACAATAGTGTGAATCATTCCACCAAGGTGGTTTGATTGGGGGTTCATAATTGTTGAGTGGTGGTAAAGAAAGAACCTTGTTTGCCAAAAGTTCTCTGAATGCGGATTCTAGTGATTGTCCCAGTGGTGTGAAGATACGCTTTTGGAAATTGTTCGCGTTGTTGCGTGTATTGTTGTTAGGTCCAGGATTCATGTTTTTGCCTTGATTATCGTTTGTGTTGTTTGTGTTGATTTGTCCTTGATCAATGTTTTGCGCATATATGTTAGCACTGGGAGTAGCATTTTTAGCATTTTTCATGTTCTGAGGATTTCCAGATAATGCAAGCACTAGTTGTTTCGATTTAGGATCCTGTGGTTCGTTGTTGCCTTCGTTTTTGTTTCGAGTCCAAAATCTAGATTTGCCAAAGTTGGTGTTGTTTTGGTTATTGTAGTTTGATGAATTTGTTCCTTCCTTGTAGAATTTGAGTGTTCCCTTTTTGACACAAGCTTCTTCTACTTGAATGCCATTTTCAATCAATTTAGCGAAAGATGGTATGCATTGAAGTTTTATTCTGTAACTCATCTCGCCATTCAAGTTATCAATGAAGATTTCCATTTTCTCCTTTTCAGGAATATCTCGAGGATATCTGGAGACCATGTGTCGCCAACGCTGAAGGAACAACATGAATGTTTCATTGTTCTTTTGTTTGGTGTTGCAAACATCTAGCATGGTTATGGCATGTTGGATGTTGTAAGAATAGTGGGTGATGAATTTGTTAACCAATTCGTCAAATGATCTGACAGGTGGTGTAATCTTGGATAACCATTCCATTGTTTGTCCTCCCAGGCTTCTTGGGAACAACCTCATTAGATAAGTGTCATCATGAGCAAATTCAAGACTCATGGTGCAAAATTCTCGAACATGATCCCGAGGATCACTTTTCCCATCATATTTATCAAATTTGGGAACGTCTGAGTTTGGAGGAAAAGGTACCATGTTTAATCTTCTATCAAATGGATAAGGACATATTTCGTTTATAGAATACCGCACTGTTGTCCCTTGTTGCATATCTTGTATTTATCTTTGCAGCATTTACATTTGTTGAGTAAGAGCAACCAAAGGCGCATTATCTTGCCGAGGGAAGAGTTCTTCCCTTGTATTTGTTCTTAACTGAAAAGGTGTAGTAAATGGTATGTGTTGTTCTGGAGTTTCAAGTTCAGGTATTCGCATTTCTGGTATACGTTGCTCTGGAATATGTTGCTCAAGTATGCGAGTCTCTTCTTCTCTTTGTTGCTCTTGATATGTATATTGTTGAGACCCTATTTGAAAGACGTTTGTGTCGAAATATTCTGGAAGTTTAACGCCTTTACTTGTGAGCATCAACAGATATTTTTCCTTGTCATTTTCCATGAGCTTTTCGACAAGCTTTTGGAAGGAAGGATTTTCTTGACATTCCCGAAGAAGTGCATCAGTAATTTCAGGTTCTTCTACAGGGGGAACTTCAAAAGGATTTGATAATCTGTGATTCATACTTGATTCTGTGAGTGCCTTGCTTTGTTTATCTCGTTGAGAGCGAGTGACAGGCATTTTAGTAGAAGCATTCAGTGATGAAAGGAACAAAAGCCTCTTCGATGTGTCGTTCGGGTGTTGGTGGTTCTGGTCGAGATGTGTTATATGTGATGCACTCGTCGGGCAAGAATGCTGGATTGATTTTTCCACCTCGGTTTATCTTTTGATTAAAAGCAGACTTTTGACAGATAGCTCTTGTTTTCAGGGGTTCTTTGTCAAATTCGCTAGATTTGTTTTGGATATAATGTTTGACGTGATGAAGAAATACCCGATGAGATTTGAAGAGTTGATGATTGATATATAAAAACTTATTTCGCTTGATGAATTTGGAAAAGCTAGGTTGTTGTTTCTTCAACATGATGTTACGATAGAGGTTCTTTCTTCTCAGAATAAGGGGATTAGTCATGCAAGAGTGATCAATGATTTCCTTTGATTGGTTTGGATTCAGTTGATTCTTGTTTTGGAAATTTCAAATCTTACTTTATCAGAGTGAAGGCTGCCCCTTCACGATAAAGTGTGTCAAATGATATGGATAAAAGCTTCCCGATCTGGAAACTAGATTTGACGATTTGAGAATTTTTAGACAAGTGTTTTGTGAGATAAAAATCCGTAAGATGTTAAAGGATTTGATTGAGACTAATGATGAAAATTTTCCGGATTATGATAGGAGAGACGTCCTCTATTGTGCAATTCATTTCAGATTCTGACAACTTTGTTTGACACAAATTTAACTTGAGAAAAGTTTTCAATGGTTTGTTTTTGTCACTCTGGTTTGAAAAAAGATGAATTTTTGATGAAAAAGTCTTTTAAAAATTCTTAGTTTCAACTCTCTGTTTTTTTGGCTTTTGATCACGCGCTAGAACAAAGATTAGATGCGCTACTTAATTGCTTTGATGCGCTAAAGGAATGAGCACACGCGCTAATCTGCCCCAAGATACGCGCTAAAATTTGGATTTTGGAAATTTTTTGTTGACTGGTGAAAAATCTACGCGCTAGACTGGGCTTCAAATGCGCTAACTGTTGGAGAATATGTGCTATAATATGATTTCTACGCGCTAAGCTGATTCTTTCACGCGCTAAAGTTAGGTCTGTTTGAAAGTTACTATTGAATTTTTGAAAAAGTTACGCGCTACACTGGGTCTGACACGCGCTAGTTGTTTCAGTAGATGCGCTAATGTATGTATCTAAGCACTAGGATGTGGCTGCCACGCGCTAAAATAGGACTGTTGAAAATTGCTGTTGAAATTTTTTGAAAAATTACGCGCTACACTGGGTTTTCTACGCACTAACTATTTTGTTTTATGCGCTAATCTTTGATTCCAACGCGCTAAGAGGTCGCTGAGACGCGCTAGACTGTTTTGTGGATGCGCTAAAGGATTGTATACTGGTTTACCTCAGGATTGAAATGCTACTGTTTTAACTGCACGCACTAATTTGATGTTTGGATGCGCTAATAGAAGTGTTCCACGCGCTAAGATGTTGCTCTTATGCGCTAGACTACCCTGATTTTTCCGTTTAGGAAATTGTTTTGTGGATTTTGAATTTTGTTGAGAAATTTTCAAGTGTGATGGATGATTTTCTGAAATAACAAATGTAAGCACAGCACACAAAGTACAATCATTTTGCTGAATCTAATAGAAAGTGTATATTCTTGCGAGGATGTGTTCAAATCCCCAATGTTTTAACAGGTTTGGATACAAGTAAGACACTTCAAAAAGACTCTTTATTCAAGGGTCATAAATAACATCATAGCCCACTAGTCTCGATACTCCGTCAGCTCAAACAACCGTGTCACCCCTAGAGGGCGTCCGTTTTTTTGCCTTTTGCCAGAAGTTAACCCAAAGTGAATTGTTTCACAATTGAGTAGCTATCTTGGGAGATATATGGTGAGTAATCTTGGGGGTGGATTCTTCCCCACCCTTGCACTATGACGTTACAAATGTTTGGTTACTGACTAGGCTCAAAGTTTCTAATTTTATGGTTCGTAATCAGGCTTCCCGTTCGGCCGTCAGTGATAAAATCCCTCAGGAGGCTTCCCAACCTTTAGAACAAAGGCTTTACGTATCTCGAGGATACTGGGGGAAGGCTAATCACTATGCGCAACCGTTGAAAAGGACTTTCGTCACTTTCCACATTTGATTATAGTGGGTTGGAATTCTTAGCGTCAAAGTCGTTCCCCACTTAGGTCGTTCCCTTCACACCGGTCATAAACAGCTTTAAGAGTTGATTGCAACTCCTCGGGAAGGCAGGCCTGCTAAAGGATGTATATATTTTGAAATAACTAAAAGCAGTAAGAGTGGTCTGGATTTTTGATCACCCAGTTAAGGGGAGAGCATATTCCTACCACTTTCGAGACAGAGCAATCAATTGTTCTTTTTAAACCTCCAATTCAGTGATTTGCTAACCTATGTAGAGATGTTGCTCCACAAAAACATGATGTTCTTTTTAATCTTAAAGAAAGATTTTCTGATCTAGAAAAATGGAAATGGTCAACAAAGCGAATTTTTCGTTTTGGAGGTCAACAAAAGAAATCATTTTTTTTTGTTGTTTGAAAAAAAAAAAATTCCTCGCTCTACCTGCAAGAAACCGTTAGAATCCTGCAAACAAACAAAGAGATAAAATGTCAGGTGATTCTGGAGGACTTCTACAAGTCTAAAATTTTAATTCGGTTACAATAATTTTTTTTTTTTTTTGATGCGCTACAGAACAAACTGTACGCGCTACAATATATATGCGATGCGCTAAACTTTATGATAGACGCGCTACTCTGTTCCTTGGATGCGCTCTGGGTGTTGGAAGCGCTACTCTGTGTTTGTCTTTTTTTCTGCGAACAGTTCTGTAAGGAAATTTTAAATTTGATGCGCTAGTGTTTGGGTTCAAAGCGCTAGATTATATATTACAAGTGCTAAAATGGATATTGTATGCGCTAATCTGTCAGGTCGATGCGCTACTCTGTGTTTTGCCTGCGTCGAGACCTACAGGAAAAATTTGTTAAACAAACTCATGCGCTAAGAAAAGGACTTCACGCGCTAAAACAGAGAGCCTACGCGCTAAACAGTAGGCCAGAAGCGCTAGACTATTAGGCGGATGCGCTAATGTATGTTTTTGACGTGCTGATTCCTGTTTCCCGCGGACCTGCAAAAGTGATCAATTTAAAAAAAATGATTTGTTACGTGGGTTCGAGCCCCACGGTGGGTGCCAGAAATGTATGCGGAAAAAGTGGGCGAATAAAACTTAATATATGAAAATATGTTAGAATACTAGTCCACACACACACACAGGACTTCTTGATGCAAGCTATGGAGTAACGTAGTGTTACTCAGCTTCCCAAGGAGGGTCCCATGGTTCTCTATCTCACAATGTCCCTCAAACCAACGTTTTTGCTCTCAGATCACTGAGCAAAATGGTTTAGGGATGGCAAATATGAGAACGAGAGATGCTTTTGATTGATTTTAGTATGAGATGTGTTGTAAGCTATGTAGGATGCTAAAATGCAATAAACTAACTATAAGATGACAAGGTTAGTAAACAAACTATCCTAGCATACTAGATTTAGTCTATGATTGAACTAAAATGATAAAGAAATTATTCTAAACATGCATATTAGTCTAATTCCTGATCTAAAAGAGGCTAAATGATGAGCATATATGAAATGAAAGCTTGAAAGAATTTGAGCATAAGTGTGATGCTTCAAATTTGAAAGATGATTGTTAAGAATGGAGGAATGAGAGCTCTATTTATAACACAAACAGGGCAATGGATGGTCAAGATTGAAAGGTTTAATCAAGGGCCAGGTTTGAAAGTTGGGGATCCATGTGCACAATTTGTACCAATGAAATGGTGACAAGTGTCAACATAGGATTGGGTTGAGAAAAGAGGTTGGAGGCATTAAAGGCCTGAGAAGACCTCATGGTTATCTAAAGGCTAAGGGTCAAGTCTAAGTTAGGCTTACCCACTGGATTAAGAGTTAATTCAAGGATAAACCTTTGTGCAAATGATTAAGAGATAATCATGGTCAAAGTATTAATGGCCTGATGAGACCCTTGGGTTGGATAGAGGTTGAGTCAAAACAAATGTTTTAACCATGTGGAAGGGTTTGAATTAACCATTAATGGTTATTGGAGACTTTAGGGATTAAGTGGTTGAAGGTTGGAAGCCTTTAATGGTTTTCAAAGACTTTAAGGGTTTTAGTGGTTGAAGGTTGAAAACCTTCAATGGTTATCAAAGACTTTAAGGTTTTTGAGAAGTGACTTCCCTTTGCTTAGGGATGTGACAAAATTTAGAGGAGGGTTAGGTTAATTAGAAGTGTTTAGAAGATTCTAAAAGGGATTTAGGAAGGGGTTTGGGATTTTTCAAGTGGATGGGGGGGATAATAGGATTTAATTGAATTAAATGATTTTATTCAATTTGGTTGCAATTTGGAAAAATTAAATAAATATGATTTATTTAATTTAGGATAACTATTTAATTAAATTTGAATTTAATTAAAAGTGGATAGGGGATTTAATTGAATAAAATGATTTATTCATTAAATGGGTATAGTGAATTTAATTTAAATAAATTGAGTAACTTATTTAATTAAATAGAGGAATGTGGATAATTTAATTAAATTGGATTTAATTAAATAGAGAAATGAACATAAAATATTCATTTAGGAATATGGTCATTTTTATACGTCTACACTAAGTACTTAATGTGACAAAAATAACAACATGAAGCTAACAACTAATAAATTGAATGACGAAAATACAAAAAAGGGGAAAATGAGTTCACAAAGGGTCCAATGAATATAGTCTCCAGCCAATGTATCTCTTCCCTTCGACAAACCTACACATAGAAGAATGAAAATAAAAATGTTGGGGTTGTGATTTAGAAGTTTACCATAGTCAAACCCCTATTTTGGTGTTTCCACCTCCATGAATAATCAAGATCGATAGATAGATAAAATGATAACAATGGAAATAATAAAAGAAATTACACAAAATAATATGCTAATAGAGCTAATTGAATGAAAAATGCAATCAAAGAGGAAGAAGAAACCCTTTAACACCAAGAAGTGGGAGGCTTGCTGAAGTGAAGATGTGAACTAAACCCTCAAATATGTGAAGCTACAACAATGATGATGGTGTGAGGAATAGATGTAGTAATGGTGGAAAAGATGCTAAAAAATAGTGAAAAAGTTATGAAAGCTTGAAAGATTGCATAGAGAGCCTAGAAGAAGCAAAAATGAAGATAAAATGCAAGATAAAGAGCTTAGGAAAGAATCCCAAAGTTGGTGTGCATAGGAGGCATTAGAGTGTCAAAACTAGTAGATGTAACATCTCAATGGCCACCTTAAAGATACATATTTGTGGGACAAATGTGCAATGTGTGAATGTCTCCATGGCACACATGTGTGACAAAATAAAATAACCCAAGTGATCGGGAAATCAAACAAAAAGGATGACAAAACAAAACATGTGGGTAGGCGAGGCTATCTCTATTTCAAATTAAAGCAAAGGCACCATGTGACATGAAATTGTATGGGCTGCAATCTACGATGTTACACTTAACAAAATGATCAATGAAGTTGGTCGTGATTGACACATTTGACTTAACCCTGCCTTATGGGCTTACCAAACCAGTGTTTACACTCCTATAGGTGCCACCCCTATTCACTTTTCTATGGATTCAAAGCTATCTTACTCATTGAGGTAGAGTTATCTTTCTTATAGGTCTCCTTCCACAATCTCATTAATGATGAAGAATTTAGAGTCTCTTGACTTTAGGACCTAGAGTTATTGGATGAGCATCAAAAAAATAATTCCCATCATCTTCAAGCTTACCAACAACTTATGTGTTGTAGCTATAATCATAAAGTCAATCCATGAGTGTTTGAGATTCATGATCTTATCATTAAAAAAGCCCATGCAACGACAAGACACAGAGAAAAAGGAAAGTTTGAACCTAATTGGTTGGGTCCTTACATCATTATTGTAGTTTATGGATCAAGATCATATCAATTAGCTACTCCTGAAGGTGAATTATTAGAAAAATCCACTAACAACATGCACCTTCAAAAATTTTACACTTAGCCCTTTAAAGTACCCTAACTTATGTCAAAAATAAAAAAAATAAAAAAAATAAAAAAAAAATGTCAAAAATACAAAAAAAATGTTAAAATACAAAAAAAATAAAAAATGTCAAAAAAATAAATAACACAAAAATATGTCAAAAATAAAATAAAAATAGGAAAAAGCAAAAAAATTAAAGAGAAATAATTTGTCCTATAGTGAAAACCACTTCAATGGCACCTTGGATAAGTACCATGGTGAAACCTATCAATAGGAGCCATGCGTAGTCACTCTTTCTTCTCTATCCTTCGAGTTCTAGTTGATTGATCCCTACCCTTCTCCATAATAAAATTTCCACTCATCATAATAAACTCGCCACCCTATCATGGCTTGTCATTTCTCTACCATTTCGCCTTAGCGCCATTATCTCCCACTTTGTTCCTCCATCCATAATAAATAGGTCGTATCTTTCCTTAACCTAATGTTGGAATTGGATCCTTAGTATCACTAGTTAGAGGAACTTTGGATTGTGACATGATCTTCAAGAAACAAATGCAATATCACTAAGAAAACTATGAGCCTTAACCAAATCACTATCTCTAGAGCCAAGACTTTGGTTTCCTATTGTGTGATGATTCTATTGCCTAGACATCTATCCTTTATTAGGAGATCTATCTTAATCAGTTTAACAAGAAGCACACATCTGTCATGCCCAAACTTTTGGGCAAAAATGGAACAACAATTTTTTCTTAAAACAACATAAATATACTAAATACTCTACATTAAAATGGAATAAATAAGTTTTGTCTTAACTAAAGGTTAACTCGGGATTAAATAGAATGGTTTCCTAAATTTGATTTAATCAACTCCATCATTATAGCGTCAACATTTAAGGTAGACTAATTATTCCCCAAGAGGCTCGACACAACTTAATTAATTAATTTAACTAAATTAATTAATTTCCCCTAATTAAAATTCTCCACTAATGAATCTAGAGATATTAATTATCTCAATAGTATTTGAATACTCAAGAACCAAATAAATTAACGCTATCTCATATTTAAATAATTAATTGAGCAACACGAATACCGCTTTTAAATTTAACTAATTAAGTTAACCAAATCAATATAATATTTGCCTAATAAATTCATTTCATATTAAAGTCGAATTTAATTCCCTTTAGATATTAAATATCAACTATTTAATATTTGGCCAACATTGACCTCTTTAGTTAAAAATTTAACAATTTACCTTTAATAGATTCCAATATTAAAATTTACAAAGGAATTTTGTAGGTCCCGGAGACAACTAAGAGGGGGAGGGGTGAATCAGTTGTCAAATAAATTCAAACCAAAAACTTATTAACCAGCTTAATGCTTAATACCGGTAAATCAGTTAAGTATGCCGGTAGACAATGTTAATAGAAAATTGTTGTACCGGTAAGAATTAATGCATAAAACATAAGCACAAAGTCATCCACAACACATACACCAATATTTGTACGTGGAAACCCTGTAAGGGGAAAAACCATGGTGGGAAACCTTACCCACAATCAAATGATACTACTACAGATAGTAAGTGTACAAAGAGGGGTCTGCACATGCAGAAAGGCCAACAGCCTAGAGCTCACTGCTCAATCACAAATGGGAGTCACACTGACTACAGTTGGATGGTTAAATCCAATAAGAATGTACTACACAAAATAGCATCTTCATATGCTGGATTTAGTACCGGTGTAATGCTGATATGCTTCTACAAAAACCTAACTTCACCTTCAAATGATGTCTTCGTGTATATCCCTGCTTGATCTCGCATATACCCTCCCTTAAATCTTTTTTGCATTCCACACTTGATCTTACAAATAAGATCTTACATTTATATCATACCCTAAGACCAATTTTAGTAGGTTGGCTCTACAAGATATTACAATAAAAACATTTTACAAACAATACAATATCCAATACAATAACCGATTGAACATGTCGGCTTAATGCATTTACAACAATAATAAATCATCTCCATAGCGTGCCATGTTGATCTGGAAAAGATAAACCTACCGGTGTAACCCTAGATAACCTGGACCTATTTATCGGTAAAAGCAAATATGCAAATGAGAATATACCAATGATTATTACTTCAAAATAAAGTGTCCACATGATGTCTTCGACATTACCAAGTGTCTTCCATGTCATTGCAGGTACCGGTGAACATTATATCCTATCGATTAACCATATACTGATAACTGTTGCACAGTTTATTGTTTGTCGGTGAATGTTGCTGGATCTCCAAAGTAGGTGTATTTAGTAGGTGTTGACATCAATGACAAAACCATACCAAAATACCAACAATCTCCCCCTTTGGCATTGATGGCAACACAAGATGGAAAAACCATCAAAGTGCCAAAACAGAAATGCCAAGTACAAAAACCAACAATCTCCATTTCTCCCCCTAGAGTAACATGTGTTTATTCAAAGATTTATTTTCAATACCAATCTCTCATACCAATCTCTCCTCAAAAAGATAATGCATTTTTCATATATCTCTCCCCAATGTTTTTCCATATATCTCTCCCCTTTTGACATCAAATGCCAAAGTCACAAAAAAAGTCAAGTTAATACAAAATACCAACCAATTCAATATACCAACTACTCCCCCTGAGAAGTAGCTTCCTCATCAAATACTGAAATAAAAGATTTGTCTATTTAATTCTGTCGGTTGATGACAATCATCAATTGTCTAAGTCTCTACCGGTGGAGGTAAGACTCCAAGCTGATCTCTGAGATACTCAAAAGTTTCCTTAGGCAAAGGTTTTGTAAAAATATCTGCAAGCTGTTCTTTAGTATTCACATAAACTAGTTTTATCTCCTTTTCTTCAACTTTTTCCCTTAGAAAATTCAGTTTAATAGAAACATGTTTTGTTTTAGAATGTAATACTGGATTCTTAGATATATCAATTGTTGCAGTGTTATCACAATATATAGTAATAGGTTCCTTGCATTTTACCTTTATGTCTTTCAATATTTGCTTAAGCCAAAGTACCTGTGTATAGTTTGTTGCTGCTGCAACATATTTTGATTCTGTTGTTGATAAAGATGTACAACTCTGTTTCTTACTTAGCCAAGAAACTAATCTCTTTCCAAGAAAGAATGCTCCTCCAGTGGTGCTTTTTCTATCATCCACGTCTCCTGCCCAATTTGCATTTGTGTATGCATATAAATCAAAATTTTCATCTTTAGGATACCATAATCCAAGATTTGTTGTGCCTTGTAAGTACCAGAAGATCCTTTTTACTGTTGATTCATGATTTTCCCTAGGATTACTCTGAAATCTAGAAACTATACATATTGCATTCATAATATCAGGTGTGGTTTGTGTCAAATACAGTAAACCTCCTATCATAGATTTGTAATTGACAGGTGTAGATTCATCCCTTTGAGATAATTTGTCATTTGTAGTCATAGGTGTGCTTACCGGTTTAGAGTTCTCCATCCCAAATTTCTTAAGTAGTTCTTTCAAGTACTTTGATTGACTCAAAAATATGCCTTTATCAATCTGTAAAATCTGCAATCCTAAAAAGAATTTGATTTCTCCAATCATAGACATTTCAAATTCATGTTGCATTTCAAGAGAAAATTCTTTGCATAATCCATCTTCTCCTCCAAAGATTATATCATCAACAAATACTTCCATAATCAAGATGTCATCATTAGTTACTTTGCAATATAAATTGCTATCTGCATTTCCTTTAGTAAAACCAATCTTTAAAAGATACTTATCCAATCTTGCATACCAAGCTCTTGGAGCTTGTTTAAATCCATACAGAGCTTTTCTTAATCTGCAAATCATATCATTGTCATCTGTCAAAGAAAATCCATCAGGTTGTTCAATATAGACTTCCTCTTCAAGATTTCCATTCAAGAATGCACATTTAATATCCATTTGATAAACTTTGTAATCCTTGTGAGCTGCAAAGGCCAAGAATAGTCTAATTGCCTCAATTTTGGCTACCGGTGCAAAGGTTTCATTGTAATCAACTCCATCTTTATGAGAATATCCCTTACACACTAGTCTTTCTTTATTTCTGACAACCTTACCATCTTCATTGAGTTTGTTTCTAAATACCCATTTGGTTCCAATTACATTTTTATTTTTAGGCCAGGGAACTAATGTCCAAGTATTATTTTTCTCAATTTGTCCTAATTCTTCTTCCATAGCTTTAATCCAAAATTTATCTTCACATGCCTCATTGATAGATAATGGTTCAATTTGAGAAATAAGACATACCTCTTCATTTGCCAATCTTCCTCTTGTCATGACTCCTTTAAATTTGCTTCCAATTATCTAATCTTCATAATGATTCAGTCTTACATACCAGGGTGTCTTAGTCTGTTGTTGTTCTTCAATTACTATGGAATCCTCTGATGATACCGGAGTAACTAGATCATCATTCTATACCGGTGGATTTGTTGTTGGTTCATTTGTCATAATTTCTGTTACTAGTTCAGAGTCTATATACCTTGAAGTTCCTCTGAATTGTTCATCAATCTTTACATTTGTACTTTCAACAATTTTCTGTAATCTTTTATTAAAACATCTATATGCTTTACTCTTAGATGAATAACTAAGAAATATTCCTTCATCACTTCTAGGATCAAACTTGCCAATATACTCATCTCTTCTAATATAACATTTACTTCCAAAGATTCTGAAATACTTAAGAGTAGGAGTATTACCAAACCATAGTTCATGAGGGTTCTTATCAGTTTCACCTTTGATGTGAACTTTGTTGAATGTATAGACAGCAGTGCTTACTGCCTCTGTCCAATACACATGTGGTAGATTTGCTTCTGATAACATACTTCTTGCTGCATCCAAAATAGTTATGTTTTTCCTTTCAACAACTCCATTCTGTTGTGGTGTCTGAGGTGCTAATAACTATCTTTTGATTCCATTTACTTCACGGAATGCATTAAAATCTCTAGATGTGAATTCTCCTCCTTGATCTGATCTTAAACATTTAATTTTCTTACCGGTTTCATTTTCAGCCATTGCTTTCAATAGCTTGAACTTCCCAAGTGCTTCTGATTTTTCTCTGAGAAAAGTAACCCAACACATTCTAGAATAATCATCAATAATTAGCATGAAATATCTATCACCTTGTAAGCTTTTAGTTCTAGCTGGACCACATAAATCACTGTGAATTAAATCAAGGGCATTATTGGATTTTTTTGGAATACTTTTGAAACTAGCTCTAACTTGTTTTCCAAATTGACATTCCTTGCAAATTGTATTATGAGGTTTCAGAATTTTAGGTAGATCTCTAACTGCCTTAGAAGTACTGATTTTTACCATGCAATCAAAATTTACATGACATAGTCTTTTATGCCATAGCCAACTTTCATCTATATGTGCAATTAAGCATGCCTTTTCACTGTTATTCAAATGAAAGATATTACCTCTAGTATGATTACCGATTGCAATTTCCAAACCAGTTCTATTCATGATTTTGCATTTTCCATTTTTAAATTGTAATTGAAAACCTTTCTCAACTAATTGACCAACATTTAAAAGATTATGTTTTAATCCTTCAACATAGTAGACATTGTCAGTGTTATGTTTACCATCAAGAGATATTGAACCCTTACCTTTGATTGAACAGGCTTTGTCATCTCCGAATCTTACTAAACCTCCATTGTATTCTTGAAAGTTCAAGAATTTACCTTTGTCTCCAGTCATGTGATGTGAGCATCTTGAGTCAATAATCCATTCATCCTTTGATTCAACTTTAGCTGCTAGGGCTTGTTCTACCTGTTGAGCAATAGGTACCGGTTGATCTTCTGTTATAGCAACAAAGACCCATCCGTTGTCTACTGGATCCTCATCAGGATCATCAGTCACACCTTCATCAGCAATGTAACAAGATTTATCTTTGTTTTTCTTAAATCTGTATCTTTGATATTCTGGATTAGGTTTGTATGTCCTTCTAGCTTCTTCTCTTAGTCTAGCATGTCTATCAGGGCATCTTGAAGCCATATGACCAATCTTATTGCAGTTGAAACATTTAAAGGGTGCTTTACCTTCATTCTTACTTCCAATTGGACCTTTTGGCATTTTTCTTGCAAATAGTGCTTCAAGTTCTTCAAGCTCTTCATTCTCCTTCCTGGTTTCTTCAAGTTCTCTTGTATAAAAGGCTCTCTAGTCTGATTTGTCAAAGGATGGAGCAGATGATGTTGATGCTTTGAAGGCCAAATCAATTTTTATAGTAGCAACAGGACCAAATTCCTCAATTTCAAAAGCTGAAAGTTTTCCAATCAGTGTATCCCTAGTTACTGATGTATTAGGCATTGTTCTCAACTCATTTATAGCAGTAACCTTCATTTTATATGCCGGTGGAAAACCTCTTAATATTTTTGAAACAATCTCATCTTCACTCAAGGTTCCTCCACAACATTTGATACCCAAAACAATTTCATTTACTCTTTCCATAAAAGCAGAAATCCTTTCATCTTCTTCCATTTTCAGATGTTCATACCTGACTCGGAAGCTTTCAAGTTTTGCAATTTTGACTGTGGAATCCCCTTCATTCAGTGTTTCCAAATGATTCCAGATAGCTTTTGCAGTGGACCTATCTGATAATCCCATGATTTGTTGATCTGATAATGCGCTCAAAAGTGCTTCTCTTGCTTTGCAATCATTTTCTTCATCTTTAGCTAAAGTAATGGGAGCAGTCTGACCAGCTACAGCAGTAGTATAACCATTCTTAGTAACTTCCCAAATGTCTTTACCAATGCAATTCAGATGTGTCTCCATTCTGATTTTCCATATCCCATAGTGGGTTCCATCAAGTTTAGGACTATCCTTTCTGAAATAATTAGTAGACATTAGATCTCCTCAAGTTGTTAAACTTCTGCAAAAAGAGGACTAGGCTCTGATACCAATTGTAGGTCCCGGAGACAACTGAGAGGGGGGGGTGAATCAGTTGTCAAATAAATTCAAACCAAAAACTTATTAACCAACTTAATGCTTAATACCGATAAATCAGTTAAGTATGCTGGTAGACAATGTTAACAGAAAATTGTTATACCGGTAAGAATTAATGCATGAAACATAAGCACAAAGTCATCCACAACACATGACACCAATATTTGTACGTGGAAACCTTGTAAGGGGAAAAACCACGGTGGGAAACCTTACCCACAATCAGATGATACTACTGTAGATAGTAAGTGTACAAAGAGGGGTCTGCACATGTAGAAAGGCCAACAGCCTAGAGCTCACTGCTCAATCACAAATGGGAGTCACACTGACTACAGTTGGATGGTTAAATCCAATAAGAATGTACTGCACAAAATAGTATCTTCATATGATAGATTTAGTACCAATGTAATGCTGATATGCTTCTACAAAAACCTAACTTCACCTTCAAATGATGTCTTCATGTATATCCCTGCTTGATCTCACATATACCCTCCCTTAAATCTTTTTCGCATTCCACACTTGATCTTACAAATAAGATCTTACATTTATATCATACCCTAAGACCAATTTTCGTAGGTCGGCTCTACAAGATATTACAATAATTTTTTTTTTAAAACAATAGAATATCCGATGCAATAACCAATTGAACATGTCGGCTTAATGCATTTACAACAATAATAAATCATCTCCATAGCGTGCCATGCTGATCTGGAAAAGATAAACTTGCCGGTGTAACCCTAGATAACCTGGACCTATTTTTCAGTAAAAGCAAATATGCAAATGAGAATATACCAATGATTATTACTTCAAAATAAAGTGTCCACATGATGTCTTCGACATTACCAAGTGTCTTCCATGCCATTGCAGGTACCGATGAACATTATATCCTGCCGGTTAACCATATACTGGTAACTGTTGCACAGTTTACTGTTTGCCGGTGAATGTTGCTAGATCTCCAAAGTAGGTGTATTTAGTAGGTGTTGACATCAATGACAAAACCATATCAAAATACCAACAAACTTAACTTAATCATTATATATATATATATATATATATATAAATATGATTTTTCACACACACACACACACACACACACACACACACACACACACACACACACACATATATATACACACATAAATATAACTACTAAAAAAAATATAGATTTTATTTAAAGTTAATATCCCCAAAATTATTGTAGTAATAACCTTCCTATTTATTTGACTATAATGCAAATGGGTTATACCCATTTCAATTTGAAAAGGGGGTTTCCCCCTCTTTTCAATTATATTATTTTTATTTTGAGCCCTAATCAGGGTTGATTAATTCTTTTATACTAAACTCTTTTTCTTTTTATTTTCTATTCAAGCTAACCCTAACCTGAAATTGGGTTAGGGCTACTTGTTCTTCATAAAAAAAATTTGTTTGTGGGTGTGTGCAGGTGGGGCCGAGCCAAAGCATTTGGCAGAGGGCCGAAGGGTTATGCGGAGGGCCGAAGGAAGGGGAGGTGGATTGAAAGAGAAGTCGTGGGGGTTTGAAGGGGAGGTGACTGCTATGGGCTCCCCACAGGACGACCGCAGCCGTGCTTGTGGGTCATGATCCACACTACGGGCGCGGGCGCCCTGTGGGTCGTGACCCACAGTGGTGACAGAGACCGCCATTGTGAGTCACGACCCACAGTGTGACCGCGGTCGCCTGTGGGTTGTGGCCCATAGCGGCGACCAAGCCGCCCCTGTGGGTCGTGGCCCACAGTGCGATCGAGACCCCACTGTGGGTTCACACCCACAGTTCTATCGACACTTGGACCGCCTCGACCCCCAAACAAAATGCAATATTTCAACAACGTGTATATATATATATACTCGATTTTTAACAGTAAGCACTATAACATATATATTTTAAGGTGTATATATATATTTATACATATATGTTAATATATATATATTAATATAAATACATGAGTATTTTTTTTTTTACAACAAACTGTTCTCAGGATTTAAATATGGTATGATCAGAATATTTAAAATAAATAACCATTTCCTTTATTTTCAGATTTCTCATAGTTTATTAAATCTATGTATTTTAACTTTAATGCAGAAATGTGTTATTCATTTAGTTTCAGGATAAATACAACAATTTAGATGTAGGTTTTAAAACATTAGGCATATTCATTTTTATTTTTATTTTGGCAAGGTGGTAGTGCCACTTGATATATTTTATTAATAATAAATAATTTTTACAATATATTTAAAAACTGGTTCAAACTGAGCTCCCAGAAAAAAGAACCAGCAAGAAAAACTCTGGTCATTGCTCATGAACATGATTATAGAAGAGAAGTAGTGAACAATCCTCTAGCCGAAGCTAGTTACAAAATAGAGATCAGCAAAGGAGCATGTAGGCTCATTTACACATAGGAGCATGCAAGCTCAGTTTACAAAATAGGAGCATGCAAGCTTATTTACAAGATAAGTTCCTGGGATATCTTGAAGGCCCTGCAACAAAGAACTCCTACAATCAAAATTGACATGCCCCTGCACCAAAAAACAACTGCAACCAAAATATATATATACTACAAAATGCAGAGAATTTACAAGAAATGCAAGGTTCCAAAACATGACTAACACCAACGACATGAGATCTGTGATCCGCCATTATAGATAAATGCCAAAGGAGAAGAAGTGAATGTGGAAATGCTAGAGAGAAATGAAACCCAAAATTTTTATGCCGTAAGTGAAAAGAAAGAGGAGATATATCATAAAAAAACTGACAAACCAAAAGAAGCGGCGTACAAAGATAATCATGAAAACAATGCTACGTCAAACTTTAAATGACATATGAAGGACGGATTCCCAATGTGAAAATAAATATCTTGAGATTTCGCACTAGAAGAGAGTACCAAACACATGAACAACATCAATAACAACCAACTCATCATTAATGAATGCCAAGTGATGATCAAGTAAAGTAAAGTAGCTCAAATCAAAACCAAATGGAATTATGAAAAGAAATACCTCACCAAGAGAAGAGAATATCAACTCGTATAAACAAGCAATCATATAATAAGAAAGATTAAATCCTCAACTCTCTATAGGCTATAATTAATAGGTTTGGGAAGCTCATCAAATCACCCCCCAATTGAGAGGAATCAATAACAGTTTTGTCACAACCCATATTAGCAAGGTAATCAGCCAATGCATTACCTTCACGATAAACATGTGAGATGATGAGGTGCTCAAATGTATCAAGAAGAGTCCATATTTGTTCAAGAACATACTGGAAATGCCAATTATCAGCTTTTCTTGCCTTGCAAACATTAATGACAATAGTTGAATCACCTTCAATATGAAGGTATTTGAAATTCAAATCCTTAGCCATAACAAGACCTTCTAAAAGAGCACAAGCCTCAGCCATATTATTTGTGCCAGGAGAAATTGGGATAGCTTTTAATGCTATTAGAGAACCCAAATTATCACGAAAAACTATCCCTATTCCTGAATCACCAGGATTTCCACAGGAGGATCCATCAAAACTTAATTTACAAAAAGGGGCATTAGGAGGATGACATTTGATGGAATTTTTGTCTACAGGTGTTTTCCGAATCCTTGGAAAGGTTGGTGATATAGGAATAATGATACTTTTCCAAGAAGAGATCATAAAAATTGTCCCAAGAAGAGAACTCTGAATTCATGCTAAAATATTTCTGGACATGAGCATTAACCTGCTCACTAATACTTCTTTCCAAAATCCCAAGAACAATCGATAAATCCGATGAGTCACATCTAAAAATGCACTTGTTTCTTTCCCACCAAATGGCCCATATGACTGAAGAGGGAATTATAAACCACAAACAAATAAATAGAGAAGATGAATACAAAACTAGCCAAGACTGAAACATGTCCCATAAAGATAAAGGTAAAGGGAATGAAAGAGATAACTTTTGGAGGACAAAATGCCAACAACTACTCACAAACTCACAATGAAGAAAATGATGATTGACATCTTCAAGAGCTTTACCACATAAGACACAAGAAAAGGAGACTGCAATATGAAATTTGACTAAACGATCACTAGTCAAAATTCTATTTTGTAGCACGAGCCAAGAAAAAACACCAACTTTAGGTAATACTGAATTATTCCAACAGAACAAAAGTCATGATGAGGAGCATTTTGATTGGTCATTTGTTGAACAACAAAATATCCTTCCTTAACAAAGTAGTTTCCCGATTTAGAAGGGCACCAAATAAGTTGATCTTTGATGTTAGAAAGGAAAGCCACTCGGTCTTGCAAAACAGATTTAAAATTTTGAGTTTCCTGCAAGGACAATGGCAAAGTAGAGGGATCCTTCCATGAGACCTTGTGAGAAAACAGATCAACACTATCTACATAATCAACCAATCTAACTCCCCATGATTGAGAAAGAACAACTGAAACAAAAGCAAGAGAATCATGTTGCGAAAGAGGGGGAAAGCCATTCTAGGAGTCTTTCCAAAAAAGAATATCCTCCCTCAAATGGACCTGCCAGGAGAGAAAATTAGAGACTACTTCCCTACATGAGATCATAAAGTTCCAAATAGCAGACCCTTATGGAGGATTAGAAATTGTGAAGATCCTAGCAGGATTCTGGGAATCCAAATACTTAGCCTGCATAATTTGGCACCACAAAGATTGGGGTTTAGTATACATAGACCAAACTAGTTTGCCCCCAAAAGCCCTATTTCTTTCAGATAAGTCCTAAACCCCATCACCACTAACTTGCTTGGAAAGAGACATCTTGGTCAAAGAAATTAGTGGAATCTTTTTATCTTTTGTCATGTTGTTTTTCCAAAGTAAAGATCGAATAATCTTTTCAATTTGGGAGATGACTGATCTGGGAGCTTGAAGAACTGAGATATAGTAATTGGGAATGGCAGCTAGGACCGTTATAATGAGAAGTATCCTACCTGAAAGAGACAACCACCTAGCCTTCCAAGCAGAAATACGAGATTTAAGTCTCTCAATAACCAAATTCCAAATAGAAGACTTAGCAGATCCCATAAAGAAAGGAATCCCCAAATAGGTAGAAGGAAGAGAGTCTACTAGGAAACCTAAGATATTCACAAGTCTATCAACCACCAACTGAGGAGTATTAAAAATGAAGATCTTGGATTTATGGGGGCTAATTTGTTGGCCAAATCCAACAGTATAAGTATCCAGAATAAATTTAATATGAGTAGCCTCTTGAATAGAAGAAGACCCAAATAAAAGTGTATCATCGGCAAAAAGGTTATGAGTGATTGACATATTAGAGTTAGGAATTAATACCCCTTGCCAAAATCCCAGATCCCTTTTATTAATAACCAATCAACTAAAAGCTTCTGCCATAATGATAAATAAGAGAGATAAAGGATCTCCTTGTCTAACACCCTAGGTTGAAGAAAAGTATCCAGAGGGAGCTCCATTAATGATGACAGAAAATGAAGTAGTAGAAATACAACTCTTGATCCATTTACACCAGCTTTCAGAGAAACCAAATTTTCTCAAAACTTTGAGCAAAAAAGCCTAGCAAACTTTATCATAAGCCTTCATCATATCAAATTTGACCACAAAAGCTGGGATATTGGATGAATTTATGGAATGTAAGGTTTCATGAGCAACAATTGCTCCCTCATGAGTTTCCTGACTTGGAACAAAACCTCCTTGTTGAGGAGAGATGATATGAGGAAGGAGAATTTTAAGTCTTAAATAAATAGCCTTGGTGAAGATTTTGTAAATAGAGTTGCACAAAGAAATGGGTCTAAATTCAACAAAAGTTTGGGGATTCTTAGATTTTGGGATAAGGGCAATATAAGTGATGTTAAATTATTTAAGGATATACCCACCCCTCCTAGACTCTTCCAAAGCCATTAATAAGTCAAAACCAATAAAATCCCAACATTTATGAAACAGAGCTTTGTCAGGGGCCATGGAAAAAACAACAGAATGAAGCTCATCTAAAGAAAAAGGCCTTATAAGAAAGTCATTATCCTCATGGGAAACAAGGGAGGGGATAGAATCAAAAAGAAAATCCACATGATGATACATGGAGGAAGAAGATAAAGAAGGAGATAACAATTCCTAAAAAAAAGACACCCCCTCCTCTCTAATCTGTTGATCTGAATTAAGGACATAACCAGACTTAGAATCCTTAATACTAAAAATTGTAGAAGCAGCTCTTTTAAGCTTGGCTTCAGCTTGAAAGAAGGCAGTATTCCTATCACCTTCTTTAAGCCAAACCTCACGAGACTTTTGCTGCCAATAGATTTCAACCCGGGAGCAAAGGATCTTCCAGTAAGCTTGCAATTTCTTTTGAGCATCATTAGTGGAGGAATTAGTGCCATGTCTAATAATCTCCTCATTAAAAACCTTCAAATCATTGGCAACTGCCTCTTTTTTATGAAAAATATTCTTAAAGACCAATTTATTCCAAGCCATAATTTGAGATTTCACGAATTTCAGTTTGGAATAAAAGTGGAACATCTTAGTACCTTTGCAAAATGGAGCACTTATCCACCATTGCTTTAATAAAGAAAGAAAATGAGGATGAGTGAACCACATTTTCTCAAACTTAAAAGAAGGTCTAACAGAGGGAACATGATCCAATTTATCAAAATTGAGCAAAATTGGGAAATGGTTAGAATCTGAGGAGGTAAGAATCTCAGAAGAAAAGGAAAAGTTGCTCAAATGTAGGTTTAGGGAAATAAGAAATTTGTCAAGGTGAGAGGCAATCTGGCATTTAGATCTTCTATTAGTCCAAGTGAAAGAACCATTAGAAGGGAAAATATTGAATAACGCATTGTTTTGTACAAAGGAAGAAAAGTCATTAATAACCTTCTAAGCTGTAGGATTACCCCCTCTTTTTTCATTCGAGGAAGTGAGAGCATTAAAATCACCCCCAAACACAATAAAAAAATCATCATATCGTAAAAACAATTCAGATAAGGAATCCCATAAGTTGGTTTTATCTGAAGGAGAAGTCGGACCATAAATATTAAATAGAACAAAAGAGACTTCAAACTAGTCAACCTTTAACAACTGCCAATGAGAAGCAAAAGATAACATCTCAACTTTGACTGATTTAGGATTCCATAAAGTTATAAGACCACTAGAATCACCCAAAGAAGGAACATGAACATCTTTCCAAAGGGACCATTTGGAAATTTTGTTATCAAAAGATTCCTGAGAAAGTTTAGACTCTTGCAATAAGATGATGTCCACTTTTGAAGAATTAAGAAATTTCTTGTTCCTTCCCCTTTTGTCACGGGCATTTAAGCCCCTGACATTCCAAGATAAAATCCTCATTTATCACAAGGAGAGCAACATGCCCTCCTTGTTTTGACATGGGAAGAAAATTTCTCTACAATAGTGGATTGAATACCAGCCGCAATCTCCTCCTTGATTTTAGCCAATTTTGGTTTTCGACCCCTCTTCTTAGGAGTTTTAACAATAGGGGGGGAAACAACAGGAGATTGCTCCAAGGATAGCTTCTACAAGAAATCAAATCCATACACATTAGAAACAGTTGAAGAAGGACTATCAGTAAGATTCGCATCCACACCTTCAACTGAATTTGGCTAAGAAGAGGAAACATGACAACCATCATGGACAGGCCCCGAAGAGGCAGAAGCAGAAGAAAAAGAAAATTCAAGAAATTCCTTTGCAACAATCTCATCAAATAGATTAGAAGAAACTAAAAATAAAATATCTGAAGCAATAAGTTGAATCTTCTCTTCAGAAGTGGAAAGATAAGAAGGAGACCTTGGAATGGGCAAAAAAGAATCACTATCAAAAAACTATGAACAATTTTGGTATCATCCGCTAGACCCACAAAAGAAGAATGGGGAGAAGAATTAACAGAGCAATGATTTGTGCAACCATTCAAAGGTAACAACAATTTTAGAAACGGAACCGAAGGACAAGAAATTTGAAAAAAACTCACAGAGGAGAATAGAAAAGGTTCAAAATGAAATTCAGAAAACCAATAATCCTTGAAAGAACTAGGAAGAAACTTAACAAAAAAAACTGACGAATGGTAGACAGAACAGAGAAGAACACAACTAGCGAGTAGAGAAAAGTAAAATCCATCAGAGGCACATCACATACTGTATATGCAGAAAAAGGAATGAGAGATGTAACAGAAAGAGGTAAAGGAGCATAATCCTTAACATTATGATTCTTTAAAGACTGATGATCCTTACTTTTAAAAAGGGAACATTAGAGAAAATCAAATGAAAAATCTGAACAAACTTGTAAAGGTGCATCAGAATCACCACAACATTGAGAGGTGAAATGGACAAGTAACGGAGCACAAGAATAAATAGCGGTTGAATCTTGAATCACCACAGGCTGAATCCATGAATATATATCTATATATTTATATATATGTGTAAATATATAGATATATATATTTCTTGTTTTAATTCTATTTCTTTTCAAATTGTAATAGTAGGATCTTCTTAAATAACAGAATAGAATAGTTTTTGTTTTCTTTAAATAACATATTGTTTCCTTTTTGCTTTAAGTTAACTATAACTAGATTTACAATATTTCCTAACTTTCTCTCTACACATGCATTTTCAGAATAGGAAAGATATGATAGAGATATTTTTTTATTAACAACAACTAACTATTTAAAAAAAAAATCTATTTAATCCATAAACAACAAGATAAGATGCAATATTAATATTCACTCTAAATATCTATTTATTTTTCCTTTGTGTTTTGAACTTAAGAAAATATATCCTTTTTATTTACAAGAGACTACTCTACTAACATTTAGACTTGCATTTCTTTTTTTCAATAGCAATAAGAACAAACTATAAATTTCATGCTTAATCTTTTTATTGAAACATATCATTAAATAAATAACTTCAACAATGCATTCTTCACTTTGCAAGAATATATACTTCAAATAAAAACACATCTTTATTACATGGTAAAACTAATCCAATAGTTACATTTAAAACACCATAGTTTCTTTTACTAAAAGTAGGAAATAACTAAATCAAGCCTCTCATTTCTACTAAATGAGGGCTTATCAAATATATTCTTTTTCTTTTCTGCAACTAAATATAATCAGAAATAAGATCTTTTCAAGATTCCTTTCCAATCTCTTCCCAAGCAAACCTACAAATAAAAGTTGTAGGTTGTGACCATGGAGGCTCACCTCCCAACCTAGGCTTACAAGAAGCCACCCCGAGCTAGGAGAACCAAGGCTAAACGGGATACACACAATCAATACACATACAAGCAAGAAAACTCACAACATTAACACTCTCAACCCAAGGATAAACAACATCACTCATGTGACTTTTCAAGTGGGGTGAAGGTGGACCAAATAACTAGAGGAGAATTTTGCAAGTGGGAGAACATAATGACCAAATAACTAGAGGAGAATTTTGCAAGTGGGAGAACATAATGCCATAGCAAGGCTACCGAGAAGCACATCCACAAGTTCCAAACTTGTCCCAACAATTCCTTATGTCCCCTAACACATACAAGCCATCAAACTCCCCTTATGACCCCCATTGCATAAACAAACACTATGCAACAAGGGTCCCATAATCCCTTGTGTATCACTCTCTTCCAAAGAGAGCCTCTACACTCTTAGGCTGTCAAACAACCCTTCACCCCATGGCCACTCTACCCTCCCAAGGGTGAGTTTGGCCTTGAAAACTCCCAAAACAATAACATAAAACCTCAATAACACAAACATAGGGAAGAACTCAACATATTCCTAAACATGCTAAGAAATCAACAATGGAAAAATAATTACAACAAACAATCTTTTCAAATACAAAGCAACAAACATGAGATAGTAAACCAACCAACCTTAAATCTACCAAAAGGATGAAAAGAAGTTGTAGGAGAGCTGCCCAATCCACTAACGTTTCCTTCACAAGACTTGGCCAAAACTCTCAAATCCAAAAACCAATCTCAAAAAAATCTGTCTCCAAAAAATGGAGAGTGGGTGATCAAACTTCTCCCTCCCAAACCATTCCCTAAGAAAACACTCCTCACTCTTTTCAATCCTCTTGGGAAGGGTGAGGTATGTTCATAGGTTGGTCTTCCCAACACCTTACAAGATCTCTAGCCAAGGCACCTCAAAAAGGTAAAAGGAGTGGGGAAGAGCAATGTCACTCATGAGGAGGGTTGTCTAACCTAGGTAGGATCCTCAAAAGTTGAAATTCGGTCAACTTGAAAAACTCAACTTTTGGGGTGACTAAACAGTCCCTAGGGAGTGGACACATGGCTAAATTTGGCCTTCATCCATAGGTACATCATATGTCCCACTAAAAATGCCCTTAACTTGACCTTAGGAGTTAGTTTAACCCTCTAGAAACTCACCCAAAGTTTACCTAGGGGTCAACCATGAGTTGACCTTTCTAATGGCTCCCTATCCAAGACTTTTTTGGGACCATACTAGGATAATTGAAAAATACATTGGTAAAAAAAATTCCTTCTAAGGGACATGTGATTGCCAACTCACTTTACAACACGTGTCAAGTAACACCACCAAAAATTAAACATCACTAAAATACACATGGCAATGTCCCTTTTTTGGAATTAATAAATTAAACAATTTCAAATTAAACACACATCCAAGCATAAACATTTACAAATTAAAACACATTTACAAATGAGGTGTTGTCTCTCCAAATAGACAACCCTTGGCTTCACAAACGTACATATGTTTAGGCTTGATTCTCCGAATAGTTTCCATGGTCACATGGAATAATTTTCCTACACATCTCACTTTGCACATTAGTAATTCCAAAAACCACATATAATATTATCATATGAAAAGAATACCATTCAGACATTGCATACAATTTCAATTATAATAATCAACTTTCCAATTATCTAATAACATCCACATAAAATAATCTACTAAATGGCATCATCATAATCATCATGGAATTAAATCATTTATAGAGCATGCATCCATAATTTCTAGCATCAAAACAAAGTACTGCAAATCAAAGTAAATGACATAATCATATCAATGTTATCCAAACACGAGATCATATAAAATCTATATCCATAATGCATCAAAATATAGTATCAATAGTAGGTCCAACATGAAAATAACTAAAATGCTATGACAGCTCGGGGTAGGGCCTCACAACATCTTTGGCAAGAAGATATAATGGTTATTGGTTTTTTCTTGATTTGATCTTAATAATATGTTTCCTATACTACTCAATGATGTCCTAGACTAGAGGAGCTATGATGGGGCATGGTCATTTGTTTTCATATGCTATTTTTGTGGATTGTTCTTGTAGAAATGCTATGACTTGTATAAAGAAGTAATTTTCTATGATTATTGAGGACCTATGAGTCCAATATGAATGAGGACATTCATTTCTACTTGAAACTGTCATCAATCCTTGCAAATGGTATGCAAGTCATCTCGATTTTGTTATATCTAGATGCTTGTGTATGGTTTCCATAATAAGATCCATGATGATATAGCATTATAAAAATACAATATTCCATCACCCTTATCTTCTCTATCTATTCAGACCCATTCCATATCCATTATCATCCATAACTTCTTTTGTGGCCATTGATTTACCATTTCTCTTATCTTCTCTCTAAGTAGCCTTTCTTTGAATGACTGAGTACCATGACACACCAAAAACATAGGTCCTAGGTGCATCCCATCCATTTCATCTTCATCATCCTATAAAACCACATATTATCTCATAAAAATCATATAGATAATCATATAGTATCACTCCCTACATACACATAAGTCAGTCCATCACAAATCCATCACATACATATTTGGGTCATATAGCATAGAATCAACCATCATATGTCATGCATACCACAATATAACAATGCATCTATCCATAAGTTCATACATGCATTCATATAAATAACCATATAGTACAACCAATCCCATGTAAAACCTTCCAAGTCATGCATCTATCCAACAACATACCTCAGAAGCATCACATGAAGACCCATGACATACATACACATCATAAATAGACACCATGCACTTCATATAGATCACTGCTAAAAGTATTGTCATCTCATATATCTTAAAAAAATAATCATTCTCATATCCCAATGATGTCAAATACATAAATTACTACTCTGAGCCTCCAAAATCAGCACATCCCACGTGTCTATGTCAAAATGGTACACATGGACCAAAAGGGGCTATGATAAACTACCCCCTCTGATCTAGCCAATCTCACTTAATGGTGAGCCCCTAATGGTCTTGCTCCTCTAGACCCAGGTGGTGGTCATGGTAATGGTGGCCCCATGACCTCTGCACTCTCGGGTTGAGCCCTCCTAGACCTTCCCTATGAGCTCTATGAAATTAACTTATGAGGTGACAAATGAAAAGATAGATTCATATTTGATGACTTTATTGATCCTTCCAAAGGATCCTATGATAGAAAAGTTTTTACATAGGACAAATACATGGATTCAATTGTCAAGGACAAGTTCGTAGAGAAATTGGAGAACATAGGAAAATTCTATGAGAAATGGAGAATATCTAATAAAGAAGTAGAGGAACAAAGTAATTCCACCCCAAGAAGGTCCAAAAGCATATAGGCACCCCTCTGTAGATCCCACACACTAAGAAAGTAGTTGACCATGTAATGCTCGCCAAAATACCCTAGAGAAAATAACAAATCTAACTAACAAAAAGAGATTTTTTTAAAAAACATCTACTAATGCAACATACTACACTACTAGTACTCATATGCATTAATCATAACATTACATGAATGCATAAACAACTAAAACATAATCATATTCTTAACAACATAATATGCAAGCAGAATAACATTACACAATTATCAATTCCCTAGGGTAACCTCAACACCATTACTTAACTAACATTAACACATAAGCACATCCATAATCATGATACCATTAACATCCATTGCGTTTAGTTCCTAATCAATTACTTCCTTCCTAACATGATAATTATGAACTATCAAATTCAAGTCCTATATATCCCCATTAATTCTTGGATTTATTTTAAGGCACCAATCAAATGTTCCTAATTACCTTTTAAAACATCTAACATGATAATATCATATTTCCACATTAAGTATCACCTAATGCAAATCAAGTTCATTTCTTTTAGGGATAATAATACTTACCTACAAGCTACTCATACATATTCATTTTCAAGAGATAACCATTGATTAAGAATTACAATCCTTCCACTAGTAACATTCACTCTAATGCATACATGGACATTTAATATTCCATACGATATTTCCAATTACTAATTATGTACAAGAGTATCCAATTACTACAAGGGTTGCTACAATTATTACAATAGTTTAATCAATTACAATACAACATGATCTCAACCCACTACAAGAACCATTACATATGATCTCAAGATACAAGATACATAGCTTCTCTTACAATTTACATCTTTCTCATGATACAAGATACTTGATTACAATCTTGAACACATAAAATAAGCTCCAAGAATCCATCCATATGAATATGAGATATGAATCCACATTCACACACGCTAACAACCAATGAAGAAAATCTCAATGGAAGAAGGCATCAAACCACTCGGCCATGTGGAACCAATAAGGAACCACCCCCCATGCTAGGAGATGACACGGGGTTCCAACTAACACTCTAGACCTAGACTAACACCTAACAACCAAAGGGAAATAACTCACAATCATATAAAGGCAACCACATAAAGAATACTCCAATCACATCACAAGGCTAAATCGAAATGCAATAAACTCTTAGAGGCGTACCAACAATCAAGACATAAGGAACATGGACACATGTAGGGAAATAGTGTCATCACACGCTACCCTCAAATAGAAGTGGCCAAGCCACACCCTGATAGACATGTGGATCCATCTCAACCTATGAGCAACCAAGGGAGTTTAGCTTATCATTTCCACGATCTTCCCAAGCTCATCCCGAGTCTCCACTCAAGGGCTATGAGGTGTGGCACCAAAACCAATTTCATTATCTTGATTAGGTGAATCCTAATTACCCAACCCACTAATAAAATTATTATGGTTATCACTTGCAAATTAAAGGTAAACTCCCCATGCGGTTCCTTGATAGGTCTAGACCCTAAGCATCCTTACAAAGAACCTCTTAGAAGCCTATTTCTTATGACCCCAATCCACACATGCACGAG
The DNA here is from genome assembly GCF_030272615.1 of Cryptomeria japonica. Classification (NCBI taxonomy): domain Eukaryota; kingdom Viridiplantae; phylum Streptophyta; class Pinopsida; order Cupressales; family Cupressaceae; genus Cryptomeria; species Cryptomeria japonica. The sequence continues at coordinate 465,120,154 of NC_081407.1, forward strand.
TCCAATCTCCCTAACCATGGACCAAGACCTTAGGGTGAAACACAATAACCACATCACAAGGAGCCTCATACAAAGAAAATCCACAAATAACATCAACATACTAATACAAGTCCAAATCATAACTAGGGCCATAAAGCCAACATGTAAATCAAGAGCCTTAATCATAAATAACACAATAATAAACAAGAGTAAGTCATAAGTCTCTCTTACTCAACCACAAATAATATTAAATCCTCAATAGCAGAGCACATCTATCACGTTGGAGGTTACATAAATCATCCTCAACATCAAGGCATTCTCCTTCTTGCTAGAGTTATAACAACATATATTCACAACCTTCAACAACAAGGCATAATCCTTCTTGTTGGAGCCAAAAATAACAATAAAATGACCAACGACGAATAATAAGCATCACAAAGAAACTTGGGACATTCACAAAAAGCCTTTGGTACAAGCCAAAATCCAAAAACTGATCACAGAAAGACGAAAACTGACAAAACTGGGCAGATTGGCGCATCCATGGGGTAGTTTAGCGCATCCGTGGTGTAGAATGGTGCATCCATGCCATTTTGTGGAGAATTGGAGCCATTCTTTAGCACATAGAATCCATTATGTGGTGCATTGAAGCCAAAGACCAAAAACTAGAGAAACGAAATAAATAAAGTCACGATTCTGTCCATAATTGAACATAGGCTCATAAAAGGGTACATAATCACTCCTAGAAAGTGCATAAGGACAAAATAGAGCCCAAGAAAAACAGAAATAATGCAACAAGACTATACAAGAGTAATTTAACATCATACAACTATCCAAAGCATAGAATAGATCAATATTCTCAGAAATGAGACTCCTGATAGGGCCAAATAAATAATCTACTCACAAGGAGAAATAACAAGACTCTCTCAACCACATGGACAGCAATTACATTTTAAATCCACAAAATACAATACTACTTTGAACAAGGCAAAACCATCAAAGATATGTAAGACATTCACAGCTCATGGGAAACATTGTCGGGAACCATACATAGGCAACATACATTTATTTTTCCCAACTGTACAATAATACTATAACAAGTAATATCCAGATTGTATTTTTCCCACAACCAATTTCATTCATTCACAGAGCATACAATATTTCCAGAAAGTAAAATTTGCAGAGAAGAGAAATCTCCACCAACCTGGAAGAATAGGAATAATGGCAATGGAAAATCATAGAAGAGCAAAATCCAATTCCAACAAGCTTCCCAAATACAAAATCAAAGTTCAGCAAAGCAATTCCAACTCCAAGCAAATAAAAAATCCTAAAGTCACAAAAAAGTCATTTAAAAGCTAACCCCGACAAAGCATAGAGAAAGCCAATAAATAAAATTGAAAACCAAAACTATAGAAAAATTCCCACCACTCATATTATTCCCCAAAACTATATCATATACCTACCATGCATAGTTTCAAGGTAAATAATATAAAATAGTATTATTTGCTTACCCTCACACAATCAACCAATAGGATAAAAGGGTAGGCAACAAATATATTATATCGATTAACCAAATAGTAACAAAGGGAATAATAAATCAAAAGCCAATTAAATCAAATAACCTTATGGGCAAATAAAATATGAAAGCCCAATAAACAAATAAAACAAAGGCAATATAAAGTAAATACCACCATTAATTATAAAATCACACCCCACATAAAATAATTAAATAAATAAATAAATAACCAATTGAACATTAAATCCCAAAATAAATATTAATAAATAAGTGATAACCAAGGCTCATAAAACTATAATCAAACAATACAGATAAATATTAAATCTCAATAATAAATTATTTAAATATTAATTAAATGACCAGACTATATAATAAATTAAATTTAACATTAATAAACTATATTAATCAATTATTAATAAATTAAATATTCAAATACTGACAATGCCATAAGGCAACCCAACACAAGGGTCTAAAAACACACTGCAAGACGCCACAAGACAACTCAACTGAGACATTAGACTGACTAGGATATCAACTAAGACCTAGAGTATAAGGAAGGAAACTTGTGCCATCTCCAACAACTTTCCATTAGGATAAAGACACGCTCTGACCTGTGAGACCAGGTGGAGTCAATGTCTAGTACATGCAATCTTGTAACCACCAACAACTACAAGACAACATATGCAATAAAATATACATATCATAAATGATTAGGCAAGTTATAGAGAATCACAACATCATATCATGCTCATAATGAGTGGTATGACATTGTCTCTAACACGAATACACTAGAAGATAATCATAATCATTATATCATCAACTCAATCATCATAATCATGGAATAGTTATCATAATCAAGATGCCATCATAAGCTCATAACAAAATGAGCCATCCAATGATACTAATAAAGATAATATAGATCATCAATATAAGTCCATCATCATAATGATCTATGATATACCAATCATCCACATAAGTCATCATGTATCAATTGTCCATATAAATGTCTATCATCATCCATCAACATCTGAAATATAGATAGAAGCATAAATATAAATCAAAACATCACATAAGAGTCTAATCAAGCATATCAAGGCATAAATCAAAAGATGAGTCAAGGAGGGACACTATAGACCAAGAGAAAGAATAATCCTTGCTACACCTCCATGGAAAAAATGATCAGAATAAGAGGCATCAAAAGCAATCCTATAAATGAGTGTGGAGAGGATACAGAAGCTGAAAAAAAAAAGTCAAGAATAGAGGTGTCATGGAAAATAATAGACATTGACAAATAAGAAAAAGAAATGTTGGAGGTACTTCTTGTTGTCTTCAAAATCTGATTCTCTTTAACATCCTTAACATAATATGATTGAACTCGGTGCAGACGAGATATCAAAGATAAGGAAATTCTCAAGACAACATATGACAAGGTTTAGTTAAACCTTCTACACTTCGGACTTGCTCAGAGTCCAGGTGGGTATACCTTTGTGAACTAAATTCACACTTTCAAACATAAACCCACAGCAAACCAATCCAGAAAACCAGTGGATTTAATCACCTTGAAACCAACTGAAACAAAAGAATGCAAATTATACTCATATTCAGTATTGTGACCAACAAAACATGTAATAGACAACTTCAATCAATACCAGTGTCGTATCCAAGGTCACAGAGTCATCTAAAATTCAGACAATACTCCCCAAAACAAAATACCTTCACACATCCCATTGGCTCGACTTCTATTAATCCTTATATGTGCCTAACACTCATAAGAATTTATGCATATCAAATTAAACCATGATCATCAAGATTCAAAGTTCCCTACAAAGAATTCACCGGTAGGAATGATCCCCGCATCTTTAATTTCCCTCCTAAAGAGAAAATCTAGCGAACACATCTACTGAAAATTGCCTTGCAACCCCATTCAAACAAAATAACCCTGGATTATTCAGAATGAAAGCAATAAAGAAATTGTAGGAATACTCGAAGACAATACAAAGTTTACTCAAAAGCCGATGGTCTGCATATTGATATTATTCTTCAAAGAAGTATTACAAAACTTCAGAATTTTCTCCATTACACTTAAGAAAGCTCAGCTATGAATTTCAGCAGCGTTTTCTTACAATTCTTTGCGATCCCCTTTTCCTCTAGTCCTGGTATCCATTTATAACAACATTGATGCACAAAGCTTCGTAATTCTCGAGGAGAGTTTGTTACAATCATTTCTTTTCAAAACAAAAAGGTTACAAGCTTTTCACAAAAATAGTTACAAGCTCTTTTCGGCCTCTGCAGTTTCTTCAACAGGTTGTTCAGTTGTAACTTCTTCTACCTTTTCAGGGGTGCTCTCCAACTGTTCCGGATCATGGGTGGCATATTTTGTGGTCCACTCATCATACACATCATCGGTAGGCCATGAGAAATTAATTACCTTAGCTTTAGCCTTGGTCAACTTTTTCTAGGAGTTTCTCAATTTGTTGACTTTTGAATTAAGAAAACCATAATGTGACTTAATTTTCTCTATCTCCTGTATTGTTATAACAAAGAAAGAAGCATAATCTAGATCAATAATTCCTTTAATTCTTGCTAACAATTTGGCTTCTACCTCCTTAAGCCACATTTGTTTATCCTTCAGTTGATCCGGGCTAGCAAAAACTCCTGGGATCAACTGAAAAACTTGATCAATATATTCCTTCTTGCATAAATTAACTTCCCTATCGACATTATCCACCTCTGCTGCTAATTGTACTAAATCTTTAGTGATGTCACAAGTGGTTTTAATGATAGGATCGACCCTGCTTCATCATAAGATGCACATATAAACTCTAAATCTTGCTCCCTAGGCCTCCACTTGTCAAAAATAGGTCTCAAAATGGCCTTATCTCCCCTGAGCTCAATCCATATATCCAAAATTTTACCTACATTATTATATAGCAATGAGGCATTCATTGTATCTGCAAAACTGGAAATGGTAGCCTTTACTCTCTCCTCATACTTCTTTGCATATAAGGCCTGAGCCTGTTTTAAATTTTCTAATTCTTGAGGAGTAATCTCAACCATTTGAGAGCTGGAGGGTGTTGGAGATGGTGGAAACTCAACAATAGGGCTAGTAGGTGGAGGTCTTGAAGGAGAAGAGGAGATCATCAATGTTAAAGACTCACCTTGATGGTATTGTCCAGTCAACTGGCTCTGCAGCTTAGCAATGATGCTATCCTTACCTCTTACCTCCTCCTTAGCACTGTTATAGGCCTTCAAAATTGTTTCCAACTTGACTTGGAGGATCTCTTTCTCTTTGGCTTCCTTTTCTACTACTACAACACTAAATTTTGTAGTCTCTAGCACAGTGCTAGTAGCTTCCACTACCCCTGTACTCTGCACTCTCTTCACCATCATCCCACCAAGGTAACTTGACCCTGGGGTATCTTTGCTCTTCTTACTCTTATTTCTCTTGAGAGACCACATGATGAGTGTAGCATTATCCTTACTAAAATTAATTCCCTCCATGGGTTTGGTCTCCTTCCTCACTGCGTCTAGTACCAGGGCATCTGCTATATCCCACTCGAGTAAAATAAGCACTCCAGCTTGTGCCACCATATCTCTCCCTTGCTTAGGGGTGATGGTTTTGAACTCTTCCATCATCTCTTGCTTTATTTCCTCTTCTACCAGGGCTGGATCTTTATTAGGCTGGTCACCTTTTCTCTTTTCACATCTAGCATTGTATTTATCTATGTTTCGTTTCCATATAAACTGCATAAATGCTTCTGATGTGACAAAATTGTTGTCAACCAAGAAGGCATTACTTGCCTGCTTTATCTCAAGATCCCACTCCTAGCCTTTGAGTTCAGTGGTGGTAATGTCCATTTCAGCAGCAAGGGGTTCTTCTGGCATTCCTTCTTCCACTTCATCATAAGTGTAGGCAATTTCCCCTAGATTGCCTAATTGTAGGAGTTGCTCAGCTGCTGCTTGTTCATCTCCTATGTGGATAGGTGATTGGGATGGATAATACAAAGGTGCATCCAATTGTACTTCTTTCCCTACCCTTTGCTTCTTTGGGCTCTCTTGGATGTCAATGACATCTTGTATTTTCCTCTTTCCTTTAGTGGTAGAGGGCTCCCCTGTTGTAGGCATCAACACACTATAACTAGATTTCTTGTGCAGTGTATAATCACCAGGAGGGATTGCTTTGTTGGAAGCTGACCTACTTAGGACCACTCTCCCCTTTTCAGGGTTGCTTTTGATTACAGCTTCCCTCTTCTCCTTTAGGGTCTGCATCACATCTTCAAAGCAAACAATTAAAAACTTTATTTTCTCCTCCAGAGGGAAAAAGCTAGACAATGGGTCATAGCTTGCATCAAACTGATGCACGAAATCCAAGGCTTTCTTATAAGCCACCCATTTCTCTTTCCTCAGCTCCTGCTCATCTAGATCAAACTCATTTCTGATGAGGTCTTCAAGAAATTGAAATTGATGGGGCCTACCTCTACATGCTGCTCTCTTTCTAAACATGTCGTTGAAGAAGTCTTCTCGATCAACACACCTGGATGCTGCAGTAGACAAATGATAAGGCTTGAGAAAATCCTCAAAGCAATTCCAACCCCCTTTTGTTATTACAAATTGATGGGCTATGGTAACTGTAGGGAAAATAGTCCCTTTACCCCTGCTTGTCAGCTCTGCCTCTTGTACACCACCAATTTGTCTAAGGATCTCAGCAATTCCTACTTTGAGAGGGACCTGGTAAGGTAGCAAGAATGGGGTGCCTCTAAAACCAAACACTTTGAAAACTGTCGAGACTGGATACAAATAAATGTCACCCCAATTGTGAACAATTTTTATGTTCTCTGCGAATTCTTTTGGTCTTATGAATTCCAAAAGAACCTTGGGAATTCTTGGGTTCTTCGAGCAGAGGAGAGTCTTGATCTTGGATGCAAAGTATTTGTCAAACTTCAAGAAACTGACATCCTCCCTATCCCATGACAACACAGTACTCCATAGTTGTACTGACATCTTTTCTTCTTCTTTCTCCTTGACAAGGTCCAATCCACTAGCAAAGTAATCACCACCTTTGAAAAGAAATAGATGCATCAGGAGTGAGTAGCATTCGAAAGGCCTATCCACCTTTCCATTCTTTATTCCTGTTAACCCTCCATGGATAGCGTCAACAATGAAAGAAGCATAATCAAATGTAATTGCAAGAGAAGGATTCAAAATCTGAGCAACCATTAATAGGTAGTGATTGGGCATATTTGCTTCAACATCTTCTCCCAAAACTTGGCAAAGTGCCCAATACATTTCCTTAGCCCTAAGGGTGAACATACTCAATGAAAAGGGCTCTTCTGTGTTGGGTCCTACAACTGCCAACCCACCTATCTTTACAAAAAATTCCTTGAGCGGCCCATCCTGAGATGATTCCTCTGTGCACTATAAATTTGAGCTAGTGACTTGAAATTAATGGGCTCTAGAAAATTGGTGAACTCATTAAGCCCAAAAGCATTCCTGAATTCTTTAGCATTAATCTCAATAAGGGTTTTTCCGTTTATATCCCGAATGCTTCTTGTGACTGGATCATAGTTGAGTGCAATTTGGGTCAACAAATCTATGTCCATAAATACCCCTGGGACTACCAATTTCCCAACATCTAATTCTCAAATACTATTTTGTGGGGCCGGAGAATTTCTCATTCCAAATCCAATCTTAAATAACCCCAACCCAGACAATCCAACCTGTGGGTCTCTCAACCAGTTACCCTTGTCATACAATCCTTCTCCTATCTTTAAACGGGGAGCTCTAGGCACTAATTCTTTTGCCTTCGATGCCTGATTAGTTGACAACGTCAACTGTTCAAGAAAATCATCACAAACACTTCTTTCTAAATAATTGACTTTGCCAAAAAATTCTCTTTTAGGAGCCATTAAAAAAAATGTAAGAAATGAATACCGCTCCTAAATACTTCTGTGACGAATCAATATCTTATCTGAAACACACCACACAGGAATTGCTACACAAGAGTATGAGAAAACCTGTTCTTAACTTGAAGGAATTTTCTTTGCAACTAAACTGACTTACTCTGTACCTGAAGAAGATAGCTCTGCATCCGCTCCTCTGCAAAAATTCTTTAAAAGATATCTTCACCCGGTTGATGGGAAATCATATATTGTACCCAGGGTCTTAACTACAACATTGATTCCGCATGCTTTGGTCGTCCCTTCAAAATTGAATTCATGGGAGAATTCATATTTTTCTCTCCAATGGGTCACAACGTTCCTGCAAGTCTTTCTTTTTGCTCTTTCGCAACTTCACGAAGCATAACTATCAGGCAGCTTGGTCCTGCGAAATAGCGCCGACCGTCCGATCAAAAGAAACTTGATCGACCGTTATACTAACTAACAGCTTTGGCTCCGCGCTGGGTCCCGTTTCTCTATTGGCTACATGCTACCACGTGGCACTCAACCACTAGCCTTGAAATGCCTTTTGCATTCGACTCAACGCTGGCTGCGTGTCTTTCTCTTATACCGTCGGTTCCACCTTGGCGGGCCCACAGCTTTCTTCTAAGACCACATGTCCCTGGACACGTTGCCATCCATCATGACACATGGACAGTTCTCATTCACTTTCGCTATTTTGTAGGGTATAAAGCACGAGCATCTTACCCTTGTGAAATAGCGCGGGCCGTCAGATCATTTTTTAGTTGATCAACTTTTAACCATCTGAATAGGCTTCGGGAGGGGTGGGCCCTCTAACTCACTTTGAACACCTGGCGTATAGTCATCTTTAGAGCTGACATGTCGCTTTTTATTTGCCGAGAGAAAGCATTGGGCTCCAATTAATTCTTGACACCTGTATTTGCCATGTCATCTCCTAACCCGCGACGTGACTCACCTCTGGTACCTGCCTTTTAACCTTTAATCCTGACTTGCTGACTGTTGCAGCTTATGCCGCGTGCTACCATTTTACTCACCCTCATCGACCAGCTAGACCACCTAGTTGGCATGCCATGTCAATTTCGCAACTTCATTGGTTTTAAACTACACGCAACTTCGCCTAGCGAAATAGCGAAAGCCGTAGATCCATCTGCGAGATGCACACTACTTACTGGGCCTGACAACTTTAGGAGGAATACACATAAGGCATAAATTTTTTGTGATTAATTAACATGACCGCCTAGGCAAATGACAAGGGGGGACACTTCCTACAATCCCATGACACATTACTTAAGTGGATAAAGTAATGATAGAAAAGAAACCAGAGGGCTTTATCAGATATTAGGCGATTTAAAACCAAAAACCCTAAACCCTTAAGGCCTAAAACAGAGCTGAAGCATTTGAAAATGTACCTTACTCAAAATTTCAAAAATCATAGCCAATTATGGGAAAAGAAAAACCCATTTTAAATCATTGATAACAGCGGCTCTGACTGGGGATGGTTGATGGCAAGGTCAACACAAGAAAACTCAGAAACACTGGAGAAACAGACCAAAACACAGACCCAAACACAAAATCAGGAAAGAAACAACATATGTACAAACAAAGGACCTACTGTGCATGGACATTAAGAGAAATAATGCTTCAGGAATTGTCCATGCACTGGAAATTCCTGTATTTCATCATTCATATTCTTCAAGAAATATGAATCCTTACCATTTGAGTCATAAATCACAAAAGGGCCAATCCACAGTGATTAGAATTTCTTATGCTTTCCCTTATCTTGTCTTTTTGCATTCCACTGAAGAACCATGTCGTCAATTTGAAACTTCCTTTGTGATGTCCTTTTATCAAAAAGATATTTTGACTACAACTGGATCTTCTGATTTCTCTTATGGGCAGAAGTTCTAAGCTCCTCCATTTCTACAATTTGGATCATTCTATTTTCCATCGATTTAGATATCTCCATGTCCTCACTTTGCAAAAACTTATAAACTGGAAGAAGATTATTTACTGGCAATCTGGCTTGGGCACCATAGACTAATTCAAAAGGTGACATTCCAATGGATTTCTTAACTGTTATTCTATCTGCCCACAGAGCTAACTTCAATTTTTGATCCCAAGACCTTTTATTCTCTTCTAGGATTTTCTTAATGATATTCAACATGCTTTTATTGCTAGATTCTGCTTGTCCATTTCCCTGAGGGTGATAAGGTGAAGAGTAGGACATGAGTATTCCGTGACTAGTACAAAAGCCTACAAACTCTTCTGATCTGAAACACATGGCATTATCCATCACCAATCTTGCAGGTGTTCCAAATCTAGTTACAACATTATCCATCAAGAAATCAATGACAACTTTACTAGTAGCTCTTCTTGTAGGGATGGTTTCTATCCATTTGGTGAAATAATCAGTGGCCACTATGATCCATCTATGACCTCTCCCTAACTTCTCAATAATCTCTCCAATAAAATCAATGCCCCACTGGACAAAAGGAGCTTCTACAGAGACTGGATTTAAAGGTAAGGCTCCTTTATACTTCAGCTTGAACGAAAATTTCTGACATGGGTCACATTTCCGAACATATGCATGAGTATCCTTAAATAGAGTGGGCCAACAGTATCCAACCCAAATTATCTTACCAGTAGTAGTCTTAGCAGAGTAGTGACCTCCACATACTCCGTCATGCATTTCAGTCAACACCCGTTTAGCTTGGAATTCATCCAAACACATTAGTAGCTCTCCATCTCTTTTCCTCCAGAAAAGATCACCCTGAATGAGCACATATTTTTGGGACTTGAGTTTTAGAGTTCTTTTCTGTTTATGTGTCATTTCTTCTGGGAATGTAGCACCTCTCAAAATTCGGACTATCTCTGTGTACCAGGGTTGCCTCTCAATACTAGTGACTGAAGCATCTCTAACCTCAACATTATGTATTTCTACATTCATGAGATTAGACTCAGTCATGAGCTTAGCCAAACCTAAACCTCTCACCAATTTGGTGATCTTTATCTCCAAGTTGAATTCTTGAATTCTGTTGATCCATCTGCATCTCTTCCCAGTAACCTCAGACTGAGACAAAATATTCTTAACTGCCGCATGTGGGACATAGGCAATGATATTTGCATTCACTAAGTACGGCCTAAAATCCTTAACAGGTTTAACTAGAGCATAAGCTTGTTTCTCCATGGTCTCATATTTTAGTTCTGCCACCTGCAAAGACTTACTGTAGAAGGCTATGAGATGTTCATATCCCTCATTGTCCTTTTCTAGTAATATTGCAGCCACCGTATGATATGAAGCAAAAGAAAACAGAGAAAAAGGCTTACTATAATCAGGAGATTTCAACACTGGTGCCTCCTGGATTGCCTTCTTAATTTTAGCAAAAGATTTTGAGGCTTCTTGATCCCAATAAAACTTGGTATCCTTCTTGAGGAGCTTAACAATAGGCTTCACTATCTCTGCGAAATTTGCAATAAATCTCCTGACAAAATTTACTTTGCCTAAAAAAGATTGAATACTTTTCACATTTTTAGGTTCGGACACCTTATTGATGGCTTCAATTCTTTCAAGGTCTATCCTTACCCCTTCCTTGGAAACTATGTGTCCCAATAGCTTTCCTTCAGTGACCCCAAAATGACATTTCTTGGGATTTAGTGATACACCAAATTCCAAGGCTTTATTGAACACTTTCTCTAGATGTCCACAATGATCATCAGCCTTCTTAGAGAAACAACTTAGGTCATCTTGATAAACCACCATGATGATGTTAATGAATTCTTTAAAAGCTACATCCATAGCTCTCTGAAATGTAGCTCCAACATTTTTTAACCCGAATGGCATTCTCACATAAACATAAGTTCCCCATGGAGTAGTGAAGGTTGTTTTAAATTGTTCAGACTCCTTTACTAACACTTGATTATATCCTGAGAAATCGTCCATCATGGATAAAAGATCACATCCTGTCACTCTCTATAGCATGGCTTCCATATTTTGGGATGAGTAGTTATCCTTCAAGGAAGCAACATTTAAATTCCTAAAATCTACACACAATCTGAGGTCCCCATTCTTCTTCCTTACTGGGACCAGATTGGAGACCCATGAAGAATGCCTTATTGGTTTGATAATCCCCCCTTCCCTCAACTTAGTCAGCTCCTGTTGCATCTTAGCTTCTAATAAGGGGTTAATAGGTCTCTATTTTTGCCTAAAAGGCTTAGCATCCGGAAGTAAAGGAACCTCATGTTGAAAAAGATCTTGTCTATACGCCTTTAGGTCTTCATAAGACCAAGCAAAAACATGTTTATACCTTTTCAATAAATTAATAAGGTTAGTCCTGACATAAGGAGGTAATTTTTTGCCAATATATACTAACTTAGGGGATGACTCAGTCCCCAAATTTACCTCCTCCAACTCTTCTAATTTGGTGGTAGATTGCTGACGTAAGTGACTATCATTATAACTGAACATACTCTCCAGCTCTACCAGCCCTTTAGGTATTTCATTAGTTTCCAACTGGACCACATCATTTCCAAACACTGTCTCTCTATTGTCTACCACTTCCACCAATGCATTACAATCAATCTTTTGTCCATCATAATCGTCAACACATTGAATAAACCTAAGAATGTCTTCATCATCAGCAAAAACTTGCCAATTGTACACATTGTCAGGAATAGCAGGCCTAGATTTTATTTCCACAGTGGAGATACCGGTTAGGGTTGCATCATTATTTTTCAAAGCGACATTAGCTAGGAAGTCTGCCATAATATTATTTGCTCGCTCTATCCAATTGATAGAAAATGCATCAAAATGTTCAATAACATCCCAAACAGCATGCTTATACTACTTTAATCTATCATTCTTGGATGCATATTTAGATCTGACCTAAGAGACAACTAATTCTGAGTCCCCCATTACTTTCAACAACTAGATTCCATGCCTTTTTGCAACCTCAAGTCCTAATAACAGGGCTTCATATTCCGCAGTATTATTTGTGCATTGGAATGCCAATAAAAATGAATACTTAAAAGTTATACCTGATGGGGACACAAAAAGAACCCCTGCCCCTGATCCTTCCTTGGAGCAAGCTCCACCAAAATACATCTGCCACAATCCATACTGTTGTGCTTGTAACTCGATCACAATAGGGTCAGTATTCTTCAATTGAGGTAAAACTGGTTGAAGTCTGAAGTTATCTAGGTCTACATCAATCATACAATTAAGCATACTAGGGTCTATATTTTCTATCACCCTAGGAGCTTGTGGCTCTCTATACAATTTGACCTGATTACCATTAATAGGAATCGTGGCATAAGATAAGTCCAGTTGGACATTTCCCCCTACTGCTACTGCCCATTGCCTGGAAAGTAGCATACCATAGTGGGGTTTAGTGTTAGTAACAATAACATCCATTTTGTAAATGGCTTCAGGGAAGGCTGCTATTTTTACTTCTACATATTTCATTGTGCCTATCACAGGCACTTCTCTATTATCCATGACATAGCACTTCCCATACACAGTGGTTACTGATAATCCTAATTCTTTCATATCACCATAAGGCATTACATTAGCAACAACCCCTGAATCTATCATGCAGTTTTTAATCAGCCGATTATTGACTAACAGGGTAACATAGAAGGGATCTACCTGTGAGGGCTCTTGAGTGATAGTGGTTCCAACATAAACCTCTGGGGTTTGGAACTCTTCATCCTTTCTAACTCTAGCTGAACCGGTGGGTAAGACTGTGTCACTGTCAGATATACTAGAGAATAGAGACAAAGCTACATCTTTATGTTCTTTAATCTTTAGTAATTCTACTAAGGGAACAGTGACCTTCATTTGAGTAAGAGCTTGGGCCATGTCAAATGTAGAACTATTGCATGTTTCAATGTTAGTTCTGACCCTTCTTGTCTTGAACTGGCTTGCCTTTTTCACTGTTGCTACTCCTTGTACATCATCAATATTTTTATCATGCTTTCCTTTGGGTACATCTTTAACTTGTTCCTCTTTCTCTTGACTGACCTTGGGAACAATGGTAGCACTACTTGATGCCCCCTTCTTAGTGACCTCCTTTACGAACATAGAACCCGGCTCGCCCTGATCAGTATCTCTCTTAGTGCTTCTCAAGTTATAATTGTGTTTTGCTTTGGCAATTGCAGCTTTAGTGAGATTTCTAACTTCTTCCTCACTAGGCCTCCTGAGATGAATCTCTTCATCCTCAATTGTTACCACATTCAATGTAGGATGCCAATCTAAGGTTAACTATCCTTGCACTAACCTTTCATTATCCAACACATCATTGTATTCACTTTGCACGGATTCCTCATCACTTTCTATGATGGTTTCAAACATATTAATGTCAAGCTCTGCTTCTGGTCTCATAGATTCTTCTAGAGCCTGAGCCACTGCACACTGATGAGGAGAATGTGGTCCATCACAAGCAATACACCAAGGAGTATTTTCAATATTGTGAACAGTTTTCCCTTTCAAGGGATCTGGAGTGTCTTGGCTTTGGGCAATTTTAGGCTTCTCAATTTGGGGCTTACCATCTTTCCAATTGGTATTATATGGCATATCATGTAATGTAGGGGGTCTATCTTGCCAGTTATAGTGAGGTTTATCATTTTTGTTAACCTTGGCAATCAAATCTTTCATAGCAGTAACCAATTTCTCTATCTTATCATCTTCCTTAGCAACCTTATTGGGTTATTGTTTTGTTTCTTGCCACAATCTACCATCTGTCCTTCTTTCTAACCTCCCAGATGTTTTTCTGTTACTTTCTACATTTATGGCAATTCTAAAAGCATCTCTCAAGTTATGAGGATTTTTATCTCTCAAGATATAGGCCATTTTAGAATCAAATGCATTATAATAAGTATTAAGACACATGTTATCATCTAGCCTCATCACTTGATACAATCTGTGCATGGCCTTCTGGAATCTGGCATTGAAATCAGTGACCATTTCATTTTCAGACTTCCTAATATTGTTGAATTCATTTAGCATGAAACTCACATTAGTCTTGTCACCATACTGCTCTTGGAAACAATTTTTAAAATCTTCCCATGACCCTGTGCTATTAACCGGGAGACCTCTGTACCAATCTCTTGCATCATCAACCAGGGATTGGACAAATAGTTTCATAATTACATCTTCATCTACTATCTCATAATCATTTATTAGATCCCCAAAGGATTTTAGGTGCTCCTCAGCACTAATTGCATTGTTCCCAGCAAATTTATGGAGTTTGTCTCTTAACTCAGTGGGAACATGATTGGGATATCCCGGAATCCCATCAAAGAACAATTGTCTATATTGTTCTAAATTGATTGGTCTTCTTTGAAAAGGGGTAATTGCATTGTTATTTCTCATGGTCATTTTAGCTTTTGGGATTGGAGATTGTGGTATTTGAGTGCACTGTTTATTCACAGGGATTTGACTTACTGAGGCAATATTAGCTTGTACTGCAGGTTGAGTATTGGCCTGAGGAAGGGAAATGTGTTGGGGATTAGGCTTGCTAAGATCTTCTGATGGGAATGTAATAGGGGGAGCCTTTAAGTAGTTGATCTTTCTTTTTACTTCTTGATTAGCTGCTTCTAACTCAGCCTTTTCTAGTTCCATTTGGAGATCTTCCTTTTCTTTCCTCATCTTTTCCATTTCTCTCTCATGTGCTAGAAGCTTATGAGAGATCTCTTCTGTAGTTTTAGATTCTATTCCATCATCTACCCATTTCTATTTTCCTTTATCCATATTAGCTCTAGGAAGATGGGAGTCACTAAATACTTCCCTAGTTGGATGTACTACTGACTTACAAGCTTGTTTAGTTTTGGGAATTAGAATCTCTCTAATCACAGGGCCTTCTTCATCACTCTTTTCTTTCTCCTTAGCAAGTACTTCAAGATCAGCTATCTGTCTAAGAAGCCTATCCCTTTCCATTAATTTGGCTTTGACTTCCTTCTCCTTATTTGCTTCCTTTTGGGCTCTTAGGGAGATTAAGTGATGGACTCTTCTATTTAAGTCTTCAATCTCTTGAGATACTTTATCCTGATCAGGGAAATTTTCTTCAGAGTATGATGCATTAACTTGATCTATGTCAATCAAACTAATGTTACCATCAATTACCCTAGGAACAGAGTGTCTAATTGCATTTGAACTGGTTCTATCTCTTGTAGAAACACTAACATGAGATAAATCTTGATTTAAAATAGGTGCATTATCAATATTTCCAAACAATCCCGAATGGAAACCTAAGATATCATGTTCTGAATCTCTGGAAGATGAATTAGACTTTGCATAAATAGGTCGATCAGGCATCGTACTAGTATTATTGTTTTTCTACACCCAAGCAACATTTGATGGCTAATGCAACACAGATCTCTTTCGGCCTCTCCGTGACTGTTCTGGCAGACCTTCTTGCAAGGTTTCACGGGGATGTTTCTTCATGAATGATCTCGTGTTTTTTGCTCCTTGCATCTCGCTTGTCTTCCTCTTTTAGATATATTTGTATCTCACAAGGACTGGTTCAAAAGTAAAAGAGTTGCCACCCACAAAACTATGGGAATTATGAAAACAAGCAGTCTAATCCACAAACACACAACAATTTTATTTATAAGCCTCAACACAGATCTGCGTTTATATCTTTATTGTAACTCTCCCCAGCAAAGTCGCCACTTTTGTTGTCTTCAAAATCTGATTCTCTTTAACATCCTTAACATAATATGATTGAACTCAGTGTAGACGAGATATCAAAGATAAGGAAATTCTTAAGACAACATATCACAAGGTTTAGTTAAACCTTCTACACTTCGGACTTGCTCAGAGTCCAGGTGGGTATACCTTTGTGAACTAAATTCACACTTTCAAACATAAACCCACAGTAAACCAGTCCAGAAAACCAGTGGATTTAATCACCTTGAAACCAACTGAAACAAAAGAGTGCAAATTATACTCATATTCAGTATTGTGACCAACAAAACATGTAATAGACAACTTCAATCAATACCAGTAGCGTATCCAAGGTCACAGAGTCATCTAAAATTCAGACAATACTCCCCAAAACAAAATGCCTTCACACATCCCATTGGCTCGACTTCTATTGATCCTTGTATGTGCCTAACATTCATAAGAATTTATGCATGTCAAATTAAACCATGATCATCAAGATTCAAAGTTCCCTACAAAGAATTCACTGGTAGGAATGATCCCCGCATCTTTAATTTCCCTCCTAAAGAGAAAAGCCAGCGAACACATCTACTGAAAATTGCCTTGCAACCCCATTCAAACAAAATAACCCTGGATTATTCAGAATGAAAGCAATAAACAAATTGCAGGAATACTCAAAGACAATACAAAGTTTACTCAAAAGTCGATGGTCTGCATATTGATATTATTCTTCAAAGAAGTATTACAAAACTTCGGAATTTTCTCCATTACACTTAGAAAAGCTCAGCTATGAATTTCAGCAGCGTTTTCTTACAATTCTTTGCGATCCCCTTTTCCTCTAGTCCTGGTATCCATTTATAACAACATGGATGCACAAAGCTTCAAACTTCTCAAGGAGAGTTTGTTACAATCATTTCTTTTCAAAACAAAAAGGTTACAAGTTTTTCACAAAAACAGTTACAAGCTCTTTTCAGCCTCTCCAGTTTTTTCAACAGGCTGTTCGGTTGTAACTTCTTCTACCTTTTCAGGGGCGCTCTCCAACTGTTCCCGATCATGGGTGGCATACTTTGTGGTCCACTCATCATACACATCATTGGTAGGCCATGATAAATTAATTACCTTAGCTTTAGCCTTGGTCAACTTTTTCTAGGAGTTTCTCAATTTGTTGACTTCTAAATTGAGAAAACCATAATGTGCCTTAATTTTCTCTATATCCTATATTGTTATAACAAAGAAAGAAGAATCATCTAGATCAATAATTCCTTTAATTCTTGCTGACAATTTGGCTTCTACCTCCTTAAGCCACATTTTTTTATCCTTCAATTGATCCGGGCTAGCAAAAACTCCTGAGAGCAACTCAAAAAATTGATCAGTATATTCCTTCTTGAACAAATTAACTTTCCTATCAACATTATCCACCTCTGCTGCTAATTGTACTAAATCTTTAGTGATGTCACAAGTGGATTTAATGATAGGATCGGCCCCTACTTCATCATAATATGCACATATAAACTCTAAATCTTTCTCCCTAGGCCCCCACTTGTCAAAAATAGGTGTCAAAATGGCCTTATCTCCCCTGAGCTCATTCCATATATCCGAAATTTTACCTACATTATTATATAGCAATGAGGCATTCATTGTATCTGCAAAACTAGAAATGGTAGCCTTTACTCTCTCCTCATACTTCTTTGCATATAAGGCTTGAGCCTGTTTTAAATTTTCTAATTCTTGAGGAGTAATCTCAACCATTTGAGAGCTGGAGGGTGCTAGAGATGGTGGAAACTCAACAATAGGGCTAGTAGGTGGAGGTCTTGAAGGAGAAGAGGAGATCATCAATGTTGAAGACTCACCTTGATGGTATTGTCCAGTCAACTGGCTCTGCAGCTTAGCAATGATGCTATCCTTACCTCTTACCTCCTCCTTAGCACTGTTATAGGCCTTCAAAATTGTTTCCAACTTGACTTGGAGGATCTCTTTCTCTTTGGCTTCCTTTTCTACTACTGCAACACTAAATTTTGTAGTCTCTAGCACAGTGCTAGTAGCTTCCACTACCCCTGTACTCTGCACTCTCTTCACCATCATCCCACCAAGGTAACTTGACCCTGGGGTATCTTTGCTCTTCTTACTCTTATTTCTCTTGAGAGACCACATGATGAGTGTAGCATTATCCTTACTAAAATTAATTCCCTCCATGGGTTTGGTCTCCTTCCTCACTGCGTCTAGTACCAGGGCATCTGCTATATCCCACTCGAGTAAAATAAGCACTCCAGCTTGTGCCACCATATCTCTCCCTTGCTCAGGGGTGATGGTTTTGAACTCTTCCATCATCTCTTGCTTTATTTCCTCTTCTACCAGGGTTGGATCTTTATTAGGCTGGTTACCTTTTCTCTTTTCACATCTAGCATTGTATTTATCTATGTTTCGTTTCCATATAAACTGCATAAATGCTTCTGATATGACAAAATTGTTGTCAACCAAGAAGGCATTACTTGCCTGCTTTATCTCAAGATCCCACTCCTAGCCTTTGAGTTCAGTGGTGGTAATGTCCATTTCAGCAGCAAGGGGTTCTTCTGGCATTCCTTCTTCCACTTCATCATAAGTGTAGGCAATTTCCCCTAGATTGCCTAACTGTAGGAGTTGCTCAGCTGCTGCTTGTTCATCTCCTATGTGGATAGGTGATTGGGATGGATAATACAAAGGTGCATCCAATTGTACTTCTTTCCCTACCCTTTGCTTCTTTGGGCTCTCTTGGATGTCAATGACATCTTGTATTTTCCTCTTTCCTTTAGTGGTAGAGGGCTCCCCTGTTGTAGGCATCAACACACTATAACTAGATTTCTTGTGCAGTGTATAATCACCAGGAGGGATTGCTTTGCTAGAAGCTGACCTACTTAGGACCACTCTCACCTTTTCAGGGTTGCTTTTGATTACAGCTTCCCTCTTCTCCTTTGGGGTCTGCATCACATCTTCAAAGCAAACAATTAAAAACTTTATTTTCTCCTCCAGAGGGAAAAAGCTAGACAATGGGTCATAGCTTGCATCAAACTGATGCACGAAATCCAAGGCTTTCTTATAAGCCACCCATTTCTCTTTCCTCGGCTCCTTCTCATCTAGATCAAACTCATTTCTGATGAGGTCTTCAAGAAATTGAAATTGATGGGGCCTACCTCTACATGTTGCTCTCTTTCTAAACATGTCCTTGAAGAAGTCTTCTGGATCAACACACTTGGATGCTGCAGTAGACAAATGATAAGGCTTGAGAAAATCCTCAAAGCAATTCCAACCCCCTTTTGTTATTACAAATTGATGGGCTATGGTAACTGTAGGGAAAATAGTCCCTTTACCCCTGCTTGTCAGCTCTGCCTCTTGTACACCACCAAT
Source organism: Cryptomeria japonica (assembly GCF_030272615.1). Classification (NCBI taxonomy): domain Eukaryota; kingdom Viridiplantae; phylum Streptophyta; class Pinopsida; order Cupressales; family Cupressaceae; genus Cryptomeria; species Cryptomeria japonica. Next base: position 465,139,604 of record NC_081407.1, read on the forward strand.
TTGTCTAAGGATCTCAGCAATTCCTACTTTGAGAGGGACCTGGTAAGGTAGCAAGAATGGGGTGCCTCTAAAACCAAACACTCTGAAAACTATCGAGACTGGATACAAATAAATGTCACCCCAATTGTGAACAATTTTTATGTTCTCTGCGAATTCTTTTGGTCTTATGAATTCCAAAAGAACCTTGGGGATTCTTGGGTTCTCCGAGTAGAGGAGAGTCCTGATCTTGGATGCAAAGTATTTGTCAAACTTCAAGAAACTGGCATCCTCCCTATCCCATGAAAACACAGTACTCCATAGTTGTACTGGCATCTTTTCTCCTTCTTTCTCCTTGACAAGGTCCAATCCACCGGCAAAGTGATCACCATCTTTGAAAAGAAATAGATGCATCAGGAGTGAGTACCATCCGAAAGGCCTATCCACCTTTCCATTCTTTATTCCTATTAACCCTCCATGGATAGTGTCAGCAATGAAAGAAGCATAATCAAATGTAATTGCAAGAGAAGGATTCAAAATCTGAGCAATCATTAACAGGTAGTGGTTGGGCATATTTGCTTCAACATCTTCTCCCAAAACTTAGTAAAGTGCCCAATACATTCCCTTAGCCCTAAGGGTGAACATACTCAATGAAAAGGGCTCTTCTGTGTTGGGTCCTACAACTGCCAACCCACCTATCTTTACAAAAAATTCCTAGAGTGGCCCATTCCTGAGATGATTCCTCTGTGCGCTATAAATTTGAGCTAGTGACTTGAAATTAATGGGCTCTAGAAAATTGGTGAACTCATTAAGCCCAAAAGCATTCCTGAATTCTTTAGCATTAATCTCAATAAGGGTTTTTCCATTTATATCCCAAATGCTTCTTGTGACTGGATCATAGTTGAGTGCAATTTGGGTCAACAAATCTATGTCCATAAATAACCATGGGACTACCAATTTCCCAACATCTAATTCCCAAATACTATTTTGTGGGGCCGAAGAATTTCTCATTCCAAATCCAATCTTAAATAACCCCAACCCAGACAATCCAACCTGTGGGTCTCTCAACCAGTTACCCTTGTCATACAGTCCTTCTCCTATCTTTAAACGGGGAGCTCTAGGCACTAATTATTTTGCCTTTGATGCCTGATTAGTTGACAACATCAACTGTTCAAGAAAATCATCACAGACACTTCTTTCTGAATAATTGACTTTGCCAGAAAATTCTCTTTTAGGATCCATTAAAAAAAATGTAAGAAATGAATACCGCTCCTAAATACTTCTGTGATGAATCATTATCTTATCTGAAACACACCACACAGGAATTGCTACACAAGAGTACGAGAAAACCTGTTCTTAACTTGAAGGAATTTGCTCTGCAATTGAACTGACTTGCTCTGTACCTGAAGAAGATAGCTCTGCATCCGCTCCTCTGCAAAAATTATTTAAAAGATATCTTCACCTGGTTGATGGGAAATCATTTATTGTGCCCAAGGTCTTAACTACAACATTGATTTTGCATGCTTCGGTCGTCCCTTCAAAATTGAATTCATAGGAGAATTCATATTTTTCGCTCCAACGGGTCACAACATTCCTGCAAGTCTTTCTTTTCGCTCTTTCGCAACTTCATGAAGCATAACTATCGGATAGCTTGGTCTTACGAAATATCGCCGACCGTCCGATCAAAAGAAACTTGATTGACCGTTATACTAATAGCTTTGGCTCTGCAGTGGGTCCCACTTCTCTATTGGCTATGTGCTACCACGTGGCACTCAACCACTAGCCTTGAAATGCCTTTCGCATTCGACTCAACACTGGCCGCGTGTTTTTCTCTTATACCACCGGTTCCACCTTGGTGGGCCCATAGCTTTCTTCTAAGACCACGTGTCCCTGGACACGTTGCCATCCATCATGACACATGGATGGTTCTCGTTCACTTTCACTATTTTGCAGGGTATAAAGCATGAGCATCTTACCCTTGCGAAATAGCGCAGGTCGTCAGATCATTTTTTAGTTGATCGGCTTTTAACCATCTGAATAGGCTTCGGGAGGGGTGGGCCTTCTGACTCACTTTGAACACCTAGCGTACAGTCATCTTTAGAGCTGACATGTCACTTTTTATTTTTCGAGGGAAAGCACTTGGCTCCAATCAATTCTTGACACCTGTATTTGCCATGTCATCTCCTAACCCGCGACATGACTCACCTCTGGGACCTGCCTTTTAACCTTTAATCCCGACTTGCTGACTGTTGTAGCTTATGTCGCGTGCCGCCATTTTACTCGCCCTCATCGACCAACTAGACCACCTAGTTGGCATGCCATGTCATTTTCGCAACTTCGCTAGTTTTAAACTACGCGCAACTTTGCCTAGCGAAATAGCGAAAGCCGTAGATCCATCCGCGAGATGCACACTACTTACTGGACCCGACAACTTTAGGAGGAATACACATAAGGCATCAATTTTTTGCGATTAATTAACATGACTGCCTAGGAAAACGACAAGGGAGGGCACTTCCTACGATCCCATGACCCATTACTTAAGTGGATAAAGTAATGATAGAAAAGAAACCAGAGGGTTTTATCAAATATTAGGCGATTTAAAACCAAAAACCCTAAACCCTTAAGGCCTAAAACAGAGCTGAAGCATTTGAAAATGCACCTTACTCAAAATTTCAAAAATCATAGCCAATTATGGGAAAAGAAAAACCCATTTTAAATCAGTGATAACACTTCTCTTCAACCCTTGAAGTCTCTGTTTTGTTAGATGAAGATCAATCATATAGTAGCTTGTTCAAAAAGGAGTTTTTGGACATGAAATTACATACATACACTGATATGGTGGTTCCAATTAGACTACTCATATAAAATGCCTTAATGAGGTATGTGGTAGCCTCCAACCTTACATTGAAAGATCTCATGGACCAATTTTTGGACTCATTGACCACTGCACTCAAGATTAGGAGGCAGAAACCAGCTAAGGAAGAGGAGAAATTAAAATTTTTGGCAATCAAAGACCTAGCCCCTATAATTAGATCACCAAAAAAGCATAGGGTAATGGCAATACAAACAAAGGAGCTCTGGTACAATAAATGACTAGATAAGTCAATGTTAGAAAAAACAAATATCACTCAAATGGTATAAATGGAGGTCAAAGAAGCAACCATAGAAGTATATGAATAATTATATGAGGAAGAAGCAATATATAAGACAATCTCTTTGGAGTATGGTCATCTTCCAGAAGGACAATCCTCTCAAGAACAAAAATTAGACACTTATTCCTCCTTCACCACCTCTCCTATGGAATGTTGGCATTTTTTATGATTATGTTGCGATTGTCATTGATGGACACACACTTGCATTGAGATCATTTTTGTATGTATACGTTAAAGCTCAACCGGTACATGTTCCAACCGGTATGATGCATTATAGTCCTTAGACTATTGGTGTTTTGCAGAAAGTGATTACTGATCTAAAGCGGTATGTAGACCCCAAGTGGTTCGAGGATCTCAAGCCGTACGAAGGACCAAAGCGGCAGAACACATATTTGCCAGTCTTCATTTTGTCAAATCGGCAACCGGCATTTTGCTTGAACCGGTATTTTGTATGAACCGGTAATACTCTGTGATGAGTTACCAACCGACATTTTGTGATGAGTTACCATCCACCGATTGTATGACGGTGTCGACACTTTAGCAGTGCTTTTTGTGTCGTGTTACCAGATATGTCTAGATGAATTGAATCTAGGAAATTGTAATGTAATCCTATTGGACCGACATGAAATCATATTCCTTTATAAGGAAATCATGTCTAGGGTTTTAGGTTGTTGTTTTGTTGTTGTTGTTGTTGTGATAGTTGATATTGCAGCTAGGGTTTAAGGTGGTTGAGGAGTTAGAGAAAGTGTGAATGTGTAGAAGATAGAAGTAATGCTGGAATGCATTAGGAATGAGTTATCAAGGATCTAACCAAGCAGTCTGTGCTATTAGCTAGATCAATCACTTGTTGATTACTCACATCTTCGACAAGTATGTAGCCCTTAACCGGGTAGGCCCAAAAGCCTCTTGTAAATCCTCTAACAAGGTGGTTCACATCCGTGGATCTAAAATCCTCTAGCAAGGTAGTCTTTAATCAAACTTATCTCCTAATAGAGATTGAGATTCCTAACAGGATCTGTTCTGGTAAAGAACATTGTAAGACCTTAACCGGTCTGACCTTAATTGGTCTGACCTTAACCGGTCTGGTTCCTATTCTGCAAATAGTTACTTGTGAGTTCCATCTCACCGTGGTTTTTCCCATTTGGGTTTCCACATCAAAATCTCTTGTGTTATGGTGTTTGTGCTTCTGTGGGTGAATGCATTATTAGCTATTTGGTTTGCATGTGTGTTAACCGGTTTGTCTGCTAAATTGTTTTACCGGTTTACTGTTAGTCTTGCAAAGTGTTTAAGTGCAAAGATTTTTGGCATACTAATTCACCGCCTGTCCCCTCCTCCGCCCCCCCCCCCCCTCTTAGTATTCACCATGGAATCCATCAAGGACTCTTTGGCAAATAAAAATTGAGTTCAATTGGTGACCTCCCACAGCTATTTCAACTTCCCTTCGTGGGTTTACAAGTAGACCTTTAAAGTATCTCAACCCTCCACAAGTTTCAGTTGGAGGATATATTACATCAAATAGAAAGAGAAGAGATCTTAAAACAACATGTGGAGAGCACTAATAAGTAATATGATTTGATGAAGGAAAAACAAAGAAAGTTCCCTTAGATCCAATTATACTCATCACAACCCCTATTAGTACAATTAAGAGATATGGTTGATGGAGTAATTAAAGATACACTATTGCAAAATAAAATAATGAGACAACTTACAACAGAGTTACAAAAACTAAGGATGGATAAAGAAAGAAAGAAATGTGCCATCGCACACTCTGCCTTAGACAAATCAAATCCATGAAGAATACATAAGAGGACCTAAATGGTTTATATTAATTTTGTCTACAAGGGTCAAATGTGACAACCCCAATCACAACACAAATGGATCAACAAGAGTTTCAAATCCTTTAAAGAGCAATAGACTATAATTCCCTAAAATATCTATATGGCCAAATATGTAAGTGATAGATAATGATGTAAGTACGAAGATATATGTATGAAAATATACAATGTAAAGATAGATAACTACAGAAGGATGTATAAGGACATATAAGGTTGTATCAATGTACTAAATTGATTTGAATAATAATTTTTTTTGGAGCCCTCTATACAATGTGTTATATGGTACTCTTAATGTTGTTTTTAATAGTTAGTCTTATATTTGGATCCAATCCATGTTTCCTTTGTATGACTGAGTCCAAGGTATAAACTACAACACTCAAAAAGTACTTGGGGCTTAGATTGAGTATGTCTATCCCACATTTCTTGCTAACATCAACCTTTTTGTTTGATACTTTTCAACAAGGTCTTTAAAAAAGTTAAGCTCTCAAAAACTTCACTTTTATTTTTAGAAACTATACCCAAGTTCTACAAGAAATGACCAATAAATACAAGCATGTAATTATGTTCTAAAAGGAAGCATTGGGAAAAGACATAGGATCACTATAAACCAATTGCAATTTTTCACTTGCCCTTTCATGTGTTCCTTTTGGAAATGGATCCATGTGTTGTTTTCAAAGTTCACAACCTAAACAAATATCATAAATAAAAGAAACTTTCAACCAACCAATGACCATGAGATACATACTAAGTTCTTGCAATTAGCAATAATTAAAATGTCCAAAGTTTTCATGTCAAAGTAAACTCGAGGAATTTGTGTACACACTTCTACCATGTGAAGAATGAAAAAATAAATATTATTTAAAAAAAAACATCTTTGTGTAGTGATCAACCTTCCTAGTGGATAAAATAGTAGATTGGTATTTGATAATGTAGATGAAAAAAATTTGTAGGTGTAATATCAACAATTTTCCTTCACCTAATTATGGACATGATAAAAGGATAGGAGGTTTATAAAAAACTTTAGAACATGGAGAACTTAATTGACTAAAAATGTTGTTATCTATATCAACATTCCCTTGTCCCATGGTAGTGAGAGGACAAGGGTTACCCCAAGAAAATTCAAAAGCATAGCTTTGGTCAAGACACATAAAATAGTGACCCATAATGCATCATATGGTGGGAGGCTCTTAAATATATAATCCATTCATATCCATGATTTGATTGTTGTTACAAAAATATTTGCTCTAGTATTAAGGGGAGGAAGCTTCATTTTCTTCATCTCTCCTTCCAACTCTTCCATCCTCTTGAAACACTTAATTTCTTGATGGTTTTTTAGTTTACACCAAGTAAGACCTTTTTTTAGCTTTTAAATTTTCTTTCCCTTTACCTTTGTCCAAATGAGAGGATAGATTGTGTAGAGATAATTTATCACTCTTAGTCTTAGGCTTTGCTTTACATTTTCTTTTTGAACAACCCTTTCCTTTGATAGAGTTAGGTGGTAATGTCACATTTGAGTCATTGACTACTAATTCTTTCTACTTAGTTCCTCTAGGTTAGATTTCACAAAAAATTCTCACAAAATTTTCTCACATAGCTTACCAAAAGTTGGTGTCACATAAACAATGTCCAAATAATATTTTCTATAGGTAATACCCAAACAATCTTAATATATGTAGCGATTTGAAATAAATACTAAGTAATGATGACCTAGTTTTGAAAAAAAACTTGTAATGAGTTTTTCATCAAGGTTTATTTCATCAATGTATTCGAGGAGAAGTCTCAAGTATTGTACTTGAGTGATAATGTTCTCAATCCAATGTTAGTCATTTAGTTTAAGAGCTCCAAGCTCATTTTCTAACTAAAATTCAGTCACTTTATTATTCTTTCCAAAAACATCCTCTAAGATTTTCCAAAATTCCCAAGGTAATATGTCTCCTCAAAAGTGAAACTTCGATTCAAGAGAATATGATTGACCTATTAGGCCTCGAGCTTTGTCATCATATTTTTTTCACTTGATTTGTTTTCAAATATTAATATGATAAATTTATTCATCAATTTCCATGTAGTAAATACCTATACTCATAAATTAATTATATAGGAATAATATGATGAACGGATTGGATAAATGAAAACAAAAAATGAGTGAGTGGGAAAAAGGTAGGGAATTCAGTGAAATCAATCACAACAAGTTTTCAATATTCATCACTTTGTCATGAAGGCAAATTGGATCCCACTAAGCAGAGGTAGGTTGCATGAGAAGCAAGAACCTAACATCGTATGGAACAAATGACATCCCCAGAGTAATGTCGATGGAAGAGCTTGAGCTCCTAAGGTTGGGACAAAGAGAAAAATGGTCCTTGGGAGAGATCAAGGAGGACCTAGGTTTGGAGATCCACCCAGGGAGAACAATCAAGGAAAATTAGAAGCGAGGCAGAGTAAGGGCTTTCTCATATCAACTAAAATATTAAACTCGACATGGGTGCATCTTAGTAGTTGTGCGTTCTTCACAAAGTGGTGTAGGATGAGTTGCCGTAAAAGATCATATAGAAAATTGGTGGATCAACACCTTCAATGGTCGGGTGAGAGTCAGATCCTTATCCCTAATATTTTTTTGTGATAGAATGCATAGATGAATACTTTAAAAGATAGATTTTGTTTTCCAATTCATTATTCTTTGAAGGTTTTAGTTTTTATAATGTGGATTAGGAGCCAAATTTTGGCCGCAAAAACATAAAATAATGAAAACTCCTAGATGGGTTGTTCTAAAAGACTTGCCTTTGTAATACTTGAGTATGGAGGCCCTAAGAAGAATAGGAGAGGAATTGGGGTTGTTTGTAAGAGTTGAGGAAGACTTTTTATTTGGCAAATTATATTTTGTGGCAAAAATATGCATCTTTAGATTCAAACCTTAAAAGCCTGAATGATTTGGAGATCATCACAGAGAAGAGAAGGTGGTTTCAAAGAGTAGAGATAGATTTAAACCCCCAAGGAGGGTGTTGCATATTATGGAAAGGCTTTGAAACTGGTTTCTCAACTCTCAAAGCAATGGTCCCCTCAAAATCTAAAAAACTAGAGAAAACCCCTAATCTAAAACCTCACTATAAGCATAACACTACCCTAGATGCAAAGGTTCATGGGTTAGTAGGGAACAAAGAGATCATCAAAGGTAAATCCCTCATAGAAGAGACATTAAAGGAGAAAGGGAACAAGAAGGGGAAGGTAACATCTCAAAGTAGGGAATAAGAGGAAGGCAAAAAATCCATAGTTAGGGCACAACCTACTATATCCCTTGAGCATGATTATGAAATAAAAACAAGCAAGCAAGAAAAGGATCTTATTCGGCTTTTGGTAGAGACATATACCCTAAAAAGGGACATCAACTTACAAAGATTAGTATTTTCTCAGGATAATGGCAGATAGGCAACTTTGAAGGTTGTTGCAAAAATAGTTTTGGAGTAGAAGGTAGGGATGGAGGTGCCTCTGATTCACAATGGGGAAATATCAGAAGGCCCACCCATGAACTCTAACAAGAAAATCAATAGTAATCTAGAGATTAAAGAGGATGTCAACCTCGAGGAGAAAACTGAATATATCTCAGAGTTACAAGTAGTTTGTGAATTTCTTGATATTGTTGATGAACATTGTCATTTCTTTCTAGGACAAGAAATGGATGGTACCATGGGAGAAAATAAACATGTCTTCCTACAAGAATTTTTGGAATAAGGGGAGATAATAAAATGAGAACAAAATATATTGTTTGTAGAAGAGGCACCAAAAATTGAAGACCCTAAGGAGCAAAAGGATGTAGAGAAACTAGGAGTGTCACAATTCCTCTTTGCAAAGACAAAATTAGATTGTGGCAAGAATTTGAACAAGAGGCTAGTAAGGAAAACTCTACCTAGACTTTGGAGCCTTGTAGGTGAAGTAGAAGATTAGCTCAAAATCACAACTCCACTTGGATTAGGAAAGGGCAACCCCCTTCCATAGGGGGCATGATGATACTATCATGGAATGTTATGGGCTTAAATGCCCTAACAAATGGCATCTGGTCAAACGAAGATTGGGCTTGACCAGAACTGATATTTTGTTACTATAAGAGATGAAAATTCCAGTGTCATAAGTTGCTTCATATGCTAATGGCTTCAAGAATTGGAAGGTGGATGTTGTCCATTTGATGGTCCATCTAGTGGTTTAACCATTGTGTGTAATACTACCTTTTCTTAGTTTTGTCAAACTAGGGGAAGGTGCATTTTGGTTTGGGGGTAAATTTCAGACTCTAGAGTCCAAATTGCAATCTAGACTAATTAATGTTTATGGCTTGATATTATACCCCAGGAAGAAATACACAGTTGGAACTTGACGGCTTCATGGAAACTCATCCATTCCCTCACTACATTATTGGGGGTGAAATTCAATTCTACACAAGCAATACAAATAAAGGGGTATATAAAGGTTGGGCCAGTCAGAGAGATTTTGGGGATTGGGTTGCTAGAAACAACTTACTTGAGATTGTACTTGGAAATGGTTTATACACTTGGACAATAGGCGACAAGGCTTCAACAACATTGCTGGAAAACTTGATTGTTTCTTCTTAAAGGGAGATCTATTTACATTCAACTACACTCTAGATGGATCCATCCATCCCTTTTTGGATTAGATCATTATCCTAGATCAAGTTAGCAATCATGGGGGATGAAAATCTATTCAGATCACCCTTCAAATTAAAAAATATATGGACGAAAGATTAGAAATTCCTCAACTTGATTGAGAATTGGGGGTTGAAGAATAGTTTGACGGATCCAAGTTGTTTTGTTTTTGTTGGGAAAATGGTGTTTCAACCTTGCATTTACATAAGGTTACTATTTATAGTAATTTTTCATTTTAGCATGAAATGGTTCAAAATTTTCCCCAAAGCTTCGTATTGGCTACATATGCATGCTAGTAAATTTTTCATCTCAAGATCATAACTAGTTTTGAAGATATTAAAGCTTTCATTTTTGAAGGGTGCGATGAAAGGTTTAAATTTAATTTTGATGACTTTGGAGGCTTTTAGATTCCCTACAAAGTGAGAATAACTGGTGTAGTGGGTTATGAAGTAATAGAGCAATTCGCAAGTTTTCTGACACTTCAAATAGTTCGTCAATAGGACACCCGGTTCACAAGTTATGGCCTTCAAATGTTTGGTCTTTTGAAATAGGAAATATTAAAATGCATCAGACACCTAAATGAGTTGTAAAAGGGAGGAACACGTGTTGATATGTGTTTTGACACGTCATAGTGCATCTAGATTGGAGATAAGGTCGGTTCTACTTTATTGGGTGGTTTAAGCCCATGGTTTTGTAATATCATTTGATGATTTCATGTATTGTATATCCTATATATGAGGTGCGTGAGATAGAGGTTATGTGTAAGAGTTTTATGGCTATTGAGTTACCTTTGAATCTCTGGTTGGTGGTACTCCTGTGGAGAGATTTTTCTGCAAGTATATTATAATCTATTATTGATTTCTGAATAATATATTGGGCGATTTTTGGAGTGTGGGTTTTTTCTCCCAAAAGGGTTTTCCCCATGTAAATCACTGTGTTGTGGTATGCATGTTATTATGTCTATTTCTATAAATGTTGTAATGATCTATAAAAAATTTTGCATTATCCTCCTCTCAAGGTTAGTGTAGGAATTTGTTCTACTGCTTAACTTTCTTACAAGTGGTATCAAAGCTTGATCATTTTTGGTTTCAATTGTGAATTGTTGGGTTTTTTGAACTAATCCATATTTGAATGGGAGCTTGTGCAGAAGATATTGTTTGATCTTTTTGAAAGATTTTTTAGATGGAAAGTTCATTAGGGATCATATAGGTGGAGAAATATTTTGGAAGCAATTTTGAGATGTGGAAGCTGAAGATGGAGTATCTGCTTACAGATCAAGATTTGTGGGATGTTGTTGATGGGAATGTCTCAAGACCCTTAGATCCTACTAAAACTACTTAATACGACGTTATGGACCATAAATTCAAGGGTCTAATAAGAGTATGCTTAGCAAGATCTATTCTAATCAATGTCTACGAAGAGACCTCTGCAAAGAACATATGCACCAATCTTGGTGAAATGTATCAAGCCAAATCTTTATTGAATCAAAGTCTTGAGGAAGAAATTATATACCTTGAGAATGGAAGAGGGTGGACGAATAATAGACCACTTGGAAGCATTTAACATGTTGGTGGCTCAATTGGTATCTGTTGGTGTCAAGATGGATGAGGAGGAGAAATGTCAAATTTTGCTTTGTTCGTTGTCTGATTCATGGGATTCTCTTGTTATGGCCATTGATAGTACTTCTATTGTTTTAAAGTTTGAAGATGTGGTGGGTGCCTTGCTTGGAGAAGAGATGCAAAGGAAGGTATTCATTAGTTCAAAGGAAACCCTAAATGTTCATAAAAGACCTAAGTAAAAAGGCAAAAAGAATGAGAAGCATAATAAATCCATGTCTAGAGGGATATCAAAATCTCCAGGAAAGTCCAAAGTCATTTGTTTGATAAGGATTGCAAAGAAGAAAAGACGAAGAAAATAAATTTAGATTCTAATTCTGAGTCCGAGAAGGAAGATGGTGATGCATTCATTGCAACTTTGACTACTCATGCAAGTAATGATGCATGGTTAATTGACTCAGGTGCATCTTTTCATATGACCTAATAGAGATTGGTTTTTTGAGTATGAATAATTTAATGGAGGTAAAGTATACTTGGGTGATAATTCACATTTAAATATTGCTGGTTGTGATAAAGTTAGAATCAAGTTTCCTGATGGTAGAATATAAAGGATTATCGATGTTGCATATCCCTGGACTAAAATGAAATTTATTATCTGTGAGAAAATTGATAGATGTAGGTGTGCGGTTGATGTAGGATGTAAAATGGTTAAGGGTGCTATGGTGATTGCTAGAGGTGTCAGATTTGGTACTTTGTATAAGCTAGAGGCATACACTGTTGAGTGTAATAACACTTATGTAAAAAGTAAATTTGTGGATACTTCATTGGAAGATTTGAGAGTTTCACTTTTAGCGGATAGACATGGACTTTAGGTACCTAAGGGTACTCTTTCATCTGAAGCAAAGTTACCTATAGAGAATACTATATTATGGAACTAGAGGCTTGGCCACATTGGAGGAAAGGGTCTAGGGACCTTGAAAAAAAAAACCTTGTTGAAGGTTTGAATGATTGTAATCTTGACTTTTATTTCTGTGAGCATTTCATTTATGAAAAACAAAACCGCGTTCAATTTTACTCGAGTTTTCATAAATCTTGTGGTGTTTTGGATCTTATTCATTCTAATGTGTTTAGTATTGTAGATGTTCCTTCCATTGGAAAATCCACATGCTATGTTTCATTTATTGATGATTTTAGTAGGACATGGACCTATTCTTTCTAAAGAGTAAATATGAAGTTTTCAATCATTTTAAAAAATTTAAAGCAATGGTTGAGTTGCAAAATGGAAAGAAAATTAAATGTTTGAGGATGGATAATGACGGTAATTTTTTCTCTAATGATTTTGATAGATTCTGTAAATATTGTGGCATTAATAGATAGAAGACAATTGTGTATTCTCCACAACAGAATGGAGTTGCAGAAAGAATAAGATGCTGATGGAAAAGGCTAGGAGTATGTTTTGTGGTGCTAGCCTAGAACAAAAATTTTGGGCTAAAGCTATAGCCACTACTTGATACCTGATTAACAAGTTTCCTACATCAACCCTTGTTGATAAACTGCCTATGGAAGAATGGTTGGGTCACATGCCTTCATTGAGACATTTTAGATTTTTTGGTAACAAGGCATATGCACATATGCCAAAGGAGAAACGAACGAAGATGGAGAACAAGGTTGTGAAATGTATCTTCATCAAATACAATTATGGTGTGAAAGGATACAAGCTTTGGGACCCTACTGCACAAAAGGTAATACATAGTAGAAGTGTTATTTTTACAGAAATTAAGTCTCCTTCTTTTACATTGTAGCCAAAACAGACTAAATAGGAAGATGTGATTCAATTCCCTTCTACGTCTGAAAGAGTTGAATTGAGGCCCCTAGATATGAAAGAAGTTGAGGAGAGATCATCTAGTTTTGACCCTTTAGAAAAGGAGGAAGAACCTCCAACTCAGCTTGTACGAAGGTCTACAAGACATAGACAACTACCCTAAAGGTATTCACCTGATGATTGGAGATGTATTTTTTTCTTTGAATACTAATGTGGATGAATCTAGATTTGTAGAATAGGCATTAGGTATGAATGATGCAGAATCCAGGAAGATTGTTGTGGAAGAAGAAATGGCATCTTTGAAAAAGAATGATACATGAGATCTTGTAACATTGCCTGAATGACAAAAACCTGTTGGTTGTAAATGGGTGTTCAAGGAAAAGATTGGTTCAGATGGAGGCATTGAGAAGTATAAAGAAAGGTTGGTTGCAAAACGATACTCTCACGTTGAGGGTGTTGATTATGACAAGATATTTTCTCCTGTTGCAAAAATGACATCCATTAGATTTTTGCTTTCTATTGTTGATGCTTATGATTTAGAGGTTGAACAAATGAATGTGATAACTGCTTTCCTTCATGGTGATTTGGAGGAGAATATTTATATGACACAACCAAAGCACTATGTGGTGAAAGGTAAAAGTAATTTGGTCTGTAAATTGAAGAAATCCTTATATGACCTCAAATAGAGTCTTAGGATGTGGTACTAGATATTTGATACATATGTGTTGAGTTTGGGATTTGAACATTCTAAATCAGATCATTGTGTTTATTATAAATCCAATGGAAATCATTTCCTATGCATTGCATTAATGTTGATGATATGTTATTAATTAGTAAAGGGAAATGTATGATTTCGGAACTAAAGTCTTAGCTTGCTGCTAAATTTGAAATGAAAGGTCTTGGTGCAATGAAACACATTCCTGGGATGAAAATTAGAAGAGATAGAGTGAGCACAAAGCTATTGATAGGACAAAGTAAGTATGTGAATTTAGTTTTATAGAGGTTCAACATGTAGTATTATAGACCATTATGTGCTCCCTTTACGGTTGGAATGAAATTATTTGTTTCAGATTGTCCTACATCCCCATCAGAGATGTAAGACATGAGTAGAGCTCCTTACTAGTGTGCAGTTGGAAGTTTGTTGTATGATATGGTCTATACTAGACCATACATTGCCCAAGCAGTGGGAGTTCTTTCTAGATACATGTCTAATCCTGGTAGAGTTCATTGGGATGCAATCAAAAGAGTCTTAAAATATTTGAAGGGTACCTTAGAGTATTCTTTATGTTATTGTTCAACACTATGTTTGAAATAAAAAAAAATCTTCCCATAGGCTAGAAAACTAAAAGATTATCGGCCAAGATATTGTATCGAGCATCTCAAAAGGAGTTTCACCGAAAGGATACTTTCATCAAAATAGAGCATGACGTGTAAAGCACTACGCAGAAGTGTTTTCGGCAGAATATCACTATCGATAAATAAAGGAAGCCGCTCATCGATACTCCAGTTTCATCGAAAAATGAAAAGCAAAAAGTAAAAAGTGATTTCGAAGAAATACAACTGCCGAAAAAATTCATAAAGCATTCATCGAAATGCAAATCTCATCGACAACATTATATCGAACAAGAACAGAGGTGTTTTATCGATAAAGGGATATCAAAGGAAAAAGACTTTCGAGGAGCTTGCATGAACTTTCACCGAAGAACAGAACTCATCGAAATATGATTTCGATGAAACTTGCGAATAACTTATCGAAAGAAAGTTCATCGAGGAAAAGATGATTTCGATGAGTCTTGAAAATGGTTTTTCGACATGGGCTATTCACTGAAAAAGTGATATCGAGGAAAGTGAGCTTTCGATGAAAGATCAAAACATTCGGCCGAAGACAAGGGTTTCATCGAAAACTTGACTTACGATCATTTTGGTCGAACTGTACTTCCCGCAAAAGAGTTAAAGGCCCAAGTGAAGAATGTCACATCTGCAATTAAGTTTAAACATTTGAATAGCCGTTGTAGACGCAGAGACATTAACTATGCACAAGTTGCCCATGCAATTACAGCCGAACTGATCAAATCTTCATAAGAAGCAGATTGATGCCAAAAGACTGACAATTGCGAGGAGTTTGCTGAGGTTCGTGAACGACAATCTGAAGAGCTAGACATTTCTCCAAGTAAGTGTGATTTCTCGTATTTACTGAAACTATGGAATCTTCTTCTTCTTCTAAAAAGAGAAGAAAAGGGAAAGAATTAAATCCTGAGGAGAAGCCCAAAAGACAGAAAAAGGAAGGTAGAGCTTTGACTCAGGATTTGCTAGACCAGTGCCCAGCATCCAGCATGAGGTCTAAAAAGATCAAGAGTGAAGAAGAAGGATTGGAGGATAGATTTGAAAATCTGGGAGACATATGGACCGAAATCAGGGGACATGAATTGTTCCTATTTAGTTACAAAAGAAGGGATGCTCCTGAGCCCATAAGTAATCTATGGAAGAAAAACTTAGGGAAATTGGTAGTCCCAAATGTGTTTGTGGATGTTGAACTAATGAAAGCCCTGGTAGATTGCTATAATCCGAGAACCAAAACCATATGTGACTACCGAGGGAATCCCTTGGTGGTGATTAACAAACAGACTATTGATATGGTTTTTGATCTAGACTGGGAAGTAGAGGAGAAAATCTATATGCAGAAACTGTCGCAAGAATTCTTTAGCTTGGAAAACATCTACAGGACATGGAGATTACCTATTCACCAGCCGAAAGTGGATGGGTCCTTTGTTCCATTCAGCAAAGATGACAAGGTGCCATTTGATGTCAACCATTTCCATCCATATTTTAAGTATACATATTATGCTGCAGCTCAAGTATTAGGTTTAGAAGCTCATCCTCTCATGGATATTGGGGTTATGGTTCTGTGTGCTGATTTACAATCAAAAGACCCTAGGTCATTTGATTATGCCACTTATGTTGCAGATGCCCTAAATCATGGGTTGGAGAAGTTAAAAGGGGACCTTGTGAATATCCATTTTTCATTGTACTCTTTATTGATGCATATTATTCTTTATTGTGGACAAGAAATCAATTTCTGGTCAGATGATTTATGCATCAGAGCTTATGATAAGAATGGTTTGAAAAAATCGGTTCAGTTGTGGGTTTCTGCATGGGATCAGAGATTCATGAACAACCAGTACTGGCACTTTCAGGAATATTTTGTGAAACCCCTTAGTGCGGCCTTTGGGCAACATAGAGATTATACTCTGTCCCCTAAAATTAAGAGATTTCTCAGGCCAAAAGACTTCTCTCCAGAGTCACAGATTGATCACAATTGGGGTGATTGGTATTGCCACAATAATCATACAGAAATCAGGGTATTTGGGTATGAAGGAAAGCCACACATGCTTCCAATTACAGTACCAAACAGGGTGGCTAGCCTGGAGATTGTGAGACAACTATCTACTGTCAGTGCCAAACATCTTACGGATTTCGGTAAACAGTCCATCGTTCCAGGTTTATTGGTTTTTTTCTGATTTTATTGTTAAAAGTTCAAAAAGTTATCATCTACTTCAAAATAAATTAGACTACTATGGCATGACTCTGGGTGAACCTAGAGAGAACTTTGATCCTGAGGGATATATAAGAGCTGCCAAGGCGTCACAAAAACTAAAGGCTGGAATACATGTGGCTAAAATGCCAGATGACTTGATCAAGAACCTTGAAAGAGAGGAAGCCAGGGTTTTGAGAGAAAGGAGTGAAATGACTTGGGAGGTTTTCAAATGGAAAAGGGCAAGGGGGATGGTGGATGGAGATTTACTTGGAAACCTCCAAGATCCTCTGGAAATAGCCAAAAGGCTACTCCAACATGAAGTAGAAATCATCCATAGAGTGCCCCCACAATTCCTTCATTTTATCAACACTGAAAAGGATAGTCAACCATTGGCTCACATGTCACCAAAATCAACTGCTAGTAGTATCCCTGCTGATTCTCCTAGAGAAGATTATCCTCCTGGTTTTGAAGCAGAGGTGAATATGGACACTGGTGAAATTAACATTAAAGATGTTGTTGATATAAGGATGACAGAGCATGAAGATTTTGTTGCTGACGATGGATTCGCCTCTTCGAGGGAATTCCTTTCATTCTTGTACCAGTATAAAGGGGCACATGTGAAACGAAGCATGGCTGGAAGACCAGAAGAGGAATAGATGAAAAGACTAGAGGAAGAAATTGATACCCTCATGAAAGATATGACCCCTGAGAAAGGGAGAAGATTATTAAAAGAGGCTGGTATTATCATCTTTTCTGGTTGGGACATAAATTCAGCACTTCTGTTTGACAGATTCTTGAAGAAGCAAGACTTGAATCAATAGGTGTTGCCTCAGGAGATAGACAAATTATTCCTAGGCTCCGAATATGATCCTGATAAAAAGGCTCTCCTACAGTGGGCGTTATATCCAAAGGGAAAAAGGCCTATTATTGTGGATATCGAAGAAACCTTTGGACACCTCATGGTTCATCAGGTTGGAAAGACTGATCCTAGGGTCACTGCTAAATTAAACTTGGATGCTGCTAGATTAAATTTGGACCAGATAGAATTTTTGGTCAGGGAAAACATCACTTATAAGGGGTTGTATGAAAAATATAAAGAGGAGAATCAAAAGTTACAAGCAAAAATATTGCAACTTGAGACAGGGACTCCCATAAATGAATATACCTCATCCCATAGGACGTAGCTTGGATGATGTTTCTGATGCTCTATACTGGAAGTATCAAGCAGATAAGGCTACCAAACAGGCAAATAGTATCCAGCAAAAGATGGATAAAATGGTTAATGATATCATCGGACACCGATTCAACACCATGCTTTCACATGTTGAACAATATTGGAAGGTGTACACTGGAATTATAAAGGCATTAAGAGAGCATGAGAGATTAAAAGCACGATTGCACGAAGTACTAAACAGTGTTGATACGATGACGCCAGAGGAGAAGGCTGAAGGGACTGCGTACATGGAAAATCATGTTAAACTCGAAGATGCGCTAAGAAGAGATCTTAAGGAATTGGATGATGGGAGACCTATTGGAATGCCCTCGATCTATAAAGAAGGAGATGTAATATCTCTGGAGGATTTGCGGAATGAGCTTGTCAGCGTCAAGGATTGGGCTTTATCAAAAATGGATCGAAGCAAAGACATGGCCCCTACCGTCAACCAGATGATATTCGAATACCCGTCACAAGGAGAAGAATTGAAGAAACAGAGTGCTAAAATCAAAACCTTCAAAGATGATGATTATATTCATCATTTAGGAATTCTTAATCTCTTTTTGCTTAAATTTGTTAAGAACATTCAAACTAACGATTAGCATTTTGAAAAGACATGTCTTTTCATTAATAACTTTCATTCTCATATATATATGAGAATGGTTTTTGTAATATGGAGGATGAAATACATAAGAAGAAGATAGCAATGTATGATAGCCTGTAAGTTTTTTTTTGTACAAACTTCGATGGAATACATGCTATGAACTGTTGTTTTTCTTTGCGTACGTGTTGTGGATTATTTCACTTTGTTCTGGCAATCGTCTGTGATATTATCTAAAGTGATAAGGTTATTCATATTCTTGAAATCAAATTTGTGCTTCATGTTATAAGGTTGAAACAAGAGTTTTGCTTGCAAATTGTAATTGTTCCTCGCAGTACTTCATTGATTGGTCCCTTAAAGGTAGGGTTAAATTCATTCAATCAACGTATGATATAAGCATTCAATTGATCTCAAAAGAAATAATAACCGACAGGTCCATAAAGGGGTGGATTAAAAAACTATCTCACAGGCTCGCATGATAAGTCCTAAAGAAAGTATAATGACTCTGTAGCCCAAACAGCAAAGAAGGCATTGGTTAATTTCAGATTACACTTATCACTATATTCATCATTTGTTATTTTAAAGCAACAGAAGTAATTAGGAAACATAGATCGAATAGCTTCTACAACAACAATCTTGAACTCGTCTGCTATATCTCCATTCTAGGAACCTATGCCATTCTGAGACTAGGAGATATCAGATTAAGACAATAAATCTGCTATAAAAAGCACTGGTTATTAGAAACAGTCGGTGAATAGGTATACCCGCCTAGGTCCTGCAGAGCCTGAAGTGAGAGAGTTAACATCTAAACAGGTTTGCACTATAAGTTGGCCAAGTCAATTGGAGGGTTTGATCATAGGAGTTGGCATTTCCTTAGAACCTATCCAATCTGTTGATTTGAGACCCAACAGATTGGCGACTCTACTAGGGAGAATTATTAAGACTCTGTTGTGGGATAGAAGTCAGAAGAAAGAAATAACTTATGTCCTCTAGGAAGGAGGTGGCGACTCTAAATTAAGAATATCAATGCACGGAACGAGATCAGTCACAAAAGGACAATCTTTATCCCAGTTAGATTTCTCTCAACAAAAGAACAAAGACAAAGAATCCATGAATGAATCCATGAGAGAAAAGTACAATCAGTATAAACATGAAAGCAACCAACATTCACCTTTAAGAGAACAGGATAGAGCAACTACTTCAAGCCCAGTGTATGAGGATTTGGTTGCAGCATATAAAGCTCAGAAGGGGCGATGTCAAATTCCCCCTGGTTTCAAAAATCATGAAGCACGATCTAGACAAAACACACCACTTTCATCAGGATCAGGTATGGCGGATCCTGCAGATAGATTTACAGATTTAACTAGACAAATGATGGAGGTAGCTGCTAAGATGAGAGATTCAAGAAGGACTCAGGAATGTTTGGAACTGTGTGCTAAATTAGGCATAAATGTTGGTGAGGATGACTTTAATAAAGATGTAAACAACTACAAGAAAAAATATGCTCAGGGAGTGGGTAAGACGAAGGATAATGATTTTAAGGCTTATGAGAACCCCTTGTTTGGTAACAAAAAGGATGATCATGTGCAATCAAGTGCACCACCAGTCCAGCCAAATTCACATACAAACTTTACTGCTCATAATCAGTTCCCGCCTCCTGGTCAATTTTATAACCAACATCCACCCCCTAATCAGTTTCAATATCAACACCAGAATCAATACCCTTTTCCTTATCAAAATCAGATACCCTTATATGGTAATATGAACCAAAACTTTGGGAATCCTCATGGGGGGCATGGACTAATAAATATGGAGTAAATGAGGCAGTTTGATTTTTCAGGAATGATGGTATACCCATATCCTATCCCAAATGAAATCAGGACTGCAATACCAAGATTCACAGGAAGTAATGCAGTTTCAGGTGAGGCTCATTGTAAAGCCTTTGATGCAGTAATCGAGGATTTTGGTTTACCATATGAAGATGTTAAGATCAGGTTGTTTATGCAGTCATTAATAGAAGATGCAAGAGATTGGTTTAGGACGTTGCCTGATGCATCCATTAGAAATCTTGCAGAATTCAAAGACTTGTTCCTTGAGCAGTATGGAGACCATAACAGCCCTGAATTTGCTTTGCATGAAATCATTAGCATAAAAAATGAGCAAAATGAATCAATGATAGATTTTAACAAAAGATTTAACAGGGTTCTAAACAAAATCCCCAATAGGATGAAACCAGTACCTGAGGTGAGCATTCTATATTACATCAATGCTTATGATAGTAAAACAAACTATGAGCTGAGAACCAGAAATCCTAGAGACCTCTGGGATGTTATGAAAGATGCCATTGTTATAGAAAATAACAGGAAGGCTGCTGGTAAAGTGGGGAAAAGAGAGGATGCAAGGTTGTACAATCCTAAAGCACCCAAGGTTAATAAAGATGAAAATAAGCTTGACAAAGTTTTAAATGCCCTAAAAGATTTATCTGTGAGGGTAAACAAAATAGAGAAACAGCAATATTACCGTCCTGAGAGGCCCAGATTGCATGACATGCCCTATAACACTACATGGAAAGATGGAAAACCAGTAGACAGGAATCACAGAGATAACCAGCAAATTCCAGATCCCTTGAAAAGAACAGTGAACTATACTCAAGATGATGACATGTGGTGTTATGCTTGCAATATGCCACATGCTCCCTCTTTGTGCGCTGTAGCAAAAGGATTGCAGGAGGAAGAGGATGGTTATGAAGAACATATGGGTGACCCAACTGTTAACATGATATCCTTTGCACAAGAAGGAAGATCAGAAGAAGAATATCCTGTTCACACCGGTATTATCCTATTCACACCGGTATTATATGTCATTATATGTACAGTCTTTGTTTATAGAAGACTATCAGTGTTTTGCAGAAGATGCTTACCAGTCAAAGCATGACCGAAGACCTCAAGCGGTATGAAGACATCAAGTGGTATGAAGACCCCTAGTGGCAGTTAATCTTTTTGTTCGAAACACTATGTTCCAGTTTACCAGTCTTTGTTTATCGGTAATCGGTATACTGTGCTAAACAGGTATAATTGTAAAGTGTGATGAGTTATCATCCACCGACACTTTAGCAATGTTTCTGTGTCGTGTTACCAAATATGTCTAGATGCACTATACCTAGGAAATTGTAGTCTAATCTTATTGGACCGGCATGGAATCAGATTCCTATATGAGGACGCCATGTCTAGGGTTTTGGAGAGTTGATATGTGCGAGTATTGTAGAACAGATTAGGTCTGTGCGAAAAGGGTATCTCACTACAGAGATTGTGAGTGCAAAGGTTAGAAGACTGAAGTAATGTTGCAATGCATTAACAGAGAACTGTCAAGAATCTAATCAATCATTTTGTGCTACTTTCTAGATCATTCACTTGTTGATTACTAATCTCTTCAACAAGTCTGAAACCCTTAACCGGGTAGGCCCGGCCAAGCCTATTGTAAATCCTCTAACAAGGTGGTTCAAAGTTGTGGATCTGAAATCCTTTAACAAAGTAGTCTTTAACAGGACTTATCTCCTAACAAAGATATGGATTCCTAACAGGATCTGTTCTGGTGAAGAACATTGTAAGGCCTTAACCGGTCTGACCTTAACGTCTGGTTACTATTTTGCAGATGGTTGACTTGTGAGTTTTACTCACTGTGGTTTTTCTCATTTGGGTTTCCACTTCAAAATATCTTGTGTTATGGTGATTGTGCTTATGTGGGTGAATGCTCTATTTTCTATTAAGCTTGTTTATGTTTTAACCAGTTTGTTGTTTAGACTACTACACCGATCTGCTAGAAAATTGTTTAAGAGTTTGGTTAAGTTTTTAGGCATACTAATTCACCCCCCCTCTTAGTATTCATCAATTGGTATCAGAGCCAACCTTTCTATAAGTCTAACCACTTGGAAGGAGATATGGGGGAATACAGCATGAGGGAACTCACTCACCGTCTGACTGAGTCTAAGAGAGCCTATGATGGATCAATTATAAAGCCTCTTTAGCCAAGAGAAGAGAACTTGTTGAGCAATTGATGAAATTTACTGAAAACAACTCTTCTGATGAAGCAGACATGGAGGCCCTAGTTGGAGAAGTGGAGAAACTAAATGAATCCAAAACTAACCTAAGGAGGGAGTTGGAAGGACTGACTATCAGGATGAGTCAAGAGCTATAAAATAGAAGAAAAGTTGAAGATTTAGTGAAGGACAAGGAGCATGAGATCTCTAAGTTGAAACAAGAGATTGGTACCATCACCGCTCATCTGCAAGAGGGTAATGAAGAGAAAGAAGAAATACAAGCAGACCTCAATTTTGTTATCTCTTAGAATGAAACCTTGATGAAAACCAACAATGCTCTTTCCAAGGAACTTGTTGAATCAAAGGAGATACTTGCAAAGTTCAACCAGAGTGCTGCTAAATCGGAACAAAGGCTGGAATTAGTGAAGCCATCAAAGGATACCACTGGACTTGGTTTCTCTGCATATGAGGAAGGTGAAACCTCCAGAGCCAAGAGTAATGCACCAAAAGAGAAACTAGTACCTAAGAACAACAACAAGAGAAAAGGTAAGCCAAATTTTACACCTATATGCTTCAACTATCATAAGGAAGGACATACTGCCAATGTATGTAGGAGCAAGGCTTACAATAATTTTCCTTACATGCAAAACAATGTGGATAGAACTGGTAGATTTGATGGTCACTGTTATGCATGTAACAAGTTTGGGCATAGAGCTTTTGAGTGCAGGTCGGTTATGAACAACTCTAGAAGTTATGCACCAAAATCTAAAGGAGTTGTCCCGGAACCTCCTATGAACCAGAACCCAAACTGGTACAGAACCTATGACCACTGGCCAAATGGTTATGGAGCGGCAATAGTTGGAGAGAAACCTATTTTATCTATCGTGGTAGCGGTCACACTGCTGCAACATGCAGAAGGAATAATAGAAATGTGAACACCAAACCATGGAGAACACCTGGCATGGTATGCTATCATTGCAACAAATTGGGACACACTGCCAAAGCATGCAGACTGAGAAAGAATTCATCAGGAGACATATCGGTCGACCTAGAAGGGAAGATTGATGTTGAAACCATTCAAGCGGATATGGATAAAAATTGGAAAAAGAAATCTGAAGAGAAGCCACAAGATGTACCAGTTTCCGCACCCAATGTGGAGACCCTTGAAATGGAAAACTAAGCTTCGAAAAGTTTAGGGGGAACATATCGGTAACAATGTTTTGAACCACCAGAGTATATCGGTAAAGTGCCTTTATTGGTATTGGTTACTTGACAACTGACATAAGAAATGAAGTGGTAAAAGAAAAGTTAGAGTTTGTGCCCTAACGGTGATGCATTTATTATGGTAGGTAGGAGCATACTTAAAAGTGACTTTTGTCATCATTTTTACTTACCTATTTTCAAAGGAGAATTTTTATAGCTAAGTGAGCAGAGCAACAAGAGCGATTCATCTTGCATTCGAAAGAATTCAAGAAGATATCTTGCACAAGATTTTGCAGTCATTCAGAGTGGAGGTCAGAGTGGTAAAACAAGCTTTTGGAGAAGTGTGTTGCATTCGACATTGGTGTACCCTAGTTCGAAATCGGCAAACCCTAGTTTGGAATAAAAAGGTACTTTTCGTCGAATCACTCTCATCATTTGGAATTATCTAGATATGGATTCTACATCTAAAATCCCTTCTAGTTCTATCGAACCTGAGGAATCATCTAAGTTTCTTAAGAAGAAGGCGAAATATAATGCCCTGTCTCAAATTCCCGTCGGAGTCATTGTCGAAGGGGATGTTTCAGGATATATTGATTGCAAACTGGAAGACCTAGGGTCTCTAGTGATTCACTCCTAGTTGAGTCTATTTTGTGGAGATGATAAGAAGATTAAACTTGAGTACAGCGTAATCGAGAAAAAGAAATTTCACAATGCAGTATATTTTCTCGAGGAATTTATAGAAGAACACATTAGGATTATTCTAAGTAGGGTTCATGGTGACAATATGCACCTTGAGCGAACCCATGATAGTACACCAAAGGCAATTCATGTCGTGACCGGTTTCTGCAATGTTGGGGAAGTCCCCGTTCTTTGCAAGATCACCAAAACCAAAGTAACAGAGCTCACCGGTTATGTGAGTGACTAGCAGTCAATGACTGTAAACACCATAAAAGATGACTTGGTGAAATATGTGTGCATGGTAATCGGGTATAGAGTATTCTATGATAGCAAAATGAATTATGTTCCTATAGCTGCGGTGCATGCCACTTATAGGATGATCAATGAGAATTTCGAATGTGACTTATGTACCTGCATGCAAAAACAACTCATGGAGAACCTGAAGTCCATCAAAGTGGACAAAACACTGAGGTTTAAGTTCAGTCAATTGCTTGTTGGTCTGTTTTTCTATTTTCAAGGATATTTTCCAGGTTTTGGTGATGTTCAATGGTCGAGTGACCTACCAGTTTCTAGACAAATAAAGGAGAGTCTGCAAGTAGTGGGATCTGCGTATCAGGAGACTCTGAACAAGTATTTTGATGAGTTTAGACTAAAGATGAACCAGAGAATGAGAATCTCGGGTGATCTGGTTAAAAAATATGAAGATGGTATCTATTTCACAATCAAAATAGATCATTTCATAATGTAAGCAGTTGAGCCCAGAGAAGATGAAGTTGAGCCAATGGGCTATGAAGTGGTAAATGATATACTCACAGGGTATGCCTCTACCCTACTTGCTTATCCACTAGAACCAAAGAAGAAGAGGACCAGTACTTACTCCAAGAGGATCAAATCTATTGAGGTACGGAAGCAAAAAAAGAGTAAAGCAGTGCCATTGGCATCGATACCGGTTACATCTGCTGCCAGTCCTAAAGTGACCAAGAGGTCACTAGCCAAAAACAAAACCGAAGGCTATTCCACCAAAGGTATTCGAAAGGAAGAGAAAAACCAAAAATAACTCATCGGATTCAGAAGACACTGAACCAAAGGTAGAAATGAAGAAGACAAGGCAATCAAGCAAGAAGATGAAGTCAACTGGTAATGTACCAGCAACCTCTGCATCGGTAAATATACATGTTGCCTCTTACCAGCCTATGACACATTTTCAAAGAATTATGAATAATGTTAAAAGGAAAGTACTTGACGATCTAAAAGACTATTTTGATGATCTTAGAGATAGTGAAAAGGAAGAAGTAGAGCTAGAGATCATTAAATATTTGTGTGATAATGATTGGTCTCCGATTGACATTAAATATGTTGTTCCTAATTCTTTATATAATTATTTGGATAATAAATGGTGCATTGTCAATGAAAAGGAGCAAGAAATTAGGGAAGAAATTTTTGCCCAATATTTTCCTGATGCCTCTAATTCATAATTGTTTGAGATTCTTAATCAGTACAAAGGCATCTTTTTCATGCGAAAAAGAAGACTTCAGCTACTCGGAGGCAAAACGTCTGAAGTGGAAAAAGAAACGCATCTGTAGGTTAAAGCAGCTGTCAAAATGTAGAAAGTATATAAAGCTAATCGACAGGCTGAGCAAGAGCCTAACCTATCCACAACCAAACCGGATGAAATCTTCGACAGGGTGAAAGAATAGCAGAACAAAATGACCCCGTTGATGTTGATGCACTAGATGTTGAAGACACCACTCTAGAGAAGGAGAAAGTTGAAGAGGAGAGAGTGGAGAAAGAAAAAGATGAGAAAGCGGCAAAAGAGAAATAGGAAAAAAATAAACTAGAAAAAGAGAAAGCGAAGAAAGAAAAACAAGAGAAAGAGCAAGCGGAGAAAGCGAGACAAGAAAAAGAGAGAGCAGAGAAGGAAGAAGAGAAGAAGAAGAAGGAAGAGGAGAATAAGGAGGAAGATGAGAAGAAGAAGGAAGAGGATAAGAAGAAAGAAGAAGAGAAGAAAAAGGAAGAAGAGAAAAAGAGGGAAGAAGAGTGGAAGAAAAAAGAAGAGAAGAAGAGAGTGGAAGAGGAGAAAGAGAAGGCTGCCAAGGTAGCCCAAGAAAAAGAAGAAGAGGAGAAGAAAAGACAAGAGGAGATCAAGGCAAAGGAAGGAGGACAGACTCCTAAGGCAACCGGAGATCAAGCCAAGCAGTTTGATCCCATCGGTCCCACCGATTTGACTCTTGCCTGTCTTACTCAATCGGTTGATGAAAGTGAGCAACTAAGGAGCATTCAACTAGCGCAAGTTAGATTGGAAGAACTGAGGAAAAAGAAAGAACATGATGTCATTCAATTTGTTGTTGACACTCTTTCCAATCTAATCCCTAGTACTAACCTTCCCAGTACTGATTCCTCGCTGGCCAAGTTAAAACTTCTTTGCCCAGTAGTAGATGATCAAGTGCAATCTTTAGAAGATGATGCCCAGGTTTCTACAAAGAAGAAGCATGAAAAAGCTCTGAAAGTTTCATTAGTAAAGAAAATGGATGTAGACAAAGAAAAACTACTTAAGCAGAAGGATGATATGAGTTTAGCTATGGGTGAAGGTAACCTACTCTTGAGAAAAATCTACCAGCCTCACCTATTTTGTGATGATGCTCTGAAACAGAAGAGTCAACTCCAATCGGAGTTACAAAAGTATATCAACAACTTCAAATTGCCATATGATTCGTTCACAGTGTATGGAAAGACTGTTCACACTCACCATCATCATATTGCAAAGATTGAATCAGAGATCTGCAAGCGGACTCAAGATCTGCAGGAGCTCCAGTTGCTTCTATTACCAAAATTGTAGGTTCTTCAGAAGTGCTTCCTGAACTTGGAGGTTATTAATGTAACACAAGAGATGAGCACTATCAATGCAATGGAAGAACTAGCCTTCCAGATGAAGACCGAGAGTGAAATTGCTGCCTCGCTTCTTGATTCATGGTCTTCAGACATGAAGAATTTTCTCAAAAACTTTAAATCTCTTTTTGAGAAGTTTTACTCTTTATTGTCATGAACATATACTCTGTTTTTATGTTATGCAATATAACTTTGGAAAATTTTGGTGAAAAAGGGAGTGTGCATTACTTTGTATTGAAAATTTCATGCACATACTTGTAATTTTTACAAAGGGAGTAGTGTATATGCCTAGGGGGAGTAATTTTGATTATGGCATCTGTTTTTGTTTTGTAAGCACTTAGATGTAAAAAAAATTCCTTAGTGTTGCCATCAATGTCAAAGGGTGAGATTGTTGGTATTTTGATAATGTTTAAGTTGTGATTGTCATTGGTGGACACACAATTATTTTATGTATGAATTATTCTCCACCGGTAGTATATGTTGTGTTGTTCACACCGGTATTATATGCCATTATATGTATAGTCTTTGTGTTAGAGTTATCTTGTATTAGCTAATAATTATTTATTTAATTATTAGTCTATTAAACTCTACACTTAAGCTAAACTTAGGCATTTAATAAATATTGTAGGTATTTAATAATTATTCTAATTATTAAATACACATTATCCCTTTAGGGTTTCTTTAGGGTTTCTATTATCATTTTATAAGGATTGTATTGTAAGTTTGTTCATTAAATTGATTCCCTTTCAGAATGATAATTTTCTTTTTCAAAGCATTTATGCTTTTTGCTTCATGTGTCTCCATTCTTCTCTTGTGACAGGTATTTACATGCAAGTGTTCTTGGAATCTCTGAAGTTGTATTTCCTCAACTTATTCATGGTATTAGAGCCTACATCTTGTGCCTTATTGTACATGCACTACTTATAAAGTGTCATGGGGGGGTTGGTGTTTACCTTTTGTTTGCCATCTATCTTTGTCACGTGAGTGTTCCTTCCATGACATTATCCTCATGATGTGTGTCAAGTGAGTGTTCCTTCCACGACACTATGTACTTTCTCCACACCTTCGATGTTCCTGGTTCTTCGTCATGCAGTTCTTGTTGGTCATTCTTTTCAGTGTACCTGTCCCTCTCCCTTTTTAGCATTATAGGGAGATTTGTCCTGTTGGTTCTAATGCTTCTGTGGTTCGATTGATCAGCTCTTCAGGCTTTGGTGTCTCATGCCATCTGTATCTTCGGGTTCAGTTATTTTCCCTTGTTTTCCATCTTATTCGAGTAGTGTCATTTGAGGGCACTCATGCAGATTACAGTCTTCTCTAACAGGTCATGTTCTATTTCAGTGGAGGTTCTTCAAATCAGTAGCTACTCTTCGACAGTGTTTGCATCTATTTCATGCTTCAGTGGTGTTCTTCTTGCTTTTCCATCTCTTTTTGGAGTAGAGTTTTTTTCCCACGTGGTTTTCTCTATTTCTCCGATTCATAGAAATTTGGTTCTGATTGGATACCTCATCAGGCCTTGTTGTTGGGGCCCAAATTTGCCTTCATCATGTAGTTGCATTTTTTGCTTCATGCATTTAGTTTTTTAGCTACTCCCTAAGTTCATCTTAAGGGGCGGTGTTAGAGTTATCTTGTATGAGCTAATAATTATTTATTTAATTATTAGTCTATTAAACTTTACACTTAAGCTAAACTTAGGTATTTAATAAATATTGTAGGTATTTAATAATTATTCTAATTATTAAATACACATTATCCCTTTAGGGTTTCTTTAGGGTTTCTATTATCCTTTTATAAGGATTGTATTGTACTTGTTCATTAAATTGATTCCCTTTCTGAATGATAATTTTCTTCTTTAGAGCATTTATGTTTTTTTGCTTCATGTGCCTCCATTCTTCTCTTGTGATAGGTATTTGCATGCAGGTGTTCTTGGAATCTCTGAAGTTGTATT
The DNA here is from genome assembly GCF_030272615.1 of Cryptomeria japonica. Classification (NCBI taxonomy): domain Eukaryota; kingdom Viridiplantae; phylum Streptophyta; class Pinopsida; order Cupressales; family Cupressaceae; genus Cryptomeria; species Cryptomeria japonica. The sequence goes on from NC_081407.1 coordinate 465,168,688, forward strand.
TCCTCAACTTCTTCACTTTATTTATAGAAGACTATCGGTGTTTTGCAAAAGATGCTTACCAGCCAAAGCATGATCGAAGACCTCAAGTGGTATGAAGACCTCAAGCAAAACGAGGACCCCTAGCGGCAGTTAATCTTTTTGTTCGGAACACTATGTTCCAATTTACCAGTCTTTGTTTATCGGTAATCGGTATACTGTGCTAAACTGGTATAATTGTAAAGTGTGTTGAGTTATCATCCACTGACACTTTAGCGGTGTTTCTCTGTCGTGTTACCAAATATGTCCAGATGCACTGTACCTAGGAAATTGTAGTCTAATCGTATTGGACCGACATGAAATCAGATTCCTATATGAGGACATCATGTATAGGGTTTTGGAGAGTTGATATGTGTGAGTATTGTAGAACAGATTAGGTCTGTACAAAAAGGATATCTCACTACAGAGATTGTGAGTGAAAAGGTTAGAAGACTGAAGTAATGATGCAATGGATTAACAGAGAACTATCAAGGATTTGATCAAGCATTCTATGCTACTTTCTAGATCATTCACTTGTTGATTACTAATCTCTTCGACAAGTCTGAAACCCTTAACCGAGTAGGCCCAACCAAGCCTATTGTAAATCCTCTAACAAGGTGGTTCACAGTTGTGGATCTGAAATCCTTTAATAGGGTAGTCTTTAATAGGACTTATCTCCTAATAGAGATTTGGATTCCTAACAGGATCTGTTATGGTGAAGAACATTGTAAGGCCTTAACCGGTCTGGTTACTATTCTGCAGATAGTTGACTTGTGAGTTTTACTCATCATGGTTTTTCCCATTTGGGTTTCCACGTCAAAATATCTTGTGTTATGGTGATTGTGCTTCTGGGGTGAATGCTCTATTTTCTATTTGGCTTGTTTATAGTTTAACTAGTTTGTTTTTTAAACTACTACATCGGTATGCTGGAAAATTGTTTAAGAGTTTGGTTAAGTTTTTAGGCATACTAATTCACCCCCCCCTTAGTATTCATCACCACCTTTGGGTGGTATTTTCTCATAGTTTTAGGTTTCCCATGTGATGGTTTCATGTACTTCTTTTTCTATGTATTGGGTTATTTAGATGGAATTTATATCACTTGAAATTCAAGGTACCATATGCTACCAACTCTACACACAATGATGCATTAGAGTGTATGCTCTTGGATTGTATTGTGATCACATTGTTATCAATAATACAAAATTATTAACACCTTTGCAACTAGGATTTTGTAAAAGGATTTCCCAGGATAAATCATTGTGTTATGGTGAATGCTTCAATACGTTATTTCTTCCTTGTTATACTTATAATGTATGCCCATCTTTCCTAACTAGCATCGGGAGCATTTCTACATCTTGAATTCCTTTCAATGAAGACATGATAGGGATATAACCAAGAGATGATGCCATGTGGACTATTTGTAAGGGAAAGATCCTCCAAATAAACATGACAAACATAATGGAAATCCATCCAATGGGATAAATCCTACAATAAGTTAGGAAATTTTTGCCTATAGTTATGCCCCTAGTTGCCAATTATCATAGAGTTGTTTGATTCCATAAATGTTTAGTTAGAGATGACCTAATATACTCTATCACTTCTAGGGTTCCTTCATGAATTTTATTAAGAGAATATGTTATAGCATAGGGACCACCTAGAGATGATAACCACTTCACAAATCTCATCAACAAATAATTACAATTGGTAGAGGGTAGCGTGGTTTAGACAAGGAGAATGAGGGGAAGAATGAGAATGCCAATTATGATCATAGTGATAAGGAAAAAAAGAGAGCATAGCACAATATGGAGATGTAGATCATGGAGGATAGGGGAAGGCACCACATCAAGATGCTCTTATACAAGGAGTTCCTCTTTAGTAGATCGAGGATTTCATGTAATGGAATTACGACTAGATGAGGGTAGGTGAAACCTCTAGATAGGTAGGAGATATTCATTAGTAATTTTACTTTTAGTTCTCTTTAGTATTTTATTTTAAATTTCTTATACTATTTATCTTGTTTATCAGTTATGATCTTGATGTGACTCTCAAATTATTGTTTTTCCTTGCTTTGATAATGTAGGCACTATAGATGGATGGAGAGATTTGATAGAGGTCATCTTGATGGATATACATGAGAGGGATCTTAGGGAATTTTTTGGTTGGCATGCACTTAGTTGTAGTTGTAGGATGACACACACATGTTTTTTCTCCTATCCACCAAGCAAGTCAGGATATTATGGCCCAACAAGAGATGATCAATGGGATGGACGAAAATAACACATTATTAAGGAGATTACTAAGATAAGCTCTATCCCTATACATCAAACCCATTTCGAGTCACATGCAAAACACCCACTTATTCATAGGGGGATGAATAGAGGGAGAGGACACACATGGGATCAAACTAAAATGAGAGTGCATGATCACAAAGTATGAGTCTCAAGTAACCAATATCTTAAAGATGTCTTAGGTATTTAAGGACTTTGTTAGTTTTAATTTAATAGATATTTTGAAATTTTTGGCCTACCCTTACATGGGGAGATTTTATACCTAAGACATATAGATAATTATACACTTTTAATTATTTATGTCTCTAGTGATGAATTTCTTATACTCAAACATTAATTCCTATACATATATAGATATTTAGATTATTTTTATTAGGATTAACGTATATCTTGTTGTTGTTGACTTGAGATGTATTGCTTTCTTCTTTTGCATACATGTATGCGTTATTTATTTTTGTGTCTTTTTCAGTTTATGATTTATGATTGATATATTGATATTGAAAATGTAGATGATGGAATCACATGCTTATAATTTTAATGAATGTATGGTTCAACTTAGTATAATTATTTGATACATGGTATATGTTATGGACACTATGATTATTCTTTATAGGACTTTTAGATCAATGGATAATAGGTTGACCAATACATAGCTTTCTTACTAGAATTCTAAGACATTGTATTTTAAGAGAATTGATTAGAAAAAGGGGAAATGAAAGGGGTGAACTAATTTTTTTTTGAAAAGGACACAAGATTGATCCAAACTACCATTATACAAACACTATATATCATCAAGTAACTAGCATTTTAAGTGCTTCCTATACTTAGTTCATTGATAGCCAATATGTCAAACCTGGGGCAAAGGAGGGCACTATAAGGAATGATGGACTTTCAAAGGTGAAGAGGACTCTTAGTCATTTCACCTAGCTTGTGTATGTGTGCACTCTTATTATTTAACTTTTCTCTGCAAATCCCATTCCATAATTTTAACCAAAATCTATACGAGGTAAAAACACTATGCAATGATTTTCTTTTCTTTTTCTCTTTCTTTTTTTTTCCCTTTGAATTTTGACTTTATGAGTATTGGACCTTCTCAACCTAACTGTACACTACCATGAAGAAGTGAGGCCCTATTATTAAGAATTAGATAACTAGATTAGAGGGTTAGATGGGTATGTACTAGATTTAGATACGTCCTCCTTGCTAAGGATAAGTGTGGAGAGTTTCTTGTTGGATTCTAGATAGTACTCTCAGCTAGGATGTATCTAAGGTGAATAAAACTAGGAAATGATAAAAACTAAGTTAAGGAACAATTTAACATTCAAACTAATTTATTCACATGGCTGGAAATATAATGGGAATAATCAACATTTTATGATTAGGAGGCCTCATGACCTAGTGGATATAATTTACATATTAGCACCTATGACCCCTAATAAGACAAAAAAAATAGAAAAGAGTAATCAAATAACACATAATAGGGTGGTGATCCAAATTATTTTGTGAATTTGAAGGACAATATCAGGCAAGGTGTTGGTGGTATTCTAAAACACACAACAAACAATGTGTAAAACCTCATTTTATTTGGAAGAAAAAAACCATACAACTTGGACAAACTTGTGGGAGAGATGTATGCCCAATTCATACAGTTTGAGCAAATTTGTGGAGTGATGTATGCCCCTAAGTCCCTACAACTTGAGTAAACTCATGAAAGAGATGTATGCCCTTAGAACTCTATTTGGAAGAGCTTATATAATTTCACAAACTTATCAAACAAAGTGGATGCAATAGTTTAACAAACTCATTAGAAGAAATGTGTGCCTCCAACTTTGTTTATTGGCTTTGAGTTGAGCCCATTTATAAATTTTGAAAGAAGTTGGAAGATCACCTCATCCATGTCCTTGTTAGAAGTCAAATGAACAATCTAAAACGAAAAGATCATTACACTGGAATGAGGAAAAAATTAATTATAAAATTAAAATTCATTTTTTAATTGAATACCCCAATTGCTTTCTTATCATTCCTTCCCCCTCGAGAGACGATGAGCCCATTGCACATACTTGAATTTTTCTCATTATCTATCCATTCTCTACTCTATTTTGCATCAACCCGACCCACAACATGTATTTCTCATAGACTAGAACCCATAACTTCCGAGATTGTAAAGGATGTCCATTAGTCCCTCATAAATGTCACAAAATACTATATTGATGCTAGGAAGTTTGAAGTTGGCGTTGGGAAAGTTGTACTCTATAATTGTGGTGTTTATGTCCTCTGCACATTTGCCATTAGGATTGTTTGTTCCCCATAAAAAGTGTGGAGCATAGCCCAGAGACCTCATTCTTATGCACACCATTTTTCACACATTCACATTGTACAAATGTATCAATTAATTTATGATGCCTTGAAGGGGCAATTTATTGAATTTCTAAGGAGGGTGCAAGGATCGAATCCCTGAGACAATAGATGACTTATATATTCCCACTTTTGTTTTCTCTTCACTGGCATACAAAGTGTGGAGCGTAGCCTAGAGACCCCATTCTTACGCACACCATTTTCCTCCCATTCACATTCTACAAATGTATCAATTTGTTTGTGATGTGTTGAACAAGCAACTTGTTGAATTTCTAAGGAGGGTGCAAGGATTGAATCCCTAAGACATTAGATGACTTGGATATTCTCTCTTTTGTTTGTGTCTCATAAGCTATCTAAAAAGAACCGAGCAAATGGAGGAAGGTAGATGGTCTAAGGTTGTCTTCAATGACATATTGTGCAAAAGAAAGAAGATTTGGATGCAACAAAACATCAAATGGATGAGTAAATGGAACATTTATTTGAATATGTGCCCCATAAATATCAAAGAGATAAAGGCTTTCATGATAGATAAGTTCTACAAGAGTATTTGGGGTATAGAGTTAGGAAAGAAAAAAATGTCATATCAATGCATTCAATCCCACATGTGATCAGCTACAAAAAGCTTACATAGGGGCCAATATTTCATGGAGAGCTAAAATTCTTATTTCTCAGCTTAGAAGTAACTCTCATCAACTCCCTTGTGAGATTGGACATTGGAAAAGGCCATAAGAGGCTTGGGAAGAAAGAGTGTGCACTTTTTGCACTTCCGGAAAAGTGGAGACTGAAAAGCATTTTATTTTAGAGTGCGATGCCTTCAAGGACAAGAGGGATAAGTTTGTTAATATCTTAAGTGCTAGCTTGTGATATAATTTATTCAGTGAGGAGTACATTGAGAAGCTGGGGGCACTCATCATCAACTTGCATAGGAAAATAATTGATTTGTAGAAGTCAGCTTGATTGATCAGGCTGTCTCATAGACTATGTTTAGCCTCGTAGACACTTGAGAATCTGCCAAATAGACACGTGGGATCAAAATTCCTGCAATAGGGAGGCATTTCAGCTCTAGAAAAAGAACCCAAATAGTTAATGTTCCCACTTATCTATAGTAGAGTTCCCAAAATATGTCAAAAACAGGAACAAGTGACCCAGAGTCCATTTCCCCTACCTCTGGTCTTTTCGCATTGCTTTTTTTAGCGGCATCGTCCATGGAAGCAGGGAATTCTTTGTTTAGAGAAGAAATACTTTCAAGCAGATGTGAGTCTTGTTTCTTATCTAGTAGTTCTTCATTTTGATATCATTGTTTGTAGCTGGAAAGTTCGTGGCCTTCCTTTTCATTTTGTGAACAGGGAGGGAGAATGAGCACAGAAGAGGTGAGTGGAATCGTTGGGGGATTGCAAAAGATAATGGTGAAGACGTGTCGAATAAATTGGAATTCATTGTGGCCTTCACATCAGGATTTTATTTTCCCGCAGATGCCCCGAAGAAAGAAAACCTCGATGAAGACAAGCTCATGACAGCAAAGAGGGATAATGGTGCAACAACAGAAGAAAATATTGTTAGGATGGTATTGTAGGACGAAATTGGTTACAAAATAAATATATATTATTTAAATGAAATACTGCAACTTCTTTCTAATCGAAAGGATGAAAAATTTGTAATGTGTATGTCTATCTGTTTATTTATTTTTTAAGATGCATTTGTTGAGGGGGTGACATTAACAAATTTTCAAAACCCCACACCTTTCATAGTGTAGAAGAGGGAAGTGTCATTAATGATAAGCTTGGAGTCAATTTTCATCTAACAAGTCACGCTCTATTAATCTTGTAGCTTGATACTCCTCATGCTCAAGAAGGCCTTGCGATTAGAAATAAGGACTAATAATTTCTACTTCCAAATGTGACGATCAAAATGTGAGTGCAAATAAGGTGGGTATTCACAAACCAGTTGTGTAATCCAAATACTAGGTATATTTATAAGAATTAATTATGCTTCCAAGTTCATGACTTATAATAATGACTTGTGGAAATTTGAATATAGAAATGATTTGGTTGAGAACAAACTTCACCATGACTTATCTTGCAAAATCCTTGAAGATATGACATCTACCTGATCCATAAAGTACTTAATTGTGGTTATGATAAAAATGTTGCCATCAATCAATAATATGCATATCTTTCAAGTGAGGTCCAATCCCCACAGAGAGAATGGTCAAGGGGTGATAATAGGTCCAAGCTCCCACATAAGGGCATCCTACGCATGTGAGAAAGATTGGCATTTAGAGAATTTATCATGTGCTTTTATGTCTGATTTAAGATCAAGCCAAAAGTAACCTAACTAATAAAATTTTCCTTGATGAGATGAAATTTCCACAATCCATAGATTATTTGTAGTAAGCTTCTCGATTAATGATTGTGTGCGAATTTTTTATCAACATTTTGGAGCACACTCTGTGATCCATCATCAGGATGAAAGAGAGCATAAGAAAAAATGAGTGGTTGTGGACTAGGAGAACACTTAAAAAGAGGGGAGAGATGAAAGAGAAATACAAAAAGTACAACACCAAATTAAAATAAAAATAAAAATACTACACTAAATAAAAAGAAAAGAAAACCAAATAAGGAAAGAAGGAACTAAAAAACCAGACAAAGAAGGAAATAAAAGAACACATCCACACACAACCACATAAATAAGCATGCAAAAAATTGAAATCATGCGTACACACACACACACATATACAAGCAAAATAACATTAAGACAAAAAATAAAGACATAAAAAACCAAATACATATGTATGTAAATATGTATATATGAAGATACATATACATGCAAATAAAAAACAAATGAAGAAAAATTGAAAACCAGAGAAGAACGCGAACTCGAAATACATACAAATGAAAGAAAGTAAAAAAGAATACCAACAAACCAATGAAAAATTACAAAAAATGCAAGTATATATAGATATATAATCATCTCCTAACAATCCTACATACAATTGAAAGTAAATAAAAGAAAACCAACAAACAAATGAATGAAAATAATATAAAAAATATGTAGAAAGCATAAGCATAAGTGCATATATATATAAAGCAAAAAAGGAGACAAACACAAAACAAAACAATCAAATAAAAACAAACAAACACCAACAAACCGAAGGCACCCCAAAAAAACACAAACCGAGAGGTCAAACAAAACAAGGAAAAGGGAAGAATGAACAAGGAAGAAGAAGACGAAAAGAGGGGCAAGAGGAGGGGGGTGGCGAGGAGAAAGGGCTTGTCATGGGGGACGACGCTTACCAAGGTGGGAAAGTAAGGGGTGCCAAGCGTGACTAAGACTCCAGCCATCATCTCTATTCAAGTTATTGGGGTGAGTATGGATCTCAATGGTCTCCAAAAGTTTCCTTTTGAAGTAATTATCCTCCTTGAACAAGATTTGTGTGTTCTCCAAACAGATATGATGCTTGGTCAAGGAAGAGTGCTCGGGAAGAGCTGATTGGGACACCCAATCATGCTTGATGTCCACACAATGCTCTTTGATATGGGTGGAGAAGGAGCGATATGTTTCACCTATATAAGGGGTGCCACAGGAACATACCACCTTATAAACTCCCGAGTCAAAGAAAGTGTCTCTCGAGTCCTTGAGAGGAGGAAGACACCTTTTAATACTAGTGCACGACTTAAAAGCACAATGAATCCTTTTCTTAAGAAGGATATTTCTGATAATATGGGAAATACCTTCAATATAAGGGAGGGACCCACTCAAATTGAAAGAAGGACGAGAAGGTTTGGGGTCCAAAATAAGCCAAGATCTGACATGGTTGAAAACTCTAGAAATTTGTTTAGAAGAATACCCATTTAATAAGAAAACCTTGCGAAGGTGGTTTAACTCGATCTTTAAGTATTCTTCATCACAAATTTGATGATCTCTAATGGTGAGCATTTTGAGGATCCCTAACTTTTGGCTAGGGTGGTGGTGGGAAGAGGCATGGAGGTATAGGTTAGTGTGGGTAGCTTTCCGAAACACACAAAAACCAAGGAACCATCAGGTTTCTTTATGAGAAGGATGTCTAAAAATGGAAGTTGGTTATTCGATTAAAGCTCCTTGGTGAAGGAGATACATGGAGCAATGTTGTTAAGATGAGAATGGAATTCCTCCAACTTCTCTAAGTCGTGTGGCCAACAGACATTCATGTCGTCCACATATCTTTTCCACCACTTTGGTCTAAGGGGGAAAGAGTGGAGGGCAATGTCCTCAAATTGTTCCATGTAGAGGTTAGCAATGATGGGAGATAGAGGGGAGCCCATCACTACACCATCCACCTGCTCATAGATCAACCTTCTTTTCTTTTCAAGGTACCATTTAGGTGAAATGTCTAAGATTTGATAGAGGAGGAGAATTTTGTTCTGGTGAGTTTGATTCATTATGTGAGAAGCATGGAATTAGAAGACAATTATCTACTCCTACAACCCCTTAGCAAAATGGAGTTGTTGAAAGGAAGAGCCAGATTGTCTTGGATGCTGCAAGGACTATGTTGATTGAAAAAAATGTTCTGAAGATCTATTGGAGAGAAGTTGTTAGCAGTGATGTTTACACATTCAACAGAGTTCACATAAAAGGTGATACTGGTAAAACTCCTTATGAGCTATGGTTTGGTCATGTTCCTATTGTGAGATTTTTCAAAATTTTTGGTAGCAAATGTTATATCAAGAGAGATGAGGATATAGGAAATTTTGATGCAAGAAGTGATGAAGGAATTTTCTTGCGATACTCAACAAAGAACAAAGCCTAGCGGTGCTACAATAAGAGACCGAGGAAGATAGTGGAAAGTGCAAATGTGAAGGTTGATGAGGATTATAGAAAAGAGATCAAAGCTTGCGGATATGATGATGGACAACATGTTGTTCCAACTCCTATTCAAATTGAAGAATTGAAGCAGAATGATCCAGTAGAGACAGTTAATCCGGATGTTACTGTTGTCGATGAAGAGGTGCAGGAACTTAAAAATCAGAACAATCAAAAGACTCTGAGGTGTGTAAGATTGAATCATTCTAAAAATCATATTATTAGAGATAAAAATAAAGGTGTTATGACTAGAAGAAGGTTAGCTACTGAAGAAGTATGTTTGATTTCTAAAATTGAACCTAAATATGATGTTGAAGCTTGCAAAGATGAAAGTTTGATGAGAGCTATGGAAAAGAATTAGATCAGATTTAAAAGAATAACACATGGGAACTTGTGCCTAGACCTAAAGATAATAATGTGATTGGTACTAAATGGGTATTCAGTAAACAATTGAATGAAGTCGGTGAAGTTGTCAAAAATTAAGCAAGATTGGTTTGCAAAGGATATTCACAAAAAGAAGGGATTTATTATGAGGAGACTTTTTCTCTGGTAGCCAGACTTGAAGTTGTTAGACTATTGCTTGCATATGATGCCTATAAAGATTTCAAAGTATATCAGATGGATGTCAAGTCACCCTTTTTGAATGGTGATTTAGAGGAAGAAGTATATATTGAGCAACCTGATGGATTTTCATTATCAGATGATGGAGACATGGTATGTAAATTGAAGAAAGCTCTTTATGGATTGAAACAAGCCCCTAGAGCCCGGTATGCTAGATTGGATAAGTATTTGCTAAAATTGGGATTTAATAAAGGCACTGATGATAGTAATTTGTGCTTTAAGATTGAGAATGATAACATTTTTATTGTTCAAGTCTTTGTTGAAGATATTATCTTTGGAGGAGATAATGACTTGAGCATGAAGTTTTCCGATGATATGCAGAAAGAATTTGAGATGTCTATGATAGGTAAGATAAAAAATTTCTTAGGTTTGTAGATTTCATGGGCTGGAAAAGGTATTTTTATATCTTAAGCCAAATATGTGAAGGAATTGCTGAAGAAGTTTGGATTGGATGACTCCAAACCTGTTGGAACTCCTTTGGTGACTAGCTGCAAATTGTCTAAGAATGATGAATCTCTGAAAGTTAATCAAACCTTGTATAGACCTATGGTTGGTGGACTGCTATATCTTACTCAGACTAGACCAGACATTATGCATGTTGTGTGCATGGTTGCTAGATATCAAGCTGATCCGAAAGAGAGTCATGTCACTAATGTAAAGAGAATATCCAGATACTTGAAGGGAATTGTGGACTATGGTTTGTGGTGTCCAAGGAATGATGATTTCATTCTATGTGCTTATACTAATGTTGATTGGGTTGGTGATGTTGATGACCAAAAGAGTACCTCTGGTGGTGCTTTATTTTTAAGTAAGAAATTGGTTTCATGGGATAGTAAGAAATAAGTATTGTTGAAGCTTAGTACATTGTTGTTGCTAGTAATTGCACCCATGTAGTTTGGATGAAGCAAATGTTGAAGGATATCAGAGTTATCTATGATGAGCCTACTCTCATATACTGTGATAATTCCAGTGCTATTAACATGCCAAAGAATCCAGTGCAACATTCAAAAACTAAACATGTATCAATCAAATATTATTACTTGAGAGAAAAAATCAGTGAAGAAGTAAAGTTGGAGCATGTATCTACAAAGGAACAAATTGTTGATATTTTCACTAAGCCTTTGCCTGCAGATAGATTTGTCTATTTGAGAGACAAGTTAGGGGTATCTACCCCTCCTAAAGTGAACTAGATGCATTGAGATGCATCAATCCGGTGGACTTCACAGTATTATTCTCTTTATCTGAATTGATGATTTGGTGTTGCTACTCAGTCAGAGTAGTCAATGTGTGTTTCAGGTGATCAGTTGTGAGTTTATCCTAAGGGGGAGATTATCCTTCTTAGATGATATGTTTTGGGGGAGAGAGGCATAATCTGTATTTTGTCTTTGGCATTGATGTCAAAGGGGGAGAGAAGCATGTGAAAAGCTATTTTGTCTGCTTGATCTTAGGGGGAGTCTGTTGGAGATGTTTTCTTTCTTTGCATTGATTATTTTTCACATTCATATGTTTCCATCAATGCCAAAGGGGGAGATTGTTGGACATTGTTGCTGCTAGGATATGTTGTTGTCATTTATGCCAACATATTTCTATGATTTTCTTCGGTGATTGCAGATTGGCTTATTGGGATTTTGGTTTGGTATATGGAGTATTTATAGTATCATTAAATTCTTCTATATTGGTTTCAGTGATCCGGGAAGCTTAAATTGATCATACCATATGATCCGGTTTGCAGTTTGTTTTTTGATCAATACTTTGCAGAGTTCAATATTTCCTCTGGTATATTCTGGTGTGATCAGATCTTGAGCTGAGATTTTGGGATATTGTTTGGAATGGTCTTTTGTATCTTCAATGAATATGATTTGTGATTTAGTGCTCCACAAGTTATCTTTCTTCGTGACAGTTGCAAATTGGCAGAGTGTTCTTGAGTTCTTAGATGTTGATCGATGAAGATTTGATGAATGGTGTTGATGCAACTGTTACTAATGATTCTAACGTGCTTGTTGGTGTGTCCTAATTGTGTCCCATTTTTTTTGATGATCCACATTGATCGATGTGTGAGTTGTTGGTGATTTTGTTGATCCAGTGATGTTTTTTCGTCTTATGCGGTTTTCCTAGTGGTGTAGCGTGTTGCGGTTGATCTTGGCATGATTTTCGCTGGTGATGAGCATTTTGAAATTTGAATTAGGTCCATTTTATGTCATGTATATTATTATATTGGTCCAGTGGTCGATCTTTGTATCGTGTGATGTAATTTTGTAATTGTGAGTTGAGGGTTTAGCCGACCTTGTTGTCAAGTTTGATGAATTGTATATATAGGTGTCATATTCATGTAATTTAGATATAGAGGTTGTGTCTGCATTATCAGAGATTGATGTATGTGCGAACAAGGATTCGTCTTTTGGTATGGTGTATTGAGCAGAGTTTGGTGTTGCAAAGCAAACATTTGTGCTGGTTAGAGCAGACATTTGTGCTTAACCAGAACTGTTATCAGGCATTTGGAGTTGCTATTATTGTAGTTCATTTATTCCGGATTGTAAGTCAATGAGACTTCCCTGAGGGTTGTTGCCTTCCAGGTCATTATCTTTTGAGCAGTGAGCTCTAGGCAGTATGCCTGAATGCATGTGCATTCCCCATTGTAATATTTTCACATACTTTTGCAGAGGATCATCTTATTGTGGGTAGGTTCCCGTCGTCTTTTTTTCCTTGACCGGGTTTTCCACGTCAAAATCCTAGTGTTATGTGTTGTGCTTTCAATTTTCTTATCTTTTTTATTGCTGCAGTTTATTAGTTTTGTATTTGTGATTAAGTTTGTGAATCCAGTGAAAACTGATTCACCCCCCCCCCCCCCCCCGCCTCTCAGTTTTCGTTCATTGTTGTTGTCAACACCTTCCCCTCCAGATAAGTTATAATTACCCAGCCTTAACTCAATTCCTACACTAAGTACCTTAAAATGAAGGATCCAAAAGTTGTCTAACAATATAATGACTTTTGATTAGGTTTCTAATTTCTAAAACTCCTCACCTTTCATAGTGCACAAGAGGGAAGTGTCATTAATAATATGCTTGGAGTCAATTTTCATCTAACAAGTCACGCTCTATTAATCTTGTATCTTGATACTCCTCATGATCAAGAAGGCATATTGATTAGAAATAAGGACTAATAATTTCTACTTCCAAATGTGGGGATCAAAATGTAAGTGCAAACAAGGTTGCCTTCATCGGTATTCACACACTAGTTGTGTAATCCAAATACTAGGTATATTTATAAGAATTAATTATGCTTCAAGTTCTTAATAAATTTGGTCAATTTAGACTTCAACATTTTGTATGTGGTTTCTACTTCCTCATTCACTTGATAGTAATATAATGAAGCACGTTCATAATTTATATCGAACTATTCACATATTTTTTACATTTGTTGATTCTAAAATGAAGCTTTATTTATAATAATGACTTGTGGGAATTTGAATCTATAAATGATTTGGTCGAGAACAAACTTCACCATGACTTATCTTGAAAAATCCTTAAAGATATGACATCCACTTGATCAATAATGTACTTAATTGTGGTTATGATAAAAATGTTGTCATCAATCAATAATATACATATCTTTCAAGTGAGGTCCACTCCCCACATAGAGAATGGTCAAGGGATGATAATAGGTCCAAGGTTCCACATAATGGCATCCTACACATGTGAGAATGGTTGGCATTTAGAGAATTTTCTCGTGTGCTTTTTATGTCTCATTCAAAATCAAGCCAAAAGTAACCTAACAGATAAAATTTTACTTGTAGCATGGCCACCATAAGGCCCTCCACATATTCCACTATGGTATTCATCCAATATACATTTAGCATCTTTCTTTTTTACACATCAAAGACTCCATCGAGGCCTCTTTTGTATGAGGTATTGTTATTTATTATGTATTTCATTGTTAAGATGGACATTTATTTCTTTTGATTGGGTACAATTTTTTAAGGTATGTGTGATCGATTGATCAATTAATTTTGTTTTGATGATATGGTGAGGAAGAACATTTTCTAAGTTCAATAAAACATATTTTTCATTAGGTAAATCTTCAATTATTGACTCCTCTTATAAAACTAGATATGTTTGCTAGCCAATCGACAATTAAATATCCCTTAATGGACTTTTGATTTACATTGTTAGGTTTAAATTCATTAAAGAAAGATTGAGAAACATATAGCCCTCCTTGAAATCATGGGTTGTGTAAGGAATTTTCATAATGGTTTGGATCTAATGATGATATTTGTTTTCTTTGTTTAGCATAAAATACTAAAGGCGCTAGATTACACAGACTGTGGATAGACACTCCTTTACTTGAGTGTAATTATTTTCATAATCAAGAAGGATGCGGTTAATGAATTACATTGATCTTTCTTTACCATCATCATATTTTGGTACTAATATACATTCAATGGAGAATTTGATCACCCTCAAATATAGAGTAAGGTGATGGTTGTATTTAGGAAACATATGAATTGAATAGGTGATGAGAAAATCTTTCACTTGATCAATTTATTTTTGGGAATATGTTATTTGTATGTCTTTCTTCAAAAAATTATCTATTGGTTGAATTTTAAAACATAAGATTTAGGTATAAATAATTGCATGGCCCTAACTAATCTAAGAAGGTTCTTACATCATATTTGGTGGTCAACTAGGTTGCATGCAATACTTCTTTCAATTCAACAAGGTCAACATCTATCCCTAGGAGATGATGAAGCCTAATAATTTTCCAATTATAACTCTAAACACACACACTTTTAAGGATTCATCTTAACCTTGCATGCACATAATCTAGTGAAGATGCCACATGGGTATTGGTATGATTTGCTCTATTTTTGTATTTTTCTATTAAGTCTTCACCATAGGATTCCATCAAGTGATGGATAACAAAATGTGTTGTATAGTTCTTTGTTATGTGACCCATACACTTTTTAATCTAGAGGGAATTAGTAAATAATAGAAGGTTCCCCATGAATTGGTGATTTTTGTTTTGTTTCGCCTAGCTTCTATGATATGAATTTGATTATACCTAGAGAAACAATCCATTTGGAACATATTATAAGCCATGGTAGAATCTATAATTTGATCTATGAAGGGGAGAGGAAAATTCTCCTACTAGATATACATGATCTTCAAACATTGAGGGAGAAACAAATATGTATGGAGTGTGTTTCACTCATAAGATGTCTAATACACCTCTAAACGTATTATTTAGGTGAGGTATCAATGTATACCCTACCTTAGTCACTTGTGAAGACCATGATAAGCATGAAAGTACTCTGGTATAGCTTCATCATTTTCTACATAGTTGCATATGATGGCATCTAATATATTCTATAGGTAAGTAGGGAAATGTGGTAGGTCACCACTTTCTACTCATAGCTCACCTTAAACTACTATTATAAAATCTAATTTTTTTAACTACATGTGATGTAAAAATATTCTAACTGTAGCCACCAAATAATCCACCTAATTTAATTGTCTTCTCTTAGGATGAAATGTATATACAAATACTAAAACAATATTTTAAACCTTGGATGACACCTTTAGAAATTTTTAATAGCTTTGATATTATCTTATAATACTCCAAAACTTGATTTGCCACCAATTAAAATCACTAAAAACTAAAATGTTCTTGACACCTAATTTTAGAGCGAACGTGACTCCTATGGAAAGAGATTTATATTTAGTGACATTGTTAGTAAAAAAGAAAGTCAAGTTTAAAATAAAAGCGGATAACCTTCCCCTCTAGATATGTTGTAATTACTCAACCTTAACTTATGTCCTACACTAACTCCCTTAAAATGGAGAATCCAAAATTTGTCTAACAATATAGTGACTTTTGATGAGTTTTCTAATTCTTGTATGGTTTGAAATCCTTACCCTTCATCTTCAATTGAGTTGGACCATGTAAATATTGGTGTCTTCCTCTTCATTATCCTCCATAAGATCAATTGTATAAATCTTAATACCTTCTTTACAAGGGATGGTGACCAAATAAAAATGAGCATAAGGTTGCACTAAATAGGAGTGAAAAGTATTTTTGTAACGATTAGGATTCTAATGATTTATCTACCTTTGTGTTTTTCCTTATAAAATGGTCATGATTTATTTTGAGCTATATTTATTTTCAAACATGAAAGTTTCTTTATCCTTGACTCTCTTTACAGTTCCTAAGGCCTTTGATTTTGTAGTGGAAAACTCATATCCCACAAGTATTTTGACACCCTTTTTAGTCATATCATTTTTTAACATAGTGTTGGCCTATTTGTTATTGTTGTCATTGATGTCATGAATATCATATGTTATCGGGCATGTATATATGTATGTGGTTCAGTCCATAAAGTTTGCTTCATATGCAAAATGTTTCTCTGTTATATGTGCACAGGTCCGATAGTCAGCTTTACTGGAAGCTGCTTTTGGGTTCAATCTTATCTAGATATGATGATAACACATGTCTCAAGATGCTTTAGATATGGTCCTATCTGGATGAGTTGGAAAGCGTGGTCTACTAGTCTACTTGTTGTTTAACGCACTCGATGGAAGTCGACATCGCTTAAAGATGAAGGAACACAATTGATCACTAAGAGGGGGGAGTGAATCAGTGATCACAAAAAATTTAACTTTCTAATCAATCAAAACAACGATAATAGAAATGCAGAGAGATCAAAAACACATTCACACATAGGAAAAACACATAACACCAAATGCACGAGGAAAACCCACAATGGGAAAAACCTCGGTGAGAAAAGTTGTTAGAGTCTACAGTTCTAATCTAGCCTCCCAATGAAAAGTTGATTACAAAGTTTATGGGCACCAACCCAAAGGAGCACCACCCCATGAATTTTATGGGCACCAATGCAAAGGAGCACCAATCCCTGATCTGAGCACCACTCTAATGATTACAATAAATAAATATTCAATTATAATTTAGCACCTTGTTACAAATAAAGTTTTGTAACTCACTATTGTTTTGTTTCTTGCTCACAGTTTTATCCTTCTCTTCCTTTGTGTTATGTTGATGCTCTATTTTTTTCTCTGCGGTCCAACTCAGTCCTCTTCTCTCTGTCATCTTCTTGTTTTTGCACACAACTCTCTCTGATCACTGCTTATCTGGTTTCTGCTCTTTTCTCTCCATGCCTCTTCTTTTTCAGCTTCCAAGTCTCTACTCTTTGTCTTCTTCTTCACCTCCCACACTCATCTCTCTATTTTTTTAATACACAACACCTTCACATACCTTTCACTCAGTAGTCTACTAGGTATACAAAAGATTTTCCCTCCAAAATGGAAAGACAAAAACATCTTCTCGAGCTTCCAAAAAATTTGTCCTACAGCCTGCTTGGCCGCCAACATTAATTTCATCTTCTTCTTCTTTTTGATCGAACTCTAAGATTTGATAACTACATTTAGTAATCTTCACCTACCCTGTGTCTTGGTGTCTTGTCGACTAGAGATTTTCTGGTATTCCCATGGCTGTGATATTTCATTGACAGAAGATCTTCAAATCTTTTGGAGCCACTCAACTGTTTGCAACTTGATCTCCATTAAATGTAGCCTTCTGCAATCATTTCAGATTGGACTGCAAACTACCACATTTGGTGTGTCCAAGTAACCAATCTTTATTAGCAGTACCTCTCCTTTCATCCAGATGGAAATTGATTTATCTCACATATTCAATGTTCTCAACATCCTCCTATGTGCCATCGGGTCAACCTTGGTCAACTATCCACGTGGACCACTTCTGAGTTGGAATTGGATGAACTACTCATCGCATTCTCTGCATCACAAAATATTCATGCGGGATGGCGGGATTGTGCACTATATTCCATTTATCTTTCCCCCTGAGATCCTTTTATCATTCTTCTTCTTGTTGAGGGATGGTGAGATTCATCAATCATCTTCCTTCTTGTTTCCCCGCAAGGTCATCTTACATCAAATTTCCTTCTTGTGGGTTGGCGGCATATTGGCTCTTCACTACGGTTATGACCCCCACAAGGTCATCCTTCTTCAGTCTTCCTATCTGCGGGATAGCAGGGTGTGGCAAACTTTTTTTATTGGTTACCTCGTAGTTTCTTTTGTCTTTCATTTTCCTTCTCGCGATATGGCAAGATGCCTCACGCTTCCTCCTTCTTGTTACCCTGCAAGCCCTTCTTACTTTGTAATTCCTTGCTACGGGATAGCAGGGGCATCACTCTTATTCGACTTTCTTACCCCACGAGACCATTTCTTTCTTGTCTTCATCACCACAAGGTTGCGGGGAACCTTGACCTCCTTCCTTTTTGTTTCCTCGTGAGATCATCTCCTTTTGGTTTTTCTCAGTGCGAGATAGAGGGCGCCTTAACTTGCTTCGCTTTTATTTTCCCTGTGAGAAAATTTTAATTCACTTTTCTCTGGTGTGGGATAGCGGGGGACCCCATTTGCTACACTTCTATGTTACCCTACGAGGTTCTTTTTCTTCCAACCTTCATGTTACGAGACAATGGGGAAGCCTCACAAACCTTATTTTGTTTGTCCCGCAGGATTATTTTACTCACGTCCATCTTGTCGTGGGATAGTGGGACGACAATTTCTTCATCATGGTGATTTCCCCATGAGATCGTTATTCTTGCATCCAACACATCGAAATGGGAATGTCGGTATGACTCAAGGGATCTGCAAATCCCGAAATGGAGTCTCACCAAAAGGCATAATCATGTTGAAATACATGTCAACAAGACACATTTGAAATCACTCCAAAACAGGAATGTCAATATAACACTGGGTGACTTTAAAGGCCAAGAGAGGTCTCGCCAAAAGGCCGAATCATGCCTAAATGCAAGGATGTCATAGAGACATGAAAGATCTCACATAGAAAAGCTATGCACATTGATACCAAACCAGAATCGACTCGAATCCAACTTGAACTAACACCTATGTAACTTCAACACCTATGTAACTTCAACCAGATCAATTTACATCTGAACATGTTGACATCAATGATAACTAATGCCAACAATCTCCCCCTATTGATGTCAACTTTGTGCCTTTTCTCCCCCTTTGACAACAATGGCAAAGGGACTATCAAACTTGTGCCTCTTCTCAATTGGAAACGCATCTGATGTGCCTATGCATCTGCATCACAAATTAGCATTTTGTTGATCCTGTTTAGCAATGATTGTCTCCCCTTAAGAACCAGAATCAGTATGCCCTATCACTCTGAGAACACACATGGGTTCAAGGATGCAGAATGTGAGGCTATAAACTCCCCCTGAACCATGGACCTCTAAATTCGCTTAAGTGCTGAAAGAAGGAGAGACAACTCCCAACCTCAATCTCAGATATTCAAAGTTGTCCTTGGGAAGAGGTTTTGTGAAATTATCAGTCACTTGTTCACAAGTACTTACATATTGAACTTTGACTTCTTTGTCAGCTACCTTCTCCCTCAAGAAATGGTATTTAATTGCTATGTGTTTTCTTCTTGAGTGCATAATAGGGTTCTTTGAGATGTTGATAGCACTATAATTCTCATATTCTATGCAGATTGGATCAATATACTCTATTTGGATGTCCTCGAGTGTTTTCTTCATCTAAAGAACTTGTGAACAACATGTAGTAGTAGTTATGTATTCATCCTCAGCAGTAGATAAAGAGATGGATTCTTGTCTCTTGTTGTGCCATGAGACCAATCTTTCACCAAGGAAGAAAGCTCCACCACTAGTGTTCTTCATGTCATCCACACAACCGGCCCAATCTGCATCTATGTAGACTTGCAAAGTAAAGTCATCATTCTTTGGATACCACAAACCATAATCAAGTGTACCCTACAGATATCTGAAGATTCTTCTCACACCATTCACATGAGATTTCAAATGAGTGTTTGTTGAAACAGTAGGCCTTGGTATGAGTTGAGTAGCCCAAGAAGATCCCTTCATCACACCTCGCATAAAAACTTCCTAATTCATCCTCATCTCTTTTGATGAAACATTTTATTCCAAAATCTTTAAAGTACTTGACAAAGGGCTTCTTGTCATATCGTAGCTCATATGGTGTCATCTTTCTATTCACTCTTAGCTATACCCAATTAACTGTGTAGACATTTGTGTAGATAGCTTCTTTCCAATAAATGTCAGGCAAGTTTGATTCATTCGACGTTACTCTTTCCATCTCTTTAATTGTCCTATTCTTTCTTTTCACAACACCATTTTGTTGTGGTGTTCTAGTTGCAAAATATTGTCTTTTAATTCCATGTGGCTCACAATAATCTTAAATTCATTTGATGTAAACTCACCTCCTCCATCTGATCTCAAGCACTTCAGCTTGTATCCACTTTCTTTCTCAACCATTTTCTTAAAAAATTTGAATCTTTCAAAGGCTTGTGACTTGTCTTGAGGAAAGTTACCCGAGCCATACTTGAGTAATCATCAATAAGCAGCATGAAATATTGTTCACTGTTTAGAGCTCTTGTCCTAGTAGGACCACATAAATCAGTATGCACTAGCTCTAATGGTTGTGTGGTTGAATATTCCTTGGTCTTAAAACTCACCCTGGTTTGCTTGCCTTTCTGACACTTATCACATATAGTATTTGTTGGTTTTTTAATCTTAGGTATGTGTCTTGCATACCCCTTAGAGCTCACTTTAACAAGATTGTCAAAATTTATACGGCCTAACATTTTGTGCCATAACTAGCTCTCATCTACTTGTCCCATCATGCATTCAGACTCATAGAATTACCTCAGTTATACACATTCCCATCGGTCCTCTTACCTTCAGCAATTAGATTCACATTGCTTTATTTCCTTATTTCACATCCATTGGAGTCAAGTGTAAACTTGTAGCCTTTGTCACACATTTGACTAACACTAAGTTGTGTTTTAATCCTTCAACATAATATACATTATGTGGTTTTAACTTACCATCAATACTTAATGTTCCATTGCCTTTTATCTTGATGGAAGAGTTGTCACCAAATCTGACTGCGCCTCCATTCCAATCCTCAAATTTTATAAAAAAAATTCTTGTCTCATACAATGTGATTGGACCACCCCCTGTCTGTTGGAACCCTAAATTTTGGGAAATTTAGGGGTTTCTAAATGTGAAAATTTAGTGAAAGCCCCTAAAAATTAACTCATGGATCTTGATCTTGACGAGCTATTTGACCTTGCAATTAGGTTTACCACTTATAAATAAGCATGATTACCCATATTTAGCTTCCAAAGGTTATATTTGAAGTGACAAAATTTAGGGTGTACATAAGCCTGAGTTTCATAACCTTTCTGTGTAGGCATTTTCGGGATTCAATATCATTGTATCAGTAAGCCTTCATGCTAAACTGATTGTCCCAGTCAATTCTCCTACTAATAAAGTATCCCTATGCCAATTTGCAGGATCCTAGGATACCATCTGCTATTTTTCCAAAGTCAATTCCATTTCTAATTTCTTCATTTCAATCACTCGCACATTGCAAGACTCACTAAAGTAGCCTTCTGTTCAAATTAATATTCCTCACCCAGATCACCCTTCGGCCAAACCAATTGATCCATGCAATTGTTAGTATTATTATGAACTCTTGTGCAAATCCCCAAGCCCTCAGCAATCCATTTGATATTTTTTTGAGCCTAAAACCAAATGCAATTTATGCAAATCTAAGACTTGCACAAGGTTGAAATCAACTACGGACCTCACCTTGAAAGTCAATATCTTTCACCTCGGAAGGAATTTCTCGTAGCCATTAGTTGCATTGCATTCTCTGGTTAAATGTCTACATGATAGCCAACTTTCGTGACCTCATGTCAATTATTTGGCAAAATAAGTCAGAGGAAGGTGTGGAGCGTTGGTTCGAGAAAAATGGTTTGTTTGATCATCAGATGAGGTTAGTACTATTACAAGTTCATTAATGAAAGACATCTTCTTTATGAAAATTGATAATTCAAATTAATATATTTGACATTATTGAAACCAAATGTTTACTATATGTGGGAGTAAATGTGGCTCCCATGAGGGTAGAGCCAAGTATATAGTATTAAGAATGTAGGTGATTTTTAACTTTATTTATTCTGGTATGATAATTCATTATCAGAGCTAGATTTAAAAAATAAGTCAAGACTTATAGTAGGTAGAAAGTTAAATATTCTTTACAAAGTGGAATGCCTCAGAGAAGTGGGAATCCATGAAGCACAATTATTGCAGGAATATGCTTGAAACAGATTTGATGAAAGCCTTTACAAAATTTCAAGCAATGCAATCGACATATAAAGGATTGAAATCTACAACCTTTACTATAAAATTCAAAACATTTTGAAACAATGAATTCAAAGCTGAATCGAGGATAATTATTTAATGTTGCCATTGTGAGGATACAAAATGTGGAAGCATAGACACGGTGCATGGTTTCATGGCATGCCAATTGCCTTTGAACATGCCTCGAATTTGATCCCATGGAATGCAATGATTGTAGGATAGGTAGCGAATGAATTTGTTAAAAAATTCTTTTTGGAACCTTTAAATCGAATACAATTGACATATATAGATGCAAAATGTTGAAATATACATGACGTGTGAAATGTAGAAGTAATATTTCAAAGAAATGTGATCTCATGGATTGTTGTGATTACACTATATGCAAAATGTGTACCATTTAAAAAAAAAAAACCCGTCATATTGTGATAAGAGTTTCTCATTCATGAAAATAAATTTGTCATAATGGTTTTTTCGGTTAGTTTCTCCTCGGTTCCAGCTTTCTAGAATATTTTGAAATTCTTAATTTCGTTAAGAAACAAAAAAGTTATGGACATTTTATTAAAACTAGTTTTCAACACAAAGAATTATAAAATAACAATTCGATAAAACCTTTGAATTGAAGATGGAGGAAAATATTAAAGATATAAGAGGTAATAGTTTTCAAAGATTTTAGAAAGATAAAAAATTCCTACCCAAAGTATTTGCTTAAAAATTTTACAAGACTTGAAGGAAAATAATAAATAAGATGAATCATCTTTAATTAGTTTGACAAGTTAAGTTGCCAGGACATGGACAATATTATTTGAAGTATGAAGATTAAAAGGACAAAATATTTTAATTTATTAAAATTTACTCTACAAATATAAATTAAGAATCAAAGTGCATGTTTTATGATTTAGGGTAATAAATAATTCCTTGCTTCAAAAGGATGTAACTGTCTGAAACGTTCTCTTAAAATTATAAAAGGGAAATCAGGACCGAGGGGGAGGACAGAATTAACAAGCTCCTATCTTTCAAATTAGCTATTGGGATTGCTAGTATTATGTAAAATGGCCAGTCTGTAAGAATGAAAAGTTATATTTTGTGCAAGCAAGAACATCATAAAGTACCTGTGAGTTTGCAACTTTTGTACACCTTGTTATTCCAAAACTAATATACAAGATTCGTTGTTTTATCTTCAGATCATTTTGTGTTACGTTGTGTTGATGAATCAAGTCCTTTGGGTAAATATAATTAAGATTTGTTGCAGTCTGTCATCACATGTTGTTGTGTAGGAAACAAAATTGTTTGAGTTATTCATGCAACACATAATGAAACCATTGCAGTGATTGATTTTTTCAAATTGTCTCCAAAGTTGATTACAAATATTCGTCCACTGAGTAACATATAAACTTTCAGATAAGGCACTAGCCTATTGTTATTTTTTTGTGAGTAAACTTGGTGTGCATAAGGTCCTCATCAGGGAAACATACTTCTTATTCCTATCAGTATTGTTCTTTCATAATTACTCAAGGTTCCAACAACATTCTTTAATAAGCATTCATTCACTATTAATCACATTCAAGTTTTCAGATTAAAGCAAGTTAAAAGCACATAATAAAGCACAGTTGCGGGAAATATTTTGCCACTCTTGCAAATAGCTAATTTGACAAGTTTAAATTCATTGTAAAGAAGTCTCTTTGTACTTTGGAGATTAAGGTATACCCGCCTAGGTCTAGTGGAGCCTAAAGTGCAGAGGAATTTGGTCTTTGACCACTCTTGTTCGTTGGCCAAGGCTGATTGAGAAATCAGTAGGAGATTTGGCAAAGCTCTAGGATTTCCAATCTATGGTTTTGGGAACCAACACTGTCAACCACCCAAAGGTTCTATCTCTCCTGCATGTAATGTTGTTTGCACAATCAGACTTGATTCATTTTTGTCTTTTTCCTTTTCTACCCACACTTGCTTGGTTTCGTTTCTCTTCTCTGTCGCAGCATTCTGATCAGGTGTGGTTTTTGGTTCCACTCTTGTTGTCCTCTTTTATTTAGCAGCTCTTGATTTACAATGCTTTGCTATATGACCATAGTTTTAATAGCAATAGCACTTTACATTTATATTAAATGATGAAACAAAGGGTTTGCCACTAGACAAAAATGTTTTTCTTCTACACTTAGATTTTATGGATAAATTCATTACAATGATAGCATATAACATTGATATCCCTTAAAACAGTAAACGGATTATTGTTTTCATAACTAGGAGGAGGTCTATGCATAAGTCTACAATCTGACACTTTATGTCCATAAGCATTACATTTATAACAATATCCATGAAATTGATAAATATACCTGTTATTATTGTTGGAATGATTCCACAATGGAGTTCTTACAACAACATATCTCGGTTTTCTAATCTTCTTCTTCGTGTCCTTGACTTTGGTGAAGTCATCATCATCCAAATTTGCCTTTCCTTTAGAATCAACATGATTGTTTCTTGAAGTAGCAGCAACAGTCTCCTTCTTCAAAACAACAACATGTGTCTTCAAGCCTTCAATAGTAGTATTTAAATATATTTTCTTTCTTGGAGCATTGATAACCTTGAAGGTTTTCTCAAGACCATTCATGCTTGAAGATACAAAGTTTATATCTCCTTTTGATGACTCAGCACTGGTAGAACATTGTCCAGTTTCATATCCCACACCTGTAGAATCTTTTGACTGTTTTTGCTTGTACAACATATCATTCAATGCATTGGTATTGCCCTCATATTTCATCCTCATCTTGAGATCATCCTTGCACTTCTCAAGCTCTTTCCTATGATTCAAAACTTTTTGCTCCAACTTTTGACACTCCTTTTCTTTGGCTTCCAATTCTAATTTTATCACTTCACTCATCCTTTAGGCTTCCTCTAGCTGAGTTGTTAAGGTGTTGATATTAATTTCAGACTCTTCAAGTTTCTTGCTCAACTGTTTTTGCTCCTCTATGGTGACTTCTTGTATTTGGTGTGCTCTTTCTTTAGTCTCTTAATTTCTTCAAGAGCACATATTAGTTCTCCTTCAAGGTCAACTTTAGCATCAACTTCATCTTCCTCTGTTGGCATTATGTGAACCGATATGAGGACAAGATGACATTGTATGTTGTCATTGATGTCAATATGCTAAAGAGAGAACCGGTATGTTACCAAGCACCGGTATATGTGAGAACCGGTATAACATTGTGAACCGGTATATGTGCCAGAGTGAAGCGGTGTGTTTGTTCAAGGTGAACTGGCATGTGGTTATGGGAACCGGTACATAGAAGCTTTGTATGACTACTGGTTGGTAGTCTCAACTTCAGGGTTTTCGGTTGAAGTACTTCAAGCCTGTGTGACTCAATCGGTGACTTTGTGTGATGAGTTAGCATTGTAACGAAGAACAGATCATGTTGCCACGTCAGCCTTGTGCGCGTGAAGGATCTTGCATGAAGGAGATTGTCCCTACCTACCTCGGGAATGTGTGAAGTCTGTAAACGGTGATAACGCGTGATGGGTTATCAGTCGCCATGAAATCGGTGGAAAACGAATGATGGAGAACATCTTGAGATTGGTTCAAGACTGTTGCATTTAATGCAATGTGCTCAACGGTCAGGATTGAACCGTTTGAATTGCTTAACCTAACAGGTTTAGGGTTTAGGGTTTATGCTACCGACCTATCTGTTTCCTATAAGATCGATGTTGTGTTTCTTTCTGAGGTTGTTGGCAAAATTTGTGTGTGAGTATCTAAGTGAAGAGATACGTGATTCTTGCCAGACCAGAAGAGAGAAGTGATACCTGCAAAGTGTAAGTGCAGAAGGTGAAGAGGAGCTAAAGCGGATCTGCATTGGCATTGACTGTTGTTACCAGATCATTGTAATACCTGTTGATCTCTAACCACTTCAACAATTGGGAAATCCCTTAACAGGGTTGCTTTAACCGACTTACTATCAATCCTTTAACAGGGTGACTCAAAACCATTGAGTTCTTGAAATCCTCTAACAAGGTAACCTTTAACAGGGTTTAACCCTTAACCGAGTATTCTAGCCATCCCTTAACTGGGTGATCCCTAACAGGATCAGTTCCTAACAAAACCTATTGTATTAGTCTTTAACCGGACAAGGCTCCTAACAGAGCGAACTTCTAAAGAGTTCAAAAATAGCTTGTGGGTATTCATCCCCACCGTGGTTTTTCCCAGTTGGGTTTCCACATGAAAAATCTGTGTGTCATGTGTGGTGTTATTCATGTGATGGTTTAAGTGATTTGTGTCTGAAGGTAAATCTTGTTGATCTAGTTGTTTATATATATCTTTGATGATAGATTACCTATTCATGCACTAGGGTGAAATGGAATGAATTATTAGATTGTATGAAAAGATAAGTGTCAACCGGTTTATGCTTGTCTCAGTTATTCTGGGTTTTGCCGATTGTACTCTATTTAAGACCGGTGTTACTGTTTGTCTGCCAAAGCGCAGTGTCTGCTGACAAACCGGTTTAGGATTGTTTTTTGTCTATACTGATTCACCCCCCCCCCTCTCAGTATCGGTTTGGTACTATCCGTTCATCATTGAGTTATCATCCTCAACACCATCAAGCGGATTTGAGTGTTTGAATTGAATTCCATTCCCATTTAGCACTTCCTCACCAATGAATAGATTGACTTCATTTTCATTATCAACATCACTTCCAGCTAACTCACTTTCATCATTTGAGACAGCACTATCTAAGGTGAAGAGACTTTTCTTCTTTTGAAAATTTCTTCTTCTAGGTTTGAAAAACTTCTTGCCTTTACTTTTCATACTCTGCTCATTATCATCTATTTTTTTCATCATACAGACACTTAGCAGCAAAATATCCTATTTTACTATAGTTGAAATATTTGAAAGGGAGCTTACCTTTGTATTTTCCTGAACCTTTCTTGATCTTCCTGACAATTTTTTCTTCAGCAGTACCAGAGTCATTTTCATCAATACTAGTTGCTACTTCTTTTCCTTTCTTATTTGTGTCAAAGGCAACCTCTCTCTTTGAAGTTTCATCACATATAGTTCTCATTTCATAAGATGGTAAAGGACTAAATAACTCATCCATGTAGAAGGTTTTTAAGTCTTTAGCTTCTTCAATGGCAGAGACCTTTGTGACATACTTTGTTGTCAATGATATCAACAACTTCTTGATTATTACTTTACCTGAAACATCCTCTCCTAGTCCTCTTATAGAATTAACTATTTCATCCACTCTTTGAAGATAATCAACAATCTTTTTTTCTTCCTTCATCTTTAGTTCTTCAAGCTGACCTCGAAGATTTTGCAGTTTGGCCTCCTTTACCTTTACATCTCCTTCATGTAGATTTTTTGCAACTTGTCCCATGTCTCTTTTGTACATGTGCAGTGCATAACTTTGACAAAATCTATATCAGATAGGCTACTTAGGATAGCATTCTTGACTTTGGCGTTGTACTCATAATCCTTTTTTGCATCTGGGTCTGTAGGAGGAACTTGAGGAACAGTATAGCCATTTTTAATTGACATATAGACATCAAAACCTAAGGAGGATATAAAGGTTTCCATTCTTTTTCTCTAAAAGGAATAGTTTGTACCATCAAACATTGGTGCTTTAGCAGAGGAGGATTCATTTATAGCCATTGTGTTCACAGACCAGAATCTGTCCAAGCTGCATAAAGCTTATCTAATAGGGAACCTAGTGCTCTTATACCAATTGAAAGAACACAATTGACCACTAAGAGGGGGAGAGGAGTGTCTCAGTGATCACAAAAAAAAAATTCTAATCAATCAAAACATCGATAACAGAAATGTATAGAGATCAAAAACACATTCACACATAGGACAAACACATAAAACCAAATATACAAGGAAAACCCACGATGGGAAAAACCTCGGTGAGAAAAGTTACTTGAGTCTACTGATCTAATCCAGCCTTACAATGAAAACTTGAGTACAAATTTTATGGGCACCAACCCAAAGGAGCACCAACCTCTGAAGTTTATGTGCACCAACCCAAAGGAGCACAGACCCCTGATTTGAGCACCCACTCAGATGATTGCAATAAAAAATATTCAATTACAATTTAGCACCTTATTACAAATGAAGTTTTGTAGCTCGCTATTGTTTTGTTGCTTGATCACAGTGTTATCCTTCTCTACCTCTGTGTTATGTCGATACTTTGATTTCTGATCTCTGCAATCCAACTCAGTCCTTTGCCCTTTGTCCTCTTCTTATTTCTGCACACAGCTCTCTTTGATCTCTGCTACTCTAGTTTTTGCTCTTTTCTCTCCACCTCTCTTCTTTTTCAGCTTCCAAGTCTCTGCTCTTTGTCTTCTTCTTCACCTCCCGCACTCAACTCTCTTTTTTTTTACACACAACACCTTCACACACCTTTCACTTAACAGTCTACTAGGTACACAAAATATTTTCCCTTCAAAATTGAAAGACAAAGATATATTCTTGAACTTCCAAAAAATTTGTCCTACAGCCTACTTGGCCGCCAACATTAATTGCATCTTCGTCTTCTTTTTTATTAAACTCTAAGATATGATTACTACATTTAGTAATCTTCACCTAACCTGTGTCTTGGTGTCTTGTCGACTAGAGATTTTCTGGTATTCTCATGGATGTGATATTTCAATGACAGAAGATCTTTAGATCTTTTGGAGCCACTCAATAGTCTGCAACTTGATCTCCATTAAATGCAACCTTCTGCGATCATTTCATATTAGACTGTAAACTACCACATTTGGTGTGTCCAAGTAACCAATCTTTGTTAGTAGTACTCTCCTTTCATCCAAATGGAAATTGATTTGTCTCACATATTCCATGTGCTCAACATCCTCCTATGTGTCATCGGGTCAGCCTTGGTCAACTATCCACGTGCACCACTTCTGAGTTGGCATTGGATGAACTTCTCATCGTAGTCTCTCCATCACAAAATATTCATGCAGGATGGCAATATTGTGCATTATATTCTATTTATCTTTCTCTGCGATATCCTTTTATCATTCTTCTTCATGCTGAGTGATAGCGGGATTCATCAATCATCTTCTTTCTTTTTGCTCTGCAAGGTCATCTTACATCAGATTTCCTTCCTGCAGGCTAGTGGGATACCGTCTCTTCACTGTGGTTATGACCCCCATGAGGTCATCCTTCTCTAGTCTTCTTGGCCATGGGATAGAGGGGTGTGTCAAACTTCTTTGTATTGGTTACCTTGCAATGTCTTTTGTCTTTCATTTTCCTTCTCACGGTATGGCGGGATGCCTCACGCTTCTTCCTTTTTGTTACCTTGCAGGGCTTTCCTACTTCATAATTCCTTGTTGTAGGATAGCGAGGGCATCACCCTTCTTTGACTTTCTTACCTCGCGAGTCCATTTCTTTCATGTCTTCATCGCCACAGGGTAGCGGGGAACCTTGACCTCCTTCCTTTTTGTTTCCCTGCAAGGTCATCTCCTTTTGGTTTTTCTTAGCACAGGATAGCAAGCACCTTAACTTGCTTCGCTTTTATTTTCCTCATGAGACAATTTTAATTCGCTTTTCTCTAGTGTGGGATAGCGGGGGACCACATTTGCTACACTTCTATGCTACCCCATGAGGTTGTTTTTATTCCAATCTTCATGTTGTGGGATAGCGGGGAAGCCTCACAAACGTTGTGGTTACCTCGCAAGACTATTTTACTCACATTCATCTTGTCACAGGATAGCGAGATGCCAGTTTCTTCATTGTGGTGATTTCCTCGCGATCTCGTTATTCTTCCATCCAACACATCGAAATGGGAATGTCGGTATGACTCAAGGGATTTGCAAAGCCCAAAATGGAGTCTCATCGAAAGGCATAATCATGCCAAAATACATATCGTTAAGACACATTTGAAGTCGCTCTAAAACAGGGATGTCGATATAACATTGGGTGACTGCAAAAGCCGACAGAGGTCTCACTAAAAGGCCGACTCACATCAAAACGCAAGGACGTCATAGAGACATGAAAGATCTCACAATGAAAAGCTATGTCCATTGATGCCCAACCAAAATTGACTCGAATCCAACTCAAACCAACACCTCTGCAACTTGAACCAAATCAATCTGCATCTGAACATGTTGACATCAATGACAACTAATTCCAACAAAAGATACTTTGTTTGTTGTAGCATGTGGATAAGTCTAGTCTCACCCCTTCCGGTTGAGCCAACTTTTCAATCAATTTGGTGCAGATATATATTGCCATCATTATTATGTGTTAGATGTATGGTTGTTGAAAAACAACTATTTTTGTGTACTATATGCAAAAAGACTGTGGATATGTATTGTGTGCAAATCAAGTATAGCAGCTTATGTACTTCAAAGGAACTGTAATATATGCATATGTCCAAATGAAACTACAACTGTTCAAATTTTGTATACACCATACTCCGGTTGTAAGCCCCTCTTTTGTATTTTGGAAAGTGAGTCCAACTGGCAATGAGCCAAACAACTAGGGAGCCACCTCTGTATTGTGTAACTGGTTACATATTACACTATTCCTAATAGAATTATCTCTTCTTGGTTTTTCCCTGTACAAAATCTAGTGTTATGTGTTGTCCCTCCATTTTATTTATTGCATTTAAATTATGTTATGTGATTGGTTAATTAAGTTTGAATAAGTTCAGGGGAATACTGATTCAACCCTCCCCTCTCAATATTCCGGTTATTCTACAATTGGTATTAGAGCCAAGTCCTTTAGAAGAGCCTAACCACTCAAAGGCGATCCGAAAAGTTGAACTTATGGATTTGAACGATGATTTGAGAAATGGTCTTGAAGAACTTGAGGCAATAGAATCTAAAAGCAAAGATCTGAAGGAGAATGCCCAACTAGCTAATCAATGCATCAAGAAGCTAAAAGAGTATATCCAAAAATTTAAGATAAGACACAAAGAAGTCAATGGGGAGCTCAAACAAGCAAACAACACTATTGCAAATCTGAGAATCAAAGATGAAGACAATGAGAAAACTAAGGAATACCTGAACAAAATGGTGAAATGCAAATCAGAAGAATGTGAGAGGCTAAAGAAAAAAGTAATATTTCTCAAAGTAGATCTCGAGAAAAAAAAGAACCAATGGAGCAATATTGAATTCAATAAACCTAACATAATAACGAATGCAAAGGAAGCTTCAGAAACCAAGAAGGAAGAAAAGGATGAATCTAGTGGTGGTTCACAACCCAAAGAAGATTCATCTCTGATAAAAATAGTTGTCACCAAGGAATAAAAAGGTAAGTCTCTATTCGAGTAATAGGTAAGTATGAAAAACACCTCTTTTAAGTAGGACATAAGGCAGTAGAATGTAGAAGTAGTCTATATCAAACTTCTAATCCATTTTTTGGTAGATGTTACACATGCAATAAATATGGTCATAAATCTAATCAATGTAGGAATCTAGTTATAAATCGGAATAGACATAATTACTTTAGAGGAAGATGTTATACACATGCAATATTTTTGCACATAAAGCTAACCAGTGCAAGTCAAGACAAAATCTAGCAAACATAAAATATCACAACTGAGATAAACCCAAACATTTGGCAAGACAATGCAGAATAAAAAATGTTCAAAATCAAACCCAACCAATAAAAAGAGTCAATTTCGAAGATGTCAAAGCTGAAATGAAAAATATTTGGAGAACAAAGGAGACCGCAGATACGCCAGCATCCAGCTTCGGTGCAGGCACTTCATTCGGAAATTAGAAAAAAGTTTGTGGCTTTGGCCAAGGGGAAGTAATGATAAAGCATATTCTTATCCCCAACCAAAGTTGTATGAGGCCATAATACTGACATGAGAGAGCATGGAGAGATTTGGTAGTCAATATCATAACTCAACAGGATCTGACAGATTGTTGCGAAAGTTGAAAATATAGAAAACAACTCATGTGTGTTTAATGCAAATCTCTTGACGGAAGAATATAAGGACACCACCGCATTTAATTTCTCTTTACCTTGAATTAAAGAAGAATTTAAGAGTTGTGAAGGTGATTAAGGCAACAAGTGTTCTTAGGGTTTGATCAGGGTTAGCATTTTGCAGAATCAGTGATCATGGAAGCTCCCACCGTCCTTGATGTTGCTTCCAAGCCCCGACCTGTTGGCTATTGACACTCATCTGGTGGTTTTCAATGGTTGATTATTGATTTAGGGTTGTCATTGATGGCAACTCGTCATAGAGATTTGATCTGGATGTTGTAATTCTTCTTATCCAGAAGCAAGTGTTAACAGGTAGCTTGTCAACTGGTATTCCAGGATGAATAGAGCAGTTTTGGGTCCAGAAGCTTTCAGGTGATTGCGCTGCATTGAATCATGTTTGGGTTGATTCAGCCGACATAGACACATCATTTTATTATTGTTTTGGTGATCCGCATTTATCTTTGGTGATATGGTCAAGCCGACATGTGACTACACGTTACACTAGCAGACTGACGTGGTAAAAGATCTATTTTGTGATTGTCGGTATATAAGTTTGGTGTGGATGACCTTTTGGTGTATGGTATGATTGTATGCGAGTGAGTGGTGATCGAGAATCATCTTTGGCGCAGTTTCACGTGCGCATTCTTGATTCGATAGCTGACTAAGATAGTGAACAAGGTAGAACAGAGCAGAACAGAGAAGGTGATCCAGTCAGTATATTTGGAACTCAATTGGAACTCATCCAAGCATTGTAGAGGCTACTTTAGATTTCATTCACTATAATTCATCATTGTAATTAATTTGTAAGGCAGTGAGTCTTCCCTGAGGGTTGTAGCCTTCCGGGTTATTGTAATTGAGCAGTGATCTCTAGGCAATGTGCCTAAATGCTTGTGTATTCCCCACATTGTAATATTATTTTTCTACTGGCCATAGTGGAATAATATTGTGGGTTCAAATACCACCATGTTTTTTCCCATTTGGGTTTCCATGTAAAAATATGGTGTTATTCTCTTGTGGTTGTTTGTTTTATGTTTATGCATTTCAGTTTCATTTGTTTGCTTCTAGTGGTTTAATGTTAAATTTGAAAATCTGCTAACCAGTAGATCACTGATTCACCCCCCCCCCCTCTTAGTGATCCCTGATTCCAACAATTGGTATCAAATCCTAGTTCCTCTAAGGAAGCTTAACCGCTTGAGGAAGGCCTGGGAGATTGATTCAATGGACTCTAGTTTTCATAAACAACTCAGTGTGGCACTTGAGGATCTTGATGCAGCAAGAAATGAGATACGTACCTTGAAGAAAAACCTAAATGTTGTTGATGATTTCATTAATGACTTGAAGGATCAAGTGAACACTTCAAGAGACGAGGAAATAACTGATGGACAAGATGAAGGAGAAAGAAGATCAGATCATGGAATACCAAGATAAAGCTGATGAAGTTAACAAGCTTGAAAGACAGAATGTTGCCTTGAAGAATTAGATGTTATCCATTGTGATGAGGATGACTAAGGAGATTGAGGACTGGAAGAAGAATGAAGAGAATTTGGCACAATCATTGAAGGAAAGAGTTGATGAATGCTTCAGGTTTACCTATGAGAATGATCAATTGAAACTTAAGTTGACAATGTCAAGAAATAATGGTCAAGAACTTAAGAGACAGATTGCTACCTTAAGGGGTGAACTTGCTACTACTAATGATTACAAAGACAAATTCAAAGCTATCTCAGCAAGGCTTTATGAGATGTTGGAAAGTCGGAGACACGGAAAGGACATGTGAGGACTTTGATTTGAGAAAGGTGAATCCTCCAAATCTTGACAAGACATTCAAAATCTAATCAGAAGAAGAACAAAAATCATTCGGTAAGACAGCCTAATGCTCATAAATTCAATGGTAGATGCTTTACTTGCAATAAATTTGGTCATACAGCGAATCAATGCAGAAGTGGATGAATAATGGAATGAACAACATGAACAATATTCCTACCTTTACCGGTCAGTGTTCCATATGCAATAATTTTGGTCACAAGTCAAATATGTGTAGAGCAGTAATGAATAACTTCCAAAACAAAAGGTGTTATTCTTGTGGGATGTTTGGTCATATCTCTAACCAGTGCAGGATGAGACCAAATCAGATGAACTTCAAACCTATGCAAAAAAATGATGTTTGTCATGCATGTAATAAAATCGGTCACATTGCAAAGTACTACAGAAGCAAGAACAGTGCTGTAGTAGACAAGATCAAATTAGATGAGAAGGGAAAGGCGAAGGTAGAAGAGATCAAAGTCAAGAATGAGAAGATGTGGGTCAGAAAAGATGAATCTA
Organism: Cryptomeria japonica; assembly: GCF_030272615.1. Lineage (NCBI taxonomy): Eukaryota > Viridiplantae > Streptophyta > Pinopsida > Cupressales > Cupressaceae > Cryptomeria > Cryptomeria japonica. Next base: position 465,203,294 of record NC_081407.1, read on the forward strand.
ATGCAGAAAATGGATCTGCGCCCAAATCCAGTGCAGGGTCTTCATCCAATAACTAGGGCTTTATGTCTTAGTGGGAACTTTTCATGCAGATTCTAAGAACCCCCTCTTTGGTGATCTACAATCAATTTCGGAAGGTTGCAGAAGGCTTAAATCACATGTGCAGATGTTATTTGGAAGTTTCAGAAGAGATTAGGTGCTCTGGTAAGGAACTATATGAAAATCATGGTAACCGGTTGTATTTATTGCAATCGAAAATTAGGTTTAAAGACATTTGAAAGTTTCATTTGTCACAATGCGATCAAGTGAATAGTGTAGAGAAGTAAAGCGAAGTGATTTGGTGATTCCAACAGCGATTTCAATGATCCTAAGTGAATTTTTGTGCCCGGTTACAAATCAAGGTATTTATCTGTTCAGGCTTTCAGTTTTCGCAAACCCTAAAATTCGAAATGGCTTCAGCTTTTGGTATTGCTACCTCATTGGTCATGGAGATTAAGGACAATGCCAGACCTATATTTAAGAAACACCCTTTCAAGTCGGTTGAGGATGATCCAAAAGGTGCATTTTCTTCGGTACCCTATGACGTGCTTCACAATGAAGACATTAGGGCATACATACATTGTGATCTTGAGGAGCTTGGCAACGCGGATATGTTGGACCTGTATAACAATCATTTTGCGAACAGCCTGGGAAACCTCAAACTAGAGTACAAGGTGCTTCAGGACAAGGATTTTTCACAATTCGTCCATTTTTTGTTGTTTGATGAAGCAGAGTGGATCTGGTACATTCTCAGTCAAGTTCATGATGAGTTTATATGGCTTGATAGGCCCCACAAGATTACCAAACAGGCAATCTGAGCCATCACATGGCTCAGTGAGTTTGGTGAAGTACCTATCCTGAGGAAAGTGTCAAATGACACAGTAATAGTGACTATTGGTTCCAAATTCAACAGCAGAGCAATGACCATAAACGACATTCTGGAGAATGATGTGAAGTTTGCATCAATGGTGGTCAGTTACAAGGTTTACCAGTCAAGAAGACACAACTTTGTCTCTGATACTACCATTTACTCTGCATATCAGATGTTGAAAGAAGACAAAAGGTATGACCTGTGTACAATCCTCCTGAATAAATTGATGATCAATTTAAAGAAAATTAAGCAAGATAAAAAGCACACTTTCAAATACGGAACTCTTCTTATTTTCTTGGCCTTATATTTCCTGAATGATATACCCAGTGTGAAAGGAAAGGTCCAATGGGCCTATGATAGACCGGTCACTATGCAAATTAAAGAGAGATTGTGGGGAGTAGGTGGTTCTACAATGAGAATATCTACTCTCTGGGGATATTTCAAATCTTTCCAAGCTGCAATGAAAAGCAGAGAGAGAATCCCTAAGGAAATTGTGAAAAAGTATGAGCAAACCATATGCTTCATGGTTGACAAGGATCAATGTCTAATGGAAGTTGTAGAGCCCATAATAGTATGGATCATGCCCATGGGGTATGAAGTTGACTCTGTCACTCTTGAGGCTTATGCTTAACAGTTATTGAGTCAACCGGTTGATCCTAAGGAAGGGAGATTTAGAACATACAAGGAGAAGGATCTTAGTTTGCACATGCAATTCACTGTACCTGCCAGGAAAAGAAAAGTTACAACGATGACTAAGGAGGTGGCAGCTCATATGGGATTCACCCAAGAGAAGGTGAAGAAAGAAAGAGAAAGGCATGCACGGAAAGAGGCCAAAGAGGAAACCAAGAAGCCTAATGTTGATATGTTTCCCTCTAAGGTCAAACCAAAAGAAACCAATTCTGCTTCTGCTTCGGTGGCACCATCTTCAGAACCTAGCCCATCCGGGAAAAGTGTGTTGAAGCAGAAGGAGAAGTCCAAGAAGACTTATGTTGTTGTGTCTCCGGTGGTCTCTGAAAGAGAGTCTAAGGAAGAAGCAGGATAGGCGAAGAACAAAGGTGAGTTTGTGAGAGTGGTGAGGAAGCCACATTCCTGTGGAGCCCAACAAAGAAAGAAGGCAAAATCTGATCATGCTCCTACCGGAAGGCCCAAAAGAGGTAGAAAGGTCAGGAGTCAACTTGACAAAGACCTTGAGTTTGGTAACCTACAAGGTAAGTACACAATTTTTCCTCCATTGTCAACAGATTAGCTAATAGATGAAATAATAGTTGATGGAAACTTAAAGAATATTGGAGCTTATTATGAGAATTTATATGAAGGAGATCAGAGAAAAGTGGAAGAAGCAGTTGTATTATACTTGCACAATTTTAGCAAAACATTAATTGAGTTGGAGAAGAGCATTCCCAAGGATTTGTACAATCTTATTGATGCAAGGAGAATGACAGCAAGCAAAACAAACAAAGAGATGAAAGAGAGAGAACTAATAAATGTCTACACCTATATCACTAATGAAGAAGCCAAGAGGCTTATTGAGGAAGCGAATAAGAAAGAATTTAGAAGCAGAACAGAGTGAATAGATTAATGATTGGAAAGGTAGAGGAGGTGAGGAAGGAGACAGAAGACATCTGGAGAAAGATAATTGTAAATGATCCTTTGTATAAAGATGCTTTCAAGTCTTCTTAGTCGGTAGAAAAAAAAGGTGTTTCTGGTGGTTAGAAGGATGAAACTCAGACTGAGGGACATCCGGAAGATCAAGGTAACACAACACTTGATGCTAAGACCGGTGATAATCCTCTCGTGGTGGACAGTTCAGCAACCCCTAAGATTCCAAAGGATGATACTGCACCAAGTGGCAACACCGGTGCAAAAGATAAAGGGGATAAGCGAGAGAAAAAGGATGTTGGGAGTACAGAGGCTAAGGTCACTGAGGTAGATAAAGGGAAAGGAGTAGTTGATCCAGCAACTGTCACTCCTCTGGTTACTATGATCCCACCTCAGATCCATATCAATCTTGATGGTCCTGTTAACCTTGGACAAATGTCTCTTGCAAAAAAGCTCATGCTCGTAGTTGTTGTGCAAGCCCAAGCCAGTCATGATTTGGTGAAGTCGGAGTCTGAAGATAAGAAGCTCATTTTGATGTCGATAGATGTTTTGCAGAAGGTGGCTCCAAATGTACAGTTTGATTCCAATAATAGCTCCTCCGGTCAATTATTGCAGTTAATTAACAGTGTAACTACAAATTTTTATTCTTTAGAGAAGTTTGCAGCTCAAAAAGTTTTGGATAGATTTTAGGATGTTAGGATGTAGACATTTCGGAAGATGATTGAGGATGATAGAGTGAGACTAAATAAGAGACTGCAAATTATTTCTTTTGCATTGTCAAAAGGCGGTAAATTGTACAAGTCTTGTCTAATTTTGTCTAAATTTATTGTAGATATAGACAATCATATAGGTGTTTGCCAGGGATAGCTTGATAGTATTTCACAGTCCTTTGACCCAAATATAGCTCTAACCAATAGTGTTCAAGGGAAGATTATAGATCTAAATGATCAGATCTCAAGCCTCCAAGCAGACAAGGACAATTTTTTGAGAAAAGTTGGTGAACTCCATAACCTAATTGCCCCCCAGTTGGACACCATGTTGAGTAATAAGGTAGATTGTATGAAGGAAATGGTCCAGCTTGTCCCATCTGATCTAAAGGAATTAGAGATTCATGCCAGTGTATTCAGTGCATTCATCACAGTTTTGGATAACTTTAAGAGCGGGTAGGATACTCACCTAGGATTTTTGAAGACTATTTATACTGACATCTTCAAGTATTTGTAAAGTTTCTGGTGAATATCTCTGTATATGTTTTGGAGCACCCCATATTTGGCATTGATGTCAAAACAGGAGAGAAACGGTGAAAAATGTACAGAAGAGTGTAATTATAGATTTCAGAATTCTTTGTCTAAGGGGGAGCCTTCGAAACTCTTTTGATTTGGTATACAGTGCACAACACTTAGCCATTTTTTTTCACCAGTGTTGCCATCAATGCCAAAGGGGGAGATTGTTGGAAATTGACACTCATCTGGTGGTTTCAGGTGGTTTCTAGTGGCTGACTATTGATTTAGGGTTGTCATTGATGGCAACTTTTCCAAGATATTGGATCTGGTGGTTGTAATTCTTCTTATCTGGAACCAAGTGTTAACATGTAGCTTGTCAACCAGTATTCCAAGATGAACAGAGCAGTTTTGGGTTCGGAAGCTTTCCCGTGATTGTGGTGCTTTGAATCGTGTTTCGGTTGTTTGAGCTGACATAGAAACATCATTTTATTATTGTTTTGGTGATCCGCATTTATCTTTGGTGATCCAGTCAAGCTGACATGTGACTACATGTTACACTAGCAGGCCAACATCGTAAAAGATCTATTTTGTGATTGTCGGCATATAAGTTTGGTGTGGATGATCTTTTTGGTGTATGGTATGATTGTATGTGAGCGAGTGGTGATCAAGAATCAGCTTTGGCATAGCTTCACATGTGCATTCTTGATTTGATAGCTGACTGAGACAATGAACAGGGTAGAACAAAGAAGAACAGAGAAGGTGATCCAGTCAATATATTTGGAACTCAACAGGAACTCATCCAAGCATTGCAGATGCTACTTTAGAGTTCATTCACTGTAATTCATCACTGTAATTAATTTGTAAGGCAGTGAGCCTTCCCTGAGGGTTGTAGCCTTCTAGGTTATTATAATTGAGCACTGAGCTCTATGCAATGTGCCTGAATGCTTGTGCATTCCCCATATTGTAATATTGTTTTTCTATTGGCCATAGTGGAATAATATTGTGGGTTCAAATCCCACCGTGGTTTTTTCATTTGGGTTTCCACATAAAAATTTGGTGTTATGCTCTTGTGGTTGTTTGTTCTATGTTTCTGCATTTCAGTTTCATTTGTTTGCTTTTGGTGGTTTAAAGTTAAGTTTGAAAATCTGCTAACCAATAAATCACTAATTCACCCCCCCCCCACCTCTCAGTGTTCCATGATTCCAACATGACCAATATTCATGAAGACACCATACAAAGTGATAAGAGACTGATCCTATTGGAGCATTTTCAAACATACTGATTGGGGTTGTTCTAACAGAAGATGTTAGGTCTTACATCCACGTCAAGCTGGAAGGATTTGGGCATCATCGAAAGATATTAGATCTATCGACTGAGAAGTTGACTAATGAGCGTGGTCAGGTAAAATCAGAATTTACTAACCTAGTCTAGAAGAATTTGAACACATGGAATAATTTTCCCGATTTCCGTCATGATGACAAGTGGGTCAAGCTAGCGATGAGCAAGTTTCATGATGGGTTTCTCTAGTTAGACCAAACCCACATGATAACCAAGGATGTAATGAAGTCCATAATATGTCTGATTGACTCCTGAAGAGGAGAAAAGATTAGTGAGGAGGATTTAGTTAGCAAACCATGCAAATCAATCATAGAAACATATGAAATTGAAAGACATAATTTGAATCACACAAAAACAAGAATGAGATGCATATACCTCACAAACCTTATACCTTCTCCTTCGGATGGAGCTTGATGAAGTGAAGGCGCCCTTGGATGATGCTCCACTTGATGTGCTCCTCTTGCTTGCTTAATGTGGATGGCTTTCCAATGTTGTGCACAAAATGAGATGGATCTTGAGGGATGATAGGGATGAGATGATCAAGTATGGATGGGAGATTATTTTGACATGATAAGGATGCTAAGATGACTTTTCTAGGCTCAAATTAGCAGCATAAGATTACTAAACTTAGAGATGGAGAATGAAGGGATGGAGTCCTCAATTTATAGGAAGAGGAGAGGAAAAATGGATGGTTATGATGGATTCAAGATGAAGGGATAAGATTTCTTGTGAGCTCACACAAGGCCCAAGAGAGGGTGTGGAGACCAAGAGATATGCTTTAAAGGCATTTCTTGTCTCCACACTCCTCAAGGTGCATTGGGAAGACTTCCCAATGTGCCTTGAGAAGAGCAAGGGATTTGACATTCCTTGAAGAATGGGGAGGAAGAATTTAAAATTCTCCAAAAAGGGATGATTATGGGGATTGGAGGAATAAGAAGGAATTAAAAATTCCTTGGGAGAGGAGATGCCCAGAGGAATGTGGGATTTTGAAAATCTCACATTCACCTAGGAAAAGAGCATTTAAAGCTAGTGGTTGGATGGAAGGGACAAGGAGTTGACTTTATGGCTAATCATGATGATTAGCCACTAGCAACTCATTAGGAGGGGGATTAGAGGAAAGATTAGGTGGGATACGATTTGTAGGAGGATTTGACTAGGAGAGAGAATGAGTGGAGGGAATTAAAAATTAGAAGAATAAGGTTAAGTGAGTTTAGAGAATTTCTAGAAGACTTTATTAAGTTAATGATGAATTAGGAAGATGATTTGTAGGAATCATGAAGGTTAACTAATTAATTGAAATTAATTAGCTAAGAGGAAGATTTATGAGGATTTAATTTTTAGAAGAATAAAGAGAGAGATTGATTTATTAAATAAATCAATTACATACTATAGTGACAATATTAATTATAATTAATTAATATTGAGGAGAATTTTAATTAACATAATTAATTATGTGAGGAACTAAAAATAATTAAAATAATTATTTTTAAGTGTCTACAACTCTAGTGGAATTCTCGGACCAAAATCTGCCAAGAATAAGGTTGTTACGAACTTGACTGGTGCTACATTTAACAAACGTTCCTTGGCAATTGACAATGTCAAGAATATGGTGGCTAAGTACCTGTCGACGATGGTCAAAAATAAAATCTATTTCACAAACATGGAAAATTATATTTCAGCCACTGCAGTTCACATGGCATATAAAATGGCGGAACTGAATAAGGATTTCGACCTCTATGAAATCCTGCGTCAGCAATTTCTGAAGAATTTTGTTCAATGTTGAGAGAAGAAACACTCGTTCAAGTTCAGAACCCTAGCCCTGTGCATCTTATTCTATTTCATGCAAGCATTACCCAATCGTGGTAGGGTTTTATGGTCACCAGACACTCTGGTAGCCCATCAGATCACGGACAAGCTTTGAGGGTTCATCAATGAAAAGACAAGAGAAGAAGAGTGTGTGGCTTTCTTTGTCGTTTTTCAGATGAATATGTAGAACAAAGACAAAAGTTCGAAAGAAATTGTTGTCATGTATAAAAAATGACATTACATTTGTGATTACATCTGATAAATGCTATATTGAAGCAGTGGTGCCCAGAAAAGTCTGGGTCCCCCCATTCAAGTATGGAGTATCTCCTGATATGCTTGAAGGCACAACCAAAGTTCTCTTTGAAATTCTGGTCGATGAGTCTCAAGAACGATTTGGGACTGCAGATGAGAAATCTTTGCAGGCCCGGATAGAGCTCACCCAGAAGGGCCAAGAAAAGGCAGAGAAAAAGGTAATTCAAGAATCTTTGGATAAAGCAAAGCTGATTGAAGAAGAAACCTATTAATTTAGGCGTTCTAGAAGACTTGGTGCATCCAGAACAGGTAAATTTGCTCAGAAAGAGCTTCCCTCGTCAAGCTCTCCGAAGAAGAAGATTGAAAACAAGAGTAATACCATTGTTTTGGAATCTAAGGAAGAGGAAGAAGCAGAGCAATACCAGATACATGTCTGGAAATCCAAAGGGAAGAAGGTCAAGAAGTCACTCGATGCAAAAAGTTTTTGTGAATCCCTTGCTCAAGGCACAAGTCCAAGTGAAGTAGGCAATTTGTTCACTAAGGCTAATGTTGAAGATCAAAATAGTATAATTAAAGCCTTTATAATGTATTGTGTAAAGTATGATGTTGTAATTGATCAATTTAGGAACATCGTTCAAAATAAATTGTATGATTTGATAATGGTCAGACAAATTTCTAAAGAAGAGGAACGAGCCATTATAGATCATGTGTTTGAGTTAGTCAATTCAGCCCTCTCACAAGATAATAAGGCCACCTTGATTGAAGCATGCAAAACTGAGTTAAGATCCAAGAAAACTCTAGATGGTCTCATGCTTAGTGAGACCAATGCTAAGAAAAACTTCAGAATGAGATTATGGAAATTGTTATGATGATTGCAAAGAACCTTTGTCTATTCCCCTCTGCTTATGGCATCATTACTGGTATGTCTCAGGATGTGCATGTTGTCGCCCCTGAAGATAAAGATAATCCATCTAATAATCATGTTATGATCCAGTGAATGATGTGTCTACCATGGAAAACACTATGGATAATGTTATGAGCAGTAGTATGGATATTCCCAGAACTTCTAAGGTCCATCCAATCAACTCTAAGTTCGACAAGGGCAAAGAGATTGAAGGTTTTGTTGATAATCGAGTATCTAATAAGGATGAAAGGAATATACTCAAACCTAAATGCAATACCCCATCAAAAGTTAAAGAAGATAATCTGGCAAAAAAGTCCAGCGTCCAGGTATCTATAATTGGTACCAATCTTGGTTCAGTTGATGATGTTTGGAAGAAAATATTCTTTGTTCCTTTAATTATCCCACCTATTACATCTTCTATGCAATCAGTTGACTTTTCTAACGTTGATCCGGTTCAAAAACTTGAGATTGGAGAAGCATTCATTTCCTCTACTGGGCAAGATTTCTGAAAGAAAGACAAGATTATTGAAGATCTTATGGCATCACTTCATGCTATAGTTCCCAAGTGTCAATTGGATTCGAACACTCCCAATGCAGAAAAATACAAGATGTTGATCAATTCATTGGGCAGACATGTAGAGAAAATAAGAGAAAAATATGAAAAGGATAAAGTTGATGACAAAGGAAAAATCTTATAGGAATTCAAGGCTAAATGTGAATCAGCACGTCTTCAACTTTCTCAGCGTATCTCTCAAGGCCAATCTTATTTAGAAAATGGTGATATATTATTTGCTTTCAATCTTCAGTGGTCGAATGCCACTAAGAGTATCAAAGATGAGATGAACATCATTGAAGATAAGATCCAGTAGGCTTGGTCAATTTCAAACTATCTAAGGATTTATTGAGCTCTGGAAGGGTAAAGATTGAGGAACTTCATGATAGGTACTATGAGCTATAGCAGCAAAGGGATAATATCATTATTTCCTTAAGTAAGCTAAGAGACTTGAGCAATGAAAGTGTTTCCTTTATCAATTGAGCCCTCTCTCGTGCCACCCAGTTCTCATACTCTGATTTTGGTTCCATTCCTGAGGCAAAATAGTTGCATGCATCCCTATTGGCACATATCGAGTTTATGATAGAAGCTATTTCTCACTGGGACAAGCACAAAGACGCTTGGACTGCTCACGCTCAAAATCTTAAGCAGTCCTCTGGAAGTCAGTGATTGTCCCCATTAAGGGGGGTTTCAGTTTTCATTTCGCACTATTTCTAACCTTTTTTTTGACCTTTTGTCATTGTTGTCAAAGGGGGAGTAGTAGGAGTTGAGTTGTCAATAGGTGTTTATTATCTTTTCTATGCAAGAAGACAGTTGGTATTTTTGTTATTATTCCAGCAAACATACACTATATAACTTATATTGCCAGCAATGACAAAGGAGGAGATTATTGACCTATTTGTTATTGTTGTCATTGATGTCATGAATATCATATGTTATCCGACATGTATGTATGTATGTGGTATGCGAAATATTTCTCTATTATGTGTGCACGTATTCAGCTTTACCGGAAGTTTCTTTTGGGTCCGCTCTTATCCAGATATGATGATAACACATGTCTCAAGATGCTTTCGATCTGGTCCTATCTGAATGTGTTGGAAAGTGTGGTCTACTAGTCTACTTGTTGATTAACGCACTCGATAGAAGTCGACACTGCTTAAAGATACTTTGATTGATGTAGCATGTGGATAAGTTCGGTCTCGCCCCTTTCGGTTGAGTCGACTTGTTAGTCAGTTTGGTGCGTATATATATTGCCATTAGTATTATGTGTTAGGTGTATGGTTGTTGAAAAACTATTTTTTTGTACTATATGCGAAAAGACTGGGGATGTGCATTGTGTCCACATCAAGTATAGCGAATATGAGACGACTTATGTACTTCAAAGGAACTATAATCTATGCATATGTCAGATGCAACTACAATAGTTCAAATTTTGTATACACCATAAAGCCCCTCTTTTGTACTTTGGACAGTGAATCCAACTGGCAGTGAGCCACCCCTGTACTATGTAACCAGTTACATATTACACTATTCCTGAGAGAATTATCTCTCCATGGTTTTTCCCAAATTGGGTTTTCCACGTACAAGATTTGTTGTTATGTGTTGTGACTCCATTTTGTTTATTGCATTTAAATTATGTTATGTGATTGGTTAACTAGAAGTTTAAATAAGTTTGAGGCAATACTGATTCACCCCTCCCCTCTCAGTATTTCGGTTACTCAACACATAGTAAATAGTTTGAGGTCTTCTCCATTAATGTAGATTTTTCCTAAGTGTAAAAATTTCATCTCATGTAATAAGGTAGAAGGGATGGCTTTCATATTGTGAATTCAAGGTCTTCTAGCAACACATTGTAACAAGTGTCCTTATCAATCGCATAGAACATTGTTGGAGCCATGTTAGGTCTAAGGGTGAGTAAGATGGTTATTTTTTAAATTATGGTGGCTTTCACATTGGCTTTCCCAAGTAGATGGCTTGACAATAGACGACATTTGTTTTACCATATCCTTATTCTTGTAAGAGGAAAATGGAATGATGTTCATTGTAGCTTCATCATCAACCATGATTCTTTTGATGCATGTGTCATAGATTCAAACTTATAGGCATACGGTAGGAAGGAATATGCTTGAAATTGTTGAACAAATCTAGATTTTACACCTTAACATATAGATGTTTAAGATCTAAATTGATTTATTGATTTATTCCTATGGACTGGGGGTTATGTGATTAAGGTACTTTAATCCAATACCCTCCAAGAGAGTCATAAGATGATCTTGATATTCCCTTAGGAGGTATGTAAATGAAATCATAGTTGATGTACTCTTAAGATCCTCTTTAATATCGTAGGAATGAGTTGACACTAGAGGAAGGTCATCTGTAACAATAGTCTATCCATGTCGTTTAACCAATTAATTTGTAAGAGGTTCTTAGCCTTAACAATTATAGACTAGCTCAACTAATACTAAGATTTTGGTTCCCCAATTATACCTAATTAGTAGAAACACTTGGTCCTTATGGGTTTCAAACAACTACTAACCAAGATGAAAAACTAGTGATTGCAAGGGATAAAGGTTAGAGTGGTTCAAACAATGAGGATGGGGAGGAGAATAAGAGAGCAACACAATAGGGAGAGGTAGAGTGTGAAGGATGGGGGAGGAACCGCATTAAGATACTCTCATAAAATATGATTCCCCTTGATAGACTAAGGCTTTCAAATAATGGAATAAGGAGTAGATGAGTGCAAGTGACCTCTCCCAATAGACAAGAGATCCTAATGAGGACATTTACTTTTAGTTATTTGCTTTCTATACTCTTTATTATATGATTTAAAATTTCTTATGATATGTAGCATGTTTATTAAATATTGTTTTTGATGTGGCTCTAACATTGTCATTTCTTGATGCTTTGATAATGTAAGCATTGTCAAGAGTCAAAAAATTCAATAGATGTCACTCTAATGGATATATATGACACCATTAGAGGGGGTTGAGAGGATTTGTTGGTTGTCATGGACTTGGTTCTCGTTGTAGGATGATATATGGGTGTTTCCTCCCACAAACCATGCAAGTCAAAAATTATAGCTCAATAGGACATAATCATTCGTATAGAGGTTCGAAAAAAAAAATTAAAGAGCACAGTGGCTACAAGAGGTATCCCTAGCCATTGTGCACATTCCCAATCACACATTGGGACAACCATTTATTCTTAGGATCATGGATAAAAGGAGATGACACGTATGAGATTAGAGACAACCATGATTAGATGATGATAGAGTAGAAGGAGCCCCTAGTGACTAAGATTTCATTCATGTATTAGGTGTATAAGGACTTTCTTGGTTTTAATTTGATATATATTGTTTAATCATGACTTACCCCTTGGCATAAGGAGATTCTATACTTGACACATGCAAATACTTGTACACTTTTGATTCTTGGTGTCTCCCTTTATTAAGTTTTTATATTTGAACATTAACAATTGTACATATATAAATATCTCTAATTATTATTGACTTATACCTTGTCGTGCCAAACTTAAATTTGTTGCTTTCTTCATATGGATGGTTTAGAGTTTTTTCTTATAGATTATAAATGTACATTTTATTTTAATTTTTATCTTTGTTGGTAAGTTAGATTTACCATTTCAATAATATGTTGATATCACCATGACTTGTTCTATGGATAGCAACAAATGTTACTATTGTTAGAAAAACTATTGTTTTGAATGTATGGTTTTCTTTTACATTTGAGAGAGGAAAATCCCTCATATGATTGAGATTTTTGTGGTTTTTTAATACTTTTAACCCAAAAGTATAGGAAGAATAAAGGAGAAAAAAAGTTGAAAACCATAAATAGGCCTATACAAGATACTATTTAAATTTCTAAGACATGAATAGGAAGGGGCAAGTAGAAAGAAATTGTCAAACAAACAATAGTAAACAAAGACATAAAGGTCTTTGTTATACAACATATTCAATAGTGTAATCTTACGAAATTTATAATAATTAAATCAAGAAGATTAGATAACCCCTAACTTATGAATGGAAGTAATTCTAGCAATTTGTTAAAAATTTATTTCAATAAATGGTAGTTTCTATCCACAATCTACAAAGGAAAATTGAAGAAATATTATAAGTTGAACATGTGAATAGCCCACAATTAAGAAACAATAATATTGACACAAGGTTCAAAAGTATTATTTTATTTCTTCGAATGTTTTTTATTAGGGGAAAAACAGGTTTTGAAGGGACCCGAAACCCTTTACAACCAGAAAAAGATAGGAACTAGAATCCTCAACCAAAAAGTTGTCTGAATAAAAGGAACAGCAAAGCACCAGACAACCATGGGTAAAAAGGACACCCATAACCAAAAACAACAAAGTTGTAGAAAGAACAACCTGCAGTCAACCAAAAACCATCCCCTGCCCAAGAACCATCAAGGTTTACGTTTAAAATTGCTCTTATGGGATCGGAGAGTCATATCAAAAGAAGGCTTAAAGGACTTAGATTTTTTGCCTTTAACAGGAATCCATCCCTCTTCCACTTGTGTTGCCTTAACATGCCAATCCAACGCACCAAAATCCTGAGAGGGAGAGCCAGCAGTCGTTGTCTCAGCCTCACCAGAACCAACGGACAGCAAAGGCAAAACCTTAGCATCACCAGTCCGCTTCAGTCCGACAGACACAGCCTCACCAGAACCAATAGACGACAAAACCCTGGCATCAGCAGGCAAGATAGCAGATTTGGTAAAAACAAGAGTACCAGCCAAATCAATATCACCAGAAGAAGCCTCATGAGTCTCCTTCACACGGGAGACATCATGAGACACATGCACAGTTTCAGCAGCCCCACCAAGAGAGACAACCGGAGGGGATGCCTCAGGATCCTGTGGTTCCAAAGCAACCACCTCAGAAAAACTCCTAGGTTGATCGGGTAACTTCGACACCGTATAATGTTGTATCGATGCGCCTTTCCACCATGTAGCCTTAGTTGTCTTATTCTCAAACTCACAATGCTCAGCAACATGCCCAATTTTAAAACATCTTCTGCAACGAAAGGGAATCCCTTCATAGTCCAAATATTGGACCCAAGAACCCTTTAAAGAATTAAGTAAAATTTCAACAGCCAGCCCATTTGAGATATCCAGGTCAACAAGTAGGCAGGCAAAAGTGGAGTGGAAAATATCAGAGGATTCAGCATCCACCATCAGAAAATTACCAAGGGTGTCTCCCACTTCCTCTGCAAGAGAATCATTCCATAAATGAAGTGGGAGATTAGGAAGCCGAACCCATATCGGAATCTTATTAAACATTTCAGTAGAAGGGTTAAAATCAGAGTGTCAAGGCTTAATCATCAACAAAGACTTATCCTCCCAGATAAAAAAGTGATCACATAAAATTTTGTCTCTATCCTGGACATTATCAAACTTTGCAACGAAAAAACCCTTAGCCATGGGGAAAATATGAACTTTACACATGATAAGAGGCTCCCAATGTTCAGATATCCAAGCATGCAGCTAAGGAAGAGAAGGCCAAAACCCCCTAAAGCAAAAATATGAACTTTACACATGATAAGAGGCTCCCAATGTTCAGATATCCAAGCATGCAGCTAAGGAAGAGAAGGCAAAAACCCCCTAAAGCGAAAATATGAACTTTACACATGATAAGAGGCTCCCAATGTTCAAATATCCAAGCGTGCAGCTAAGGAAGAGAAGGCCAAAACCCCCTAAAGCGACAGATCGCACCATGTAAAGAGAGGATAGAAGCATTATAAACAATTTCCTTTGTCGTATCATCTTTCAAATTGACAGATATGGCCTTAGTAACCAGAACGAACCCACCAAACGGTCTAGGTTGTGGCTTCCGAGTCACACCAAGCCGCACACCAGCAGCACTGGGACGGGAGGACATCGAGGAGGAGCCCATCACACCCAAAACCCCAGCAGGAGCATCCAAGGGCCAAGAGGCATCAGACTCCCCCTGGACATGAGGATCCACACCAGGCGTCGTCTGAGCATCACCTTGCATAGCCAATGCAGCAACAGAGGAGATGCGAGCAGAGGACGAAGAGTTTGAATTTTTTTGGGCGAGAGACATCGCAGACTCAATGATGTGTAAGAACTTATGTTATGTTGCTCCTTATTTCTTCAAATGTTGAAATGCAAAGTATCTTTACAATTCTTGCATTACTATTGTCTATGAGCAAAAAGTCACTTACATTTGAATATCCCTTATATTAATAATTTCCTCTTTTTGGCCGAATGATAAATACTCTAACTAATTCCTCAAATTATATTTTGTAAATTAAGGTTCACTTTTAAGTCATATTAATTTAGTTAATAGTTACAATATTAAACAAATATAATGAATAATTAGAATAAAGTCCAAAGTAAGTTATGAACTTTGTTGAGGAAAAATGTTTTATCTCCATCAGAGATCTAACCACTTCATGTGATCCCTACATGTTATCATTGATTCCATGACAAAGATCAATTTTCCATGGGCAATCAGAGCCATCACCTTATTGGGAGTTGTGTTGGTCGTTTTTCCAAAAGATGCATCTCTTCAAGAAATCGTTACCATTCCAATAAAGGATCTCATGGGAGGCTATTAAGCCATGTCGTGAATCTCGAGGGGCGATGCTAGACACATTCCAACAATCTACCCCTCTACATTAGATGAGGGATTTGAACCTATGACCCCGCTCTAACACCCACTTCTTAGGAGTTGAATTGGTTGCCTGTGCCAAAAGATGCACCTATTCAAGAAAGTGTACCATTCAAATTAAGGATCTCGCAGGAGGTTGTTAAACCATGTCATGAATCACGAGGGGATATGCTAGACATTTTCCAACACACCTTACGATTGAAAACAGTAATGCTTGTCGAACAAAATTTTGAACTATCAATAAATCATTCATTTCTATGTTGTGTTTTAAGAACTTAGGTAGATTCTTAGGACATTTGATGAGTTAAGAAGTGACAGTATTCAACATTTTCATAGCTTCGAGATCAAACACATTTGTATCAAAGAATTATTCTAAGATTATGTTCTAAAATATTTTCTTAACCCCAACTAGATCCAAAATATTAGTTTCATCCTCTATAAAAATTAGAATTAACCAACCAAAAATCAACTCAAATTTTAGAACCCCATTAAAATATATCAAACTTTGGTAATCTTTAAGAGATCCCTTAAGAATCGATAATTTCCACTCAATGCTTTTGAACCAACTCTAAGAGGTTCTATTCTACTTTAGGAAAAAACTTGTTAAGCTATGAGCAAGTTTCCATCTGTGATTTTCATCTCTTGGATATCTCTTATACACTCCACCCTTGATTCTTTTCTTATCAATTTTCTTTGCCAAGTAAATTTTTCTCACCTCTTGAATGAATTTAAGGTCATCCAATACTATTTCTTCTATCCAAGTTTTTGTAGTTTTTCCAAAACTTTGGCACTTGCTAATTTTAGTAATGGTATATTTATTGATGTTACAGCTAGAAGTGACAGTTGTAAAAAAAGTAATGGTAGTTACACTTACAAGTTGTACATCCATGCCCATTATGAATATAATATATATTGTTAATGTTTGGTCTACCTAGCTTGATCACACTTCACCTAGTTGGTGTTGCTCAATTCCACCAACCTCTCCAGGTCTAACTATGCTCCAAGACCTCCAAGTCCTTCTCAATCTCTTCTAGGGCTTGCTCTTTGCCAATCCCAAAGTGTTTGCAACTAGTGTTTGACTAGGAACCCTATCATCACAAAGTGTCTTCAATATGCTCAATTGTGCCAACTTGACAACAACTTGTCAATTTCAACCCCATACTGTTGTGAGTCATTGCAGAGGTGTGGAGGTAGCATTTACCATGGAATGAATTTCATTTGGGTCCATTTGTGGTTTGCATTCACTATCTTTCTTACTGATTTCACCATTTTGCCTAGAAATAGGGCTACAAGGAATGAGCCCCTATTAGGCCTCCAAAATCCGGTTTTCAAGGGTTTTGAGAGAATCGGTCCAAAAGACCCTGCAACATGTTTTGTTTTTCTTCAAACACTCACCCAACCCTAAGAGATTTTGTTGGTTTTGGTCTTCCAACTCGTCATACAATGCCCTAACCCAAAAATGAGGGTTTGCTAGGGTTTCTAGGCCTTTAACCAGTAGTGACTGGTCAAGTTTGAGAATTGGACATCTACATGACTTGTCAAGGTTTCTCCTTGCTACTGCAACTCTGTATAGACCTCATGAATCATCCCAAATGGATTGGCCAAGGTTTGGTAATCACCTCTGCACTATGCACTCAATTTTCACCCTGTCTTCTCTAGCCGGGTTGCTCTTGGACTCGCCTAGAACAAGGTGGTAACCATGTTAATCTCCACTTCTAGAACTCCTCCCTACATATATACATTGTACAATGGGTTGCCTTCCATGTCTCAACAGGCTGTGATGGTAGCAGGGAGGCATTTTATGGGGCAACCATTTTACATGAAATTATTATTTACAAGCCAAAACTGGTTGTTTGGAAACAAAACAATGAAAGTACAAACTCACACTAACTACAAAGCATGGAATGAAACAAATGACACTAAAGCACACCAAAGAACTACAATCCAAAACTGGATCAATGGATTCAATCCATTTGTATTCACATTTTAAGCAAAATAAGCCAAAAACAGTGATAACAGTCCGAAAATGAGTAGTTTCAGATTGTCAATCATACAAAATCACCCTTCCAACCATGGTAACAATGCAAGAGGAAGTTTAAGTAGTCTTCCCCACGTGTGGAGGCATTCTAGGGCATTGTGCTATCCCTAACTCCGCCGCTAAGCTCCTTTAGGACAAAAGTTGTCATGACAACTTTTACAACTTTCCACATTTTGCTTTGCCAACCTAAACAACCTATTACAAGTCATTACACAAGACTTTTTAAGCATTCCTAAGACCATTCTAAAACTCTCTAATGCTCACACCAAGTTATGCCAGTTTTGACCATCAATAAGGCCATTTCAACTACTCAAACTATCACCTACTCACAAAGTGCAAACCTAGGAAGAAAACCAACTCAACTAGGCCTACACTTGACTCAATTCAAACATCACACACACACCTTGGACCCTCCTGGAGTCCTTATTAGGAACCTGACTTGGCTAAGGTCAGTACAAGCCAGAATTGTAGAAGAACTATGAGCCTAAGTCCTAGGTGCTCCTGCACCATTTATCAATATCCCCTTCATACATAGGTTGACCAAGGTCCATCCTAGATAAATTGTAATTGACCATTATCATATCTTCTTCAATTTTATCAGTGGAAAGCCTAACAATCTCAAAATATTGTGTTTGAAGAAGTATTTATCATTAATCTAGAAGTAATCTTGGTCTTTAGGGGAGTTGGAAGCAAATTTATGATATTATTAAAAAAGGTCTAACAACCTTCGGATACCATTTCTCGAACCCAAGGTAGCGGTAAGTTAGAAACAACCATTTGTGAATTGGGGACAATAGTGTTACATGTAGGGTTGATAATTGTTAATTAACCATTGTATGATGTCTAATAGGATTCGTTTGGTTCGAAGTTAGAATAGGAACTTATGGGGGAGGAGCATATGAAGATGGGATGAGAGAAGGAATACAAGAGGAAGTTAATGGCTGCTACTTTGGAACTAATGAAGATGGAAGGGAACTTCAATCAAGTGTGACAAGCTATTGGGTGGTATCAACTTGGAATAAATAGTTAATGGTTGGAAGAGAAGAGGACATATTTGCTTGAGATGTTAGGCTTTGAGGCTTTCTTATTTCCAACTTTCTAGAAGCACTATCAACACCATAAGAATCCTTAAGACCTTTAAGACCTTATCTCTTAGTAGGATCATCAACACATCCACCACTTGCTAAACTACTCCTTACATGAGTTGTATAACAAGAAAATTATGAGACTAGATGAACCTTTGTTTGCTTTGAGTCTTTGACTACCCTCCTTTTTTAGATTCATTGCTAGTTGTATATTCAATAGTTCTTTTACTAAACCAAGCTCTAGATCTCTTAAACACGTATATAGTGCTTTCTTTAATAGTTGTCATTTGTTTATTAACCCAATTAATAGTTTGTAATGGTAGCATTTGAATTGATTTTTCATACACAAGGTCAATTAGATCACTGTCGTCATCCATAATGCTTCGGGTTACCCAATCTAGATTATAATTCCTCAGTTGATCCACAAAAAAATATTATGGTCTAAATTTTATATTGTTCTTGACATAATATTTGATATCAAATGGAATCCTCTTATCATATAAATGTATTTATAGTTTATTAAGAGTCTTTTCAATATCTTACACATTAGAAGAAGACTTACATAAATAGTAGCTTAGGTCAATTGGGTATGAGATCCCAACTATTATATTGGTTTTTCACTTATTAATCTCGCCTATTTGCCTATATACTTCTATTAAAACTATTTTATCATTAGCAGATCAAAGGAGTTTGGAGGGAGTATCTTCAAAACTGAAAAATTCAAATATGTAAACATGGAGAATTGAATAAAGAACTACCATCCATTGTCATTAAAGTATATTCTTCCACAAATATTCTAACAACAATGTCTCCATTAAACACTCATAGTTAACATCGTAACTAGTAAAAATTTGTTGCTTTTCTCTAACACTAATTAAGGGTAATAATCATATATATGAGTAGTATCGTCAAATCATCCTCTTGTTCTAATACCATGTCATATCTTAACGATTCTTATAGAATAAATATGTATGATGTTAGATAGAAGTGTAAGGTTTTCTCAAGATTGACCGATTGGTCATGAATATTATGCCTTTAGTTTATCTCCAATCAATTAACTAATCTCCTTCATACATGAAGTTGACTAATAGATAAATCTGGCAGCAAAAAGTTAGGAAAAAAACAATAAAAAAATCTCATCATGGCACAAACCTTATTTAGCAGTGCAATCGTGTTATCATGTCATTTTTGTTGTGACCAATCTTGCAATATTTACAGAGCCATTCCTAGTTATGATGATATATATGAAATTGCCTCCACCAAGAACCAATGTGCTTCAAAACACTTGCTTCAATATTCAAAGGGTTCTTGAGAATGCTTTGGATGCTGAAACAATTTCAAGAACTCTTTATTTTCCAGAGAGAAGGCTCCAAAGTCATTGAAGAGAACTTAGCATATTTCTTGGTTCAAAAATCAACTAATTGGCTAAAATGGGGTAGATAGGGACACCTCCCAAAACTTTATTTTTTTTACTAAGCATTAAAATACAAATTTGGTGTCTTGACTTAACTCATCAAGGGAAGGGAAAGTCAATTTGAATTCATAGGGTAGGAAGATTTCACTTCACGAAAGGTAACTAAGAGGAGGATAACATAACCAATGGGGAAGGACGATGATATAACTATATCGAAATGATCAAATATTTGTGTTTAAAGCAAGGGTAACAATTTTTCAATTCTATGATGTTTGTATGGAGGATATTAATGATGGACTCGCATATTTATAATCTTTACAAATGTATGGGTTCACTTTTCTAGGCTTTATTTGATAATAATATAGATATACTTTGGACACTACGATTGCTCTTCGTAAGATTTTTAACTAAGTGGTTTACAGGTTGAGTAGCATATAGCTTTCTCACTAGACTTCTAATATGTGAGATTGTAAGGGAATCAAGGGGGGAACAGGGAAAATGAAAGGGATGATCTAAGATAAATTTAAAAAGGAAAAATAATTACTCCAAATCTAACTAGCCATTAGACTAACACTAGGCATCATCCAGTAATTACCTTTGTAAATGCTTCCCAAAATTCGAGGAGTGAGAGATAATAGGTCATTGTGGTTAAGGAGAGCGTCCTCAAATAGGGTAGCCTTTTGAAAGTGAATATGATTCTTGGTTGATTCACATAGTTTGTGTATGTATGTGATTCTTATATATTATTTTTCTCTTTAAAACTCACCCATATGATTACAAACAGTATGCAATGATTTTCCTTTCTTTTCTCTTCATATTTGTTTCTTCCTCTTTAATTTTTACTATTGACTTGGGAGTATTGGCACCCCCTAACTGAACCACACACTACCAGGAAAAAATGAGTTTTGGTATAACCAAATAGGTATCTACTAGCTTTTAAACATTCGTCATTTCTAGTGAGGGCTAGTGAGACTATATATTTAGCTTCTAGCAAGTACTATAGGCTGGACTACCTAATGTGAATAAAAGTAGGAAACCATAATAATTGAGATGAAGGATCAATTTAAAACTTAAATTTTATTCGTTCAAATAGATATAAATGTAATGGAAAATCGATTTTGCACAAAATAGTGCTAAATTAACACACTGCATAAACATAGGAAAGAAAGTGATGCAAGTCATCTCACTCTCAAAAATCCTCAAAGTAGTTAGCATTCTACCCCAGAAAGCATTCATCCCTAGTATAGAATTGTTGACCTCTAGTAGATCAATTTTAAGGAATAACACTTGTTTATAGCCCTATATTTATACCTCATTTTTTCTAGTTTTATAATTAAGGTTGTTTGTACAAGGAAAATGAATTGGTTTTTGAAAGATTGCATCAAGAGAAAGCTCAGCCCTAAATAATTAGGAATTGTTTTCTAAATATTTTATCAACCGAATGAGGCTTATGCTCCACAAAAATGGCATAAGAAAATAAATTTGAAGTGAGACTCATGCCCTATGACTATCTAAAGATGACAAAGTTAGTCAATTAACAAAAGCATGATGATAAAATTGATGAATTGGAATGAAGATATTAGTCAACATGGGATTACAACAAAGTTAAGGTGGCAAAATCTAGGAGTCTTCAATGTGGATCCATGATAAATGATGTATCAATGAAGATCAATCCAAGAGTGGATTAAGAAGTATCTAAAATACCATGCAATAAAGGCTCAAATCCTAATATAGAAAAATCAATGATATATCAAACCTAATCAAATTGAGATTAAGCAATTTAAAATATAGATAAAACACCAATCGATCAGACAAAGCCCTAAGGGGTAAAGATCAAATGGAAGCCTAGAAGTAGAGCAATAAATGATCAATATAGTTTGAAAGATAAGTAATATGAAAAATTAACTATGAACCACCAATGAAGGAGAATAAACCCAAAGGGGAAACACTAGATCATGTATGAAAATGTCTAGTTCACCATAAATCCATTGGATTTGATCACACATGCATAAATATATAGGCTAGCTAAATGCATGCAATCACTTAAGCACAAAAAAAAAAGTAAATAAGACAATAGAGAAGCTTACCTTCTCTAGGATCAATGGTGGAAGAATAAGGTCAATGTTGTTCTAACTCAATTCACCGCCATCATGAAATTATTTGCCTTGGTTTGGTGACTCTCAAAAGTCAAAATTGTCAAAAAAAATGGTATATATTAATCTTGCAACTCCCAAGTTCAATTTCAAGAGTCGTGAATCTAATTTGAAATTTGTAATTGATGTGTCACATGGGAATGAGCTGACAAAAAGTGCATTGAAAAGAATACTTCGCTTCACCTTTTAAATTTCTTAATTTGTCAAGGTGATGTCCAAAGACATTGTTGGTGATGAGAAAGATCGAAGACAACGTTTTCAAAACATGTAGGCAACCTATATAACAATTAAAATTTGATTTGTTTTGTACTTTTGAGGAATTGATGTGCTCTAATCGTTTTCTTTTTCATTGCATTTCTGTTGCATTTCACTTCTTAAAATTAAGTGCACTTTGAATTTCTTTAAATACCATGGCATAGTAACATGTTGCTTGAAAAATGTGTTAGCTCAGCTCATAATGGCTAAATAGAAGGGGTATGAGATTTCAAATTCAAAAACTGAAGCTTTGGAGTTTGGAGATCAATTCTATACTCCTCAAGATCAACTTGATCAATCCCTCACTATTAGGAAATGATCTATAATGATAAGATGGTGACCTTATTTCAAGAAATGAATGCATGGAATAAGAGCTAATGGGGATGAAATAATGATGATATGACATCAATTGGAGATAGATAGGGATCGAACCATAAATCATAACTAGCACAAGAGTAAGAAAATTGTTGATATGTTGCTACATTAAGATGATAACATCAAAAGGTGCACAAAACTAAATGGCACATGGCATGTGTATCCTAATTTCACTATTACATATATTAAACCAAGTTCAAGGTGGTAAGAAAATTGTTGATATGTTGCTACATTAAGATGATAACATCAAGAGGTGCACAAAACTAAATGGCACATGGCATGTGTATCCTAATTTCACTATTACATATATTAAACCAAGTTCAAGGTGTTTTGTGCAATTTGTTATTACCACCAAATATGGTACATTCTAAAGATAAATATTAAAATAGGATTTTATTAAAAAATTAATAGTCTCAATAAGACATGTCAAGGAAAACATCGTGTCCAATATCCCCAAAACTTAAATGTTTCACTATCAGTATACCTACTACTATTATTTCTCTGTAAATAATCATTCTAATGTGTAGGAAGAATGATTTCTAGCGATAAGATGATTAATGCCTTCACTCTATTGTTGAACTTAGTGACGATTTAGGCAAGCTATTTTATAATTAATTGATCGATATCTAGTAAGCTCCTTTACAAAGACAACTAGCAAAGCATTAAACTATTTCAACCAACTAAGCCTCCTCCATCCTCCAATAATTTTGCTGAAACAAAATAGGACAAATGTCACTTCTTAATCTATTATCTATCATTTCAAGGGCATAGAAAGGGTGACACTTCTCATACCATTGGCTATTCTAATGGAATATCTCTCTTGCTTAAATTGGACGACAAATTTGTGTTTGTCAACTGATTAAAATTTGGAAAGTCCACATTTCCTCTAAGAATTATTTCCTAAATATTGAGTTACTATTATTACTGTCAGCTTTAAACAATCATAAAAGGTCAAAGCTTCTGCATGGTGCTGCACAATGCATTCTATTAGAATAAAAAAGCTATCTTTGACAATCAAAACATACTTAGAGGCTTGCTTACCTAGATATTTGAGGAGAAAAAAGAATTTGGTTACCCTCCCTAATCAAAGCATACTTACAGAATTGCTTACCTAGATCTTTGAGGAGAAAAATGAATTTGGTTACCCTCCCTAATGATCATCCTGGGTTCAAATATGCTTCGAATACAGCAACATGCAATCTACAAGTTCATACTAACTTGAGTACTTAAGAGTTCGCTCCTGCTATTACTTTCCTAACAAGAAGCCAGTTATAATTAAAGGCCAGTAAAAATACATATTCCTAGCTTATGCCATGCTAATGAGCATGAATCATCTCCTCCTCAAGAAGTGTGCATCTGGTCGGTGATATGATTGAAAATAGATACACAAAAGCTTGAAAAACATCAATGGTAGTCCTAAAGGGCTCAAATTCACCCCTACAAGTTGAAAAGTGCATCTAGGAAACATCCAAACAAAATGTGGGATTAAAATATTAAAGGAATGTGCATGAAATGCCTGTACAAAGAAAGGGGTTAAAATATTAATAAGAGAAGGTTAGGCCCTCCAAAAATCATACAGTTAGGATAAGCCATCGTGCGATAGCATTCAATTTTACATTAATGCCATCCCATTCAACATAAAAATAATAACATCCATCCTCAACTGAGTATAATAAAAAAATAAGAAAAAGAAAAGAAAAGAAAAAATCCCTCTCCATGTGACTAAAAATCATTAAAAAGAGGCTTCTAAAATCATAATAGTAGCGCATCATTGCAAACGTGTCTCATCACACCGTTGCCCCTTTGCCACCATTAACAATCAGAGATTGTTTTACCAAATGAGTCATCAAAATAATTTTAGTCCGTTCATAGATTCCATGATCTCAATATAAGCCAATCTTGCTGCCCATACTCAACAGAAAAGCATTTCTGAAAATGGAGAGAAAAAGTTAAAATAGAAAGAATATATTAAGGCACTTTAACAATCAAATATCATCCAGATTGTATGAGAAATTATCCAGGTAACATATTATGATGATCCAAATTTAATTCAGTTAAGCAAAAGATTCAAATATAGTGCGCCCATGCATGCATGGGCTTTTATGTTTCTCAATGATTTTGACAGAGCATCTTGCATCATGGTTCACTCAAAACACTAGAACAAGCCCTATTAAGTATTTTACTTGCATTGAACAACTAAAAGGTACAGAGTTTGGTTTATATCTGATAGAAATAGCATAGAAACTCAAAATCATGGTCTAATAATATTATCAAACAAATTAAATTAAAAGCTTACATTACTATTAAGAGGAAAACAAAAAGATTATGATGATAAATTATTCCTCTGAAGGTGGATGGGCACATGGTGTGATGGTATGTCTATTGCCTGTTTGGAGATAGGTTCCAGATTTCAGTCCCATGGTGGACATTGTTGAGTTGGTTGAGTTGGTGCTTGGTGTTTCTATGTAGAGGGCTAATGCCCCTTGTTTGTGGCCTGGGGCCAGTTAATCTCCAGACTTTGGAATCGAAAAATAAAATAAAAAATTGTTCCTTTAGAAAACAAACAGAATAAAATCAATGACATCATCCTTACAACGTGAATGGGCAAGCCAATTTTGCTGCCCATAGTCAACAGAAACATTTCTGAAAATGGAGAGAAAACATTAAAAATAGAAAGAACATATCAATGCACTTTTAACAATCAGAGATTGTCCGGGTTACATGAGAAATTGTCCACATCGCATATATGATCCGAATTCAACTCCATTTATGAGAACATTTCAAACTAACTCAGCAAACATAGTGTATCCATGCATGCACAGGATTTTATGTTTGTCCGTGTATTTTTGACAGCATCTTGCATCAGGGTTCACTCAAAAAACTAGAACAGAGCCTATTAAACATTTTACTAGCATTGAATAATGAACAGATACAAAGTTTGGTTTCTATCTGATCAAAATAACATAGAAACCCAAAAGTCAAAAGCATGGTCTAATAATACCACAGAACGGATTAAATTACAAGCTTACATCACCATTCAAAAAAAAATGAAAAAGTCAACCTTTATGATGATAAATTATCCCTTCAATAAATAAATAGAGCAAACCAATGCCAACCTCCTTACAATGTCAAAATAATGTTTTAAAGTGGGGGAAATTCTTATTATAATTTAGAGTAATGGTACCCAAAACAAAATGACAAAGACGAACAAGAAGAAAATTTTGAGATTATAATAAACCTCCTTACAATGTAAATGGGCAATGATCTGAACTAGAAAATATTTTAAAGTGGGGGAAATTCTTGTTATAATTTAGAGTATTGACACCCAAAACAAAATAGCATAGGCAAACAACAAGAATTTTGAGAGTAATCATAAGACTACCTGAGTCTATAGAGTCATCTATGAATTGCCTCAATAAGATCAAGAAATAAAGGGGTTTGTTGAAATAATTTGAAAGTATCATTTGATCACCTGGAAGGTGGCTATATAATGAATGACGGTCTTGGTCTTAGTCTGCTTTCGTATGATTTCAGTCTTCCATTTTAGTACAGTGAATAAGATATTTCAGGTGTGATTTGTTGTGGGAGCTTGTATCGAAAGAGGCTTTAACATCTTTGAGATCTGTGATTGTATGTGGCAACTTAGGATATTAAGCTCATAGTTAAAATAAAATCATTGCTTATCAAATATAAAATGCACCTAGATACTATGGAAAGAAATGATCGTGTCAATATACTTCCTTACACATAAACTTTGTACCTTTTTAGTTAAGTATAGTACAAGCATATCATGAAAATAAGAAAGTGGCTAAATAAAAGTTTGAAAGAAAAGAAACATTTATAAGATAAATGAAACCAATATACCAAAAATTCGAACCTTATATCTTCTGTCTATTGAATTAGTAATGAAACAAAAATTGGTATTTAACCTTTCAGTATTTGAACTCATTCAACCTAGATTTCCCATTCCAGTGAGACAAAGAGTCATAGTTTGTTCAATTTGGTGAGCTTTTCCAAAATAAGAAACTCAAGGCCAAACAATTTAACATACCAACCTTAGACTACTATCTAAATTTAGTGGAAAGATTTCATTTATAGCTCATTATCTCCATCGCTTTTACCAGGTTTCCCATTAACAGCAACAAGCTCTGTATCGAATACAAGAGTCGCTCCACCTATATTTTGATACCACAAAAATTAAAGAGTCTTCTAAAACACTTTAGAGGCATTCCACATACATTCTGACAACATATAAATTACTGTGGCAGAGAAACTAAAAATAAACTTGTTCCTAATAACAAGTTTAGAAACTTCAACAAAATATAGATTCAATACAAGAACATAACAAGATAAGAAACTTACAACAGAAAATAGAAGAAAAACAAGAACAAAACTTTGACATGGTAGGAAATCCACGTTCATACAAGTATTTTATTCAGTGCACCAACACATTAGACTAACTGCCAGAGTGTAAACATGATAATTGTACTCTTTACAAATCACTGACCCCTTTTGTTGCAAAATATATAACACAATGATATTCTATTAGTTATTGGAGTGACGATTACAATGAGGTCCATCTTTTATAAGAGTTTGGGAGATGCAACCAAAAAACATTAATGTGACATTTGTCCTACTAGATTCTAATTGATGAAAATAGCAATACTAACAAACCATGTAAGTGACTAAGATGAGTTTACTACAAAGGTAATCCTTATGTTCTTAACACCTCTGTGAACCATGACCCTTGAGCTCTCTTTTGTGCCTCTTCAAAAAGATCAATAGTTGCTTGGGAGGGCATTTCCCTGTACTTTCTAATGTAGGCCTTATGGAATCGTTGCTCTATGGCTTTCTCAGTATGATACTTTTCTGTTATCTTGTCTTGGCAGGCTTTGCTGCTACATTCTTGTTTCGTGCATACCCTAGCAAGATGACCACTGCTCATGATATATTCTACATCTGAAAAGGATGCTTTCACAATCAATACGGCGTTCTTACTCTATTCAGTATTCCCCATACCTTTGGTATGATTGCATCAATAAGAGGTTTCTCAAGATCTATATTTACTAAGTGACACAAATCCAGGAATAATTAACACCCAGGGTTCATGGTGACCTTTGAAATTATGTATTCATAATGTGTCGGTCTATTCTTTTGGAGTGCTCATTCTTGCCAATATTTAGGAAGAGAGGAAGTCTAACCCATACAAACATTATATTTGAGAGATCATATGTTGGATTGAACATTGAGGATCAATGTTTCATAGAGAGGCCAGAAATCTTCATAAACAAAGGATTCCTTTGGAAGATTGTGCTCCTTTCCTCTTTAGTTTAGACGAGAACACTGCCATGAAAACTCCTTTTTGCATCAGGAACAGTTCTACTGATCCTGTGACTTTCTAGTTTTCTTGAACCTAAACCTTCAAGGTTTTTAGTGCAGGAAAAGGTCTCATAAAGTGACAGATGGGGGCTACTGTGGGGCGTGGTCATTGGTCTAGGGTTTGCAACATGGAAAGCTGTTTTCTTAGTTGACACACAACTTTTATCATTTTGGCCTTCAATAAGCTAGTATACAAATTAAAATTCTTAATTTATATGCAGTTACTATCAACGTATCACAGTCAAGATTAGTTTCCTTTTATTTTGTCATTGTGTACAGGTATCTTGGTGGGATGGTCCATAGGTTGTGATTGTAAATATTTTTGGAGGGGTACGGAGTTTCCAGAGATGAATTATTTGTCAATTCTCTCTCTTTTCAGTTAGTTACATATTTGGGCAGCTGTTTCTTTCATTTCTTGTCATAATATTAACAGAAATTCTCTCAAATATATTTCAAAAAATTAATTTAAGGCCATATTTTAGGGGATGGCAGAGGACATTCAAAACCACACGTACCTTTCATGCTGCACTCCATTGTCATATTTTTTTGTAAATCTTAAATGGGCATGTCATAAACCAAACAGGCATCAAAAGGTTCTAACTTGTAAGTTTTTTTTGTAACTAGAATGTACCTAGGTATGTTAGGGGGCGGCTAGTGCCCAAAAATATTTGTGCATACTGAGAATGTTTCCAATTTTTTTGTAAAATAGGGGGCAGGGTGGGGGACATTTCCGACCCATCCTCACATCCCCAAACAAAACACCCCCTATGGAGGATGGGATCATATTCGACAGGGGATGTGTCCCTGGGAGCATAGTTATCAACAATATTTTGCTATAACTGTTAATGGAAAATTTTAATGACATGTATCCTTCTATTATATCATTTGACACATAATGAGTATCAATACCCTTGTTCAACTTATATATATGTGGGCCATGCCAACTTGCTCGCTAAGACCCCTCTTGTGTACAAAAGATATATATATATATATATTAAGACACGGGGTTCACCGAATTTCACCCATGAAATTTGAAATTCGGCGAACTTCAAATAATTGCTGAAAAATCGTTGAAATTCGCTACAAAATTCGTACAGATTATATGGCCTGGCATTTTTAATAAAATATATTTGAGTAAAACGTTTTCTGTACATGTTTTCCCCGCTTTTCAAGGTTCCAGAGGATTTTTTTCGCCTCTAGGGTTCCAAATTTATCGAGGGTTTCAATAGTCTTTCTTGAAGATGGACATTCTGAAGCATTTGTATATGGCAGCAGACCAACAATCTGAACCATTCAAAATATTTCGGCAGGCTTTTCTAAGGACTCCGCAACAATTCGCGTGGACAGATCAATTCGAAATATTTAGTCAACATATCTTGAAACTATACACTACGCAATAGCTTTTTAATTATTAATTTATGAATTTATTAGACTTAGATTGTTTCCAAATATTTACTCAACATAACTTTGAAACAATACATTAAGTGATACTTTTATTAATATTAATTTATGAATTTATTAGAATTAAATTTTCTTATTTTAATATTTAATACAATTATATTTAAAGTTAAATATTTTTAATTTATTAGTATTATATTTAATGATAAAAATATTAATCATATATATTTAAAATTTAATATAATTTAATTTATAAATGATGTATTTAATTTTATTAAATATGGTATATTTTATATATGTGGTATTAAAGTAATATTTTAATTTTATACTAATTTCTATGTTTTTGTGTGAACAAATATATATATATATATATATATATATATATATTAATTTTAAACTATTTTGATCATTTTGTGAATATAATATTTATATTTAAAAAATTAAATTTATAAAATTTAATAAGGCAAATTTTATGCCGATTTTTTT
The DNA here is from genome assembly GCF_030272615.1 of Cryptomeria japonica. Lineage (NCBI taxonomy): Eukaryota > Viridiplantae > Streptophyta > Pinopsida > Cupressales > Cupressaceae > Cryptomeria > Cryptomeria japonica. The sequence goes on from NC_081407.1 coordinate 465,233,119, forward strand.
TTCGAATTTTTTACCCTTGCCGAAGTTCATCCGAATTTTATTGTTGCCAAACTCGAGCTCGAATTCAAACCTTGTGACTTAGTATATATATACTGTAGGCTCGGTACTCATGCATGGTATTGGCAGTAAGCCAGCCCTTGCCAATCATCTATACCAAGAGGTTGATATAATATGAAATATGACATTTCATATTAAGCATGCAATTTGGATTGCCATTCTTGTGCACAGAGATACATGTTACATGTTTGATCAGGAAAATGTTTTTTATGATGATGATGCATTTGTTCAAGTTGATCCAATCAGAAATTTGGCGAGTTTACTTTACAATGACCTGTAGGCTTGTAGCCTTCAAGCACTGTTATAACAGTAGATAACATGTTAAAACTTCAGATCAGAATAACTTTTTGGCTGAAGAGCAATTGTGTGGTGCAAGTGCAGACAACTTTGCTTGCATATTCATAAGGAAAATGCTCAAGTTGTTTGTGATACTGCTTCAACTGCCAAAGCCAGAACACAATCAGTAAATTGAGAAGAAAATCTTGCTGTCTATGATGATGTTATTACCAGTCCTGAAGCCAGATATAAAGAATATGATACTCATATATCTGTGAGGAAATAGATGTTGTGAACTCCAAATATCTCACCGAAACTTTCTAGATGTTTTCCTTTTGTACCTAGTTCTGATAATTACCAAAAAAAGATATGCAAAAAGCTATTGCCCATACTGACCACTGCATCCAAGATTCATCACAGGAGTGAGGGAAAAATCTAATCTGTCAAAACGACTCAACATTTCTCTGCTACATTAAGTTATCGGAACTAGGTACAAAAGGAAAACATCTAGAAAGTTTAGGCAGTGAGATATTTGGAGTTCACAACATTCAATACCTTAGAAACAGATATATGAGCATTCATATTCTTCATACCTGGTAATAACATCATCATAGACAGCAAGATTTTCTTCTTGATAAGTTTTTTTATCTCACAAAATATATATATTAAAAACACTATGAATATTTGTACATAAAATTCAACGGCAATAGGAATTGTAAATCTGACAAAACAACACAGTTATTCCTGCATCTTGATAAGTTTTTGCATCTCACAATTCATGTGTGTGTGAGTGTATTAAAAATGCTATTTATATATGTGCATAAAATTCAACGGCAATAGGAATTGCAAAACCAACAAAACAAAACAGTTATTCTTTCATCTTGACAAGTTTTTGCATCTCACAATTTACATATGTATATTAAAAACATTATTAATATTTGTTCAAATCTTGTTTCTGAATTCAATGAAAAAAGCACCAACACAATCGATTCCAGAAACAAGATTTGAACAGCTTTAATGGATTGTGGAAACTTGATATCATTAACTATTGATATTTGTGCATAAAATTCAAAAGCAATAGGAATTGCAAACCCAACAAAACAAAACAGTTATTCTTGCTTATTGATAAATTGGAAGTACAATGATCTACTATTTGGAAAAATTATGGGAAGCTTCTATTCTATATCAAGATTATTTAAAATTGTTGCCATCAAATAGTAACCAAGCATGTGACTAACTTCACACCTGGGATCTTGGGAGGGGATCCGTGATCTCCATAACCCAATTTGGAAGGTATCTTCAGTTTGCGTTTCTCTCCAACACACATTCCCAAAAGGCCTTGGTCCCAACCTGTGCCACAAACAATATTTGATTGACGTAAACCATCAGATTCCATTTATCCCTTCTTTATCCACAAAAGTCATAAACGATAACAAATTAATATATTTCATAAATGATAAATTAAAGTATCAAAAAGCTGATTTTCCTTTCCAGATGTGCCTCATGAATAAAACTTCATTATCTACGCACTAGCCTAGACATACACAGCTTAAAGATTTATGACCATTATTGAAAATCCTTGCAATAGGAAATGTGAACTTCATGAATAGTCATTAGCAGGAATATTCATAAATTGTGCAGAAATCCAGGACATAAATCAGTTGTCATAAGAAATGCACAATGCATAGGCTAAACATAAAAACCCTAGACATACACAGCTTAAAGATTTGTGACCATTATTGAAAATCCTTGCAATAGGAAATGTGAACATCATGAATAATCATTAGCAGGAATATTCATAAATTGAGAAGAAATCCAGGACATAAATCAGTTGTCATGGGAAATGCACAATGCGTAGGCTAAACATAAAAAACCACTCAACTATAACCAAGGATCCATTATCAGAAAGGCATTTTTCCAAATAGCCTATCGTAAAATCACTACACTTTGAGGGATCGTACATTTGATGATAGAATGGCTTAAGTTACATTATCTGAACATTAAAATCTTATCATAATAGTTTAAACTTTAAATCACTATCCCAGTCCAATGAAACAATCATGTAGCCCTGATTTGAAAAAAAATACTCCAAAAATTAGCAACGTAAAGCTAAGTTGCTGGTTTGGTTTTCGGTACAGGTTCAAGTAAGGTAGTTTGCCACTTTTTTACCCAGTTTCAGTACGGCTTGAGTATGGCAATACAAGAGGTATAAAAGATTAAAAAGTAGCCATAATTTGCACAGAATATACAAATTAACTGCAAAACACAACTGATAATTGATAATTTAATGACAAATGTTAAATGATAACTCAAAACAAACTATACTTGTAGCATATTTTCAAAATATAGCAATAGCCAGTGGTCAAACTACATCAACATAGTGCAACTGCACATGGAAACTCAACATAAATCATTCTATTGCTCTGCATCAAAAGCATCATAGGGTTGTCTTCTTTTGTGTCTTATGTTGTTAGGGAAGTTGCTTTAGAGGGTTAGGAAATTTATTTACCTTCTAATTATTAAATTATTTTTAGGCTGTGGAGCCCCGATCTTACCTAGGTACATTCACCTTTTCAAGGGACAAGTGATCTTACCCACATGTGCCCTGGATTAGTCTCAAATGAGCTCAAACTGCCAGAATCCTAGCAAACTCCTAATGATCCTCCTCCAAGCCCCCCGGCAGCCACTCAAGAGGTTCTTTCCATCTGAACACTTCCACCTGGCCCAAGTCCTGGATAGTTTTAAAGTCCTCAACCCTATTCCAACCAACTTCAAGAAGTTGTTGCATAGGGACTGCAAGTACAGATACATTGAAATGCTAATCAAGTCACTAACTTCGATTAACTCTTCTAAAACTATCTACTTGACCACATTTGCATTTTCGAACTTTGGGAATTTTCCTTTTGATGCTTTGCATTTCATCCTCATGTTAAGGGATTCTCCTTGTGTTGTCCCTATCGTCCCTGTTACAAATCCGAAAAAGCCCCTGCTTAATTAACTTAACACAACTTTTTAGGATATTCTAGATCATCGAACCTTTACCCAAGAAGTCGAATTTGGGACCATCTTTACTCTCCAACCCCCTTAGATACTTAGTGGTAAGGATCCTAGCCCAATCTTGATAATGATTAAAGCACCACCTTCAAAAAAGCTTGGCAGCCAAAACTAGACCCCTGAGGCCTGCCTATCTGTAATGTCCCACTCTAGTCAGTCTCAGTGACTGATGGGTTAGCCTATTATTTTGGACTCTCGTAGGCTAACATTTTGGATAGAGAGTCTCAGTGGCAGTTCCACTTCTTCAGTTCCAGGGCCTTTGCAGTCAGTGCATGGGCTTAGTTGAAAGACTTCCTATTTATAGTAACTCAATCTGGCAGTTGTGATATTTTTAGTCAGGGCACTTGGACACATGGGGGTTATTCAATGTTGACCCCAGCTTCTGACGGCACGTCAAAAGACTGAATATTGAGGAAGATATTAATATTTTTGTGGTAAAGTTATTTAATAACTTATATGGATATTATAAAGTCATAAAGTGACTTTATTAAAATTATTAACCACTTAAATATTATAAAGTGACTTTTAAAATCACTTAAATGAATTTGGACACCCAAAAGGTTAATTAAACTATAGGAATTGAATTAAATACATTTAAATGTATTTAATATGAAGTTGGGCATACTTTTCTTGGAATTCGTGCTTTTTGGGGATATAGGGGAAAAAGAGCAATTCAAACTCTATTATTGATTATTTGACATTGCTTGATTTTGTTTTGTGGATTGTCTGAGACAAACATTTCAGAGGGTTTGCTATTGAAGAACGTGCGTTCTTCATGGATTTGTAATTCTGAGGCTGTGAAAGATTAGCTGAATTATTGCAAACTGAGAGGGCTTCATCCTAGAGTCTTAATGTGCTTCATCTAGGTTTCTTAATTTCAGTTATTTGCAGAGTTTTACAATAAGGAAAGGGCTTTCAGACTTAGACGCCCCAATCAGCAGTAGTTAGCATCAAATAAGCAAGCCGTACAAATCCCATTTGCTGGCCGTACCAATCAGACTTGGCAAGTGGGCTCCAGAAGAAGGGTGTTTTGCCTAGGAGGCTGGAACGCCTACCCATTTTGCATTTTGAGTGCACAGTTCCCAATGCCTAGCCTATTCAGGCTATTCCATCAACTTTCTGGCTCAAAAAAATCACATTCTGGATTTGTACACTCATTTTGGTTAGTTTCCCAATTTTGGCTAGCAAACTCCAAAATTCTTCATTTAAAATAAGCTAAGGACCTACGGGTATGCTATTAGCAGTAGAATTAATTGTATCTGTTATCTTATTCATAATTTAGTTGCAGTTGCTCTCAATTCCATTTCTATTCAGTTTTATGTACAATTCTTGTCTGGCACACTTGTTATTTTTTGCTTTAAAATTGTTCAAAAAACTTGAAAATCCAAAAACACATCAGCAATAGTATTTCAGGAGAATTAGAACCAGCGGGGTTCTTACACTATCGAAGATCAAATCCTCCCTCCTACTATGGTCTACAGACAGCCTCCCACTTGACCAAACTCCACTTTGATAAAAGCAAATTACCAGCCCATAAGAACTAACAGGAAAGAGCATCATATTCCTTAATGAAACTAGAAGTAGCCTGCACAAAGCATCTGTAAATGGGGAGAGCCTGAATCGTCGGCTTCAATAAAGTCACTCTTCCAAAAGTCCAAAGACACTTGAGAGTCCAGTGATTAACTAGCATACAAAACTTATCCAACTCATCCTACCAACATCTCTTGGGCAAAGGACCAACAGAAAGGGGGATAACAAGGTAAACAAAAGGAAGGGATCCAATCGGGAATCTAAGAATCCAAGCAATCTTGATCTAAAGGAAAAAAAATAGAGGACTTGTCCTCATTAATCCTCTACACTGAGATTGCCAAGTAAATATCAAAAGTCCTTATGCTAACTGCCTCATTGACCCTGGCTAATCCAATCAAAGTTGTGTCATCTACAAACCTTGCCTAACCTGAGACTTGATAAATCTCCCCAAACAATCAACCATTAAGATGAACAAATAGGATGATAGGGGATCACCTTGCTGAAGGCCCCTAGAGGCTCCAAATAGCTCAAAAGGCTCGATATTGATAAGAATTGAGAAAGAAGTTGAAGTGACACAGCACATAATCCACTTAACCCAATCACTACCAAACTCAATAGTTAAAAGCACTTTATGTAGGAAAGCCCATTCAACACAATCATGGGTTTTATCCATGTCCAACTTAATGAACATAGCCTTTTCCTTAGAAACCACCACAGAGTGAATATCCTCAATTGCTATTACTATGCAATCCAATATTTGTTAGGTGGGAACAAAGCCTCCTTGCTCCTCAAATATGAACCTATTGAGCCATGGCTTAAGTCTCTTTGCAATCAACTTACTAATTATTTTATAAACCATGTTGCAAAGAGCTATAGGTCTAAAGAGATCTAAAGAATTCGCCCCTTCTCTTTTAGGAATAAGAGCAAGGAAAGTAGCATTCATGGCTCTTAACATCTGTTTTCTCATTTGTAACCCTTAAACTACCTCCAAGAGATTAAATTTGAGAATCTCCTAGAGCACATGGCAAAATTCAATAGGAAATCCATCTACACTAGGGGCTTTCCCCTTCGTCATCTAAAACACAATCTCCTCTAATTCAGCCAAAGAGATAGGTTTGATAAGAGACTCATTCATCTCAAAAGACACCAAAGAAGGAATATAATCTAGAACAAGATTTTATTCATCACTAGCAAGAGGAGAATCCTCTATAAACAATGTGGCATAAAATTGAGCAGCCTCCCTCGAATTCTCACGGTGCAAAGAAAGTTGAGTCCCCTTAGATGTCAGAAGAATTCCCTTGCTTTCTGTCTTTAACAAATTTGTGGAAAACGTCAATGTTTATGTCACCTTCTTGGAGCCAACCCATACACAACTTTTGCTTCCAAAAAAGCTCCTCTCACAACTCCAATTCCTCCAACTCCTTAACAGCTGCAAACTCCTCTCTACAATTTTCCTTAGACCATGATCTCATATCTAATGAGTAGTGGCATCCAAACAGGATTGGGCAGCCATTTTAGCCGCAAAAAGATAATCAAAACATTGTCAATTCCACTTTTTAAACTTATACTTAACAAATTATAATCTCTTAACAAAGGAGTACATTGTCATGCTATATGCAAGCTTCCCTTTGTGCCACCACTTCAATATATAAACGAAGTGAAGGATCCCAAAGACATAGAAATTGATATTTAAACGAAGGGTTCTTTGGGGCTCTAAAAAATATTAGCAGCAAATTTGATCGGCCAATGATCAAATCCTCTCCAATCTAAGATCTTTAAACTAGTAACCCAACTATAACCAACCCAACAACTAGAAACCAAAAACCTATCTAACCTCTTAGAAATAGAATCCTCCCCACATATCCTATTCTTCCAAGTGAACAAGCCATTAGAAGAATATGTCCACCAAATTCAGGCAAACTATTTTCCCTCAAAAGCTTGGAGGAATGCTCGAGCCTACTTAAGCCACCCCTCTTCTCCATTAAACTAGAAACTAGATTAATATTCTCCAACAAGGATCCAAGGAAGAAAAGGGGCACAAGACTGAACATACCTAACATGAGGCCAGAGGATAGATCTATATGGAAGATCAGTTGGAGCATATACATTGGTGAAAAGATTAGTTTCCCAAAATTTCCAATACTTGAAGCAGCCATAGAGATAGAGGATCTACTAGAGATCCACCAAAGTGGAATGATTTCACAAATCCCAAAAGCAAGCTACACCACCCAAATTGCCTTGGGCCCCAATACACTAGCATCAACCTCTACTCCAAATTCTGGATAACACATCTAGCATACCTTCCACTACAACTTGGTCTCCTAAATAAAAACAATATCCGAAGAATGAGAACAAATCAACTCCCGAATAGCCTTTGTCTAGGGATGCTATTCATACCCCTTACATTCCATGAGAGGACAATCATTTTTGGGAGGGAGAGAAATGGGAATCAAAAGTTTAAACTCACCCTGATTCCACCAGTGTCTCACCAATTATCTCACAAATTAGCTTCACATTCTCCTGATCCTTCTTGCGTCCCACCTTGGGAGGTTTCTCCGAAGAACTCTTTTTAAGGGATCTTTGTTGCAATGCCAAAGCAAGCGAGGACCCATTACCTTTCTACAATCCAAAACTTGCTTCTCTAAATGTGGAGGACTGGCTAGGGCTGAACACACTTTCAATTCCTTAATCCCACTTGGCTCCATCTCTCCACAAGCAACAAGAGGCTGATCTATATCCATCTACACGTCCTAGAATCCTCCTTGCAACAAGTTGTGACTATCAATCTCTCTAGAATCTAAGAGAACTTCTCCCAAGGAGACAACTCCCAAATGTATTCCTATTGGAATCCCCTCTTCCAGAGCCAAATAATCCAAGGCATCAAATCAATTAATAAGAATGAAACCCTTGTTGCGAAGCTTAACAAGAATGAAACCCTCCTAATCTGCTACCCCTTCTAACATAGGGGCTTTCCTTTATCACCCTTGGATGGAGGACGAGAAAGCACATTAGCTAAATCAATTGCATGATTAAATCTCAAGCACCTCTACAGATGTCCATACTCATGGCATATCCAACACCGAAATGGGAGGGATTCATAATCGAGCTGTTGAGTCCAAGAAGAGTACCCAACAAAAATTTCTTTAGAATCTGGCAATGGGTTAATTAAATCAGTTTCAACACAAACTCGACCACAAGAGATTACCTTTTTATCCAGAGTCTGTTATGAAGGACCTACCAACTTCCCAAGCAAAAGAGCAGTCATGTACTAAATCTCATTCCTCCAAAACTCAAGCAAAAGCCTCAAGAGATGCACCCAAACAAGCACTCTTGTAGTAAGCTCCTCCACAAAGTTGAAGCCCGCATGCCATGGTTTAATGAATAGGCCAACATAGTTGTAAAAGCAAGGCCCTCCCTCAAAGGCCTTATTTTGATCCACCCAGCTGAAAAGATTATTATAAAATAATTGTTAGCAACCAACATTACCTCCATATCTCCCTCCAGGTTCCAAGTCCCAGTTCAGTGAGCCCACAATTCCAAAAACAGAATAAAAACTTGGATTCCCACAAATTTGCAAATTAGTGCATGATTGTTCAAGTACTCGACATCTTTAGAAACAACATCCGATTAGATCACCAATATTGGTTGATAAAGGCTCCTCTCAAGACAACCATCCACTGTCGAGATTCTAGACCCTCTAGTCAAAGAGGAGCCCTCACCATTTGAAACCTTATCCAAGCGATCAATCATTGCATGCAACGAGGAAGACGTATCTACCCTCATCAAGGCCTCACAATTTACCATGATTGATGAAGCACAAAGCCCACCCTCCAAAACTAAGACTCGCAACCCAAGGCTCTAAACAATAGCACCAACACCAACAAGACCCCATTCCACACTAGAGTCAAAAAAGTTAAAAACCCCCTCAGCAAATAGCCAAAACCCTTTCTTAAACTAGCAATCACACCCCTAAACACCTCCACACCGCACAAACCTTCCTCACACTAAAACTAACCCAAAACCAGACAACCAATGCAGAAAATAATTGCAAACCCCTTTCACCATAATGCCTACATTCTGCCCAACACAACAAAGAAAATGTGCAGCTAGGGCAGTGAAACCCTAGCCCACATAGCCAACAACACTGCCCTCCATTGCCATAAAAAACACAGCGGTTTGGGGTATTATGGATCGTGGATTAAAGAAATTTTTCAGACCCAAACAGGCTGATATGACAATTCTATGTAATATTCGGTAAATTTACAGGTCTACAATCAGCATTCTACATCATCCTTCAACACTCTTTGGTAGTGCACTTCAGTTTATTGAGTCCACATGAATGGTATAACATCAACCTATGATTTAATGGACTAACTTATGTATATACAGCAGCGTGTTTACTATTTTGAATAACATTATTAGTGTGTGCATCTAGTTTCTCTTATCAATATCATTCTCAGTTGTAATTAGTGCATTCCAAGCTCATATTGTTGCAAATCTAGATGGTAGTACCGCCAAAGAGTTATGCATTTCATATTCAAGATATTGTAAAACCAGATGATATATTGCCAATTAATGCATTTATCATTGAAGATCTTTGTTAGTTGACCACTAGACTCCTTTGCATTTCAAGCAATCAGCCATTTTGGCTTGATCGGATTCCATTGCAATCTGCTAGTGGCTTTGCATTCTCTACAAATGCTTGTCCACCGAAGAGGCATTGATTTGGGTCGTCTTTGTCGCCTATATGCTCTAGTTGGCTTCCTGCCTTAAAATTTTAAAAATGCATTCATCTAGATATAAGTGTGTATTGTCCAAAACACCATATGCTCTCACCTTGCCCACACCAGGAACTTGGTGATCGGAAAGTGCACGGACTTGTATTTGCATTTTCTATATCAATTTTTTTAAAAACAGTGTTCCACGGAAACGCATGTCCCCCCGTCCCTGAAGCTTGTCCCCGCATCCCCCCGTCTCCCCATCCCCAACGGTCGTGGAACAATGAAAAAAAATCAGTGTGGGGTTATTACAAAAACTAAAAATTATCTACTTAAGAATCACATCCAAAAGGGGTATAGTGCCTCAAATTCTAACTCCATGAATTTACACTATCCAAAAAAATATTTGAGGTGTTTGTAGCTCTTCCACTAATTTGAGTTGCAGGTGAAAAGAACTCAAAGTTGTTCTTAAACTTATGCTATAAAGAAGTTTGCAATCACAAGAGAAGGAGGAGCCTATGGCCACACATTCTGCTAATTCTATTTTCAGATTGACAGAACTTTTTTATTATACAACATGCTGAATGGTGTGTAATCATTGTAACATATTTCCACAATGTTTCATGATTATATAAAACATGCATCCTGAAGTATATCATATGGTTTTCTTGATCCAGGATGTAGATGTACACCATAAGGATATCTTTTAGTACTCTTTTGCCTATCTTAGGTAAGGAACTAGGAAGTTGCTTCAGTACTCAATTTCATGAGCTGGCTAGCAAGAAAAATGATTTTATTCAACCTCACCAAAAGAAAGATTTAAGGTAAAATTATCCTCATGGTAACAGGTTCTCTCAAAGTATGACATTTCACTACAAAATTCAAATCCACATACAGAAAATAGGAAGTCTAGCAAATAGGAAGTTGCTTCAGTACTCACTTTTAGGAGCTGTGTAGCAAGAAAAATGATTTTTTAAACTTCAAAATAAAAATTCAACGTAAAATTGTCCTCATGATAACAGTTTCTCTCAAAACAACATTTCACTGTAAATTTCAAATCCACGTATACTAACTAGTTTGCTCTTTCATCAACCAAATGCAAAATGCATAGACAGATAATATACACAAAATATGTATGTACTCCAAACATAAATTTGTAACTTACGCAACCTATAAGCAGCTCAGAGGATCTCACATAAAAGGGATGCAAATATACTCAGGTTTATTTAATAAATATCTAAATTGAAGAACCACTTACACATAACAATCACCATACAAACGGGGCTTTCATAAAAAAACATAAAAGCACTTATGAAAAAAAGACTTTAATCTAAAGTATATGGCCAAACAGCTGACCTTTGATTACTTGACCACTGCCAAGTTCGAATTCAATTGGATCTCCCCTCTCAAAACTCGAATCAAAAACAGTCCCATCTGTAAGAGAACCCTGAAATCAATAATACCTATTGAATTAAAAGTAAGGCCCATAGCATGCAATGCAAAAATCCATTATTCAGTTACAGTCATTCGATGTTGCAAAAGTTTCCTTTTAGCATATCCTCCTTAAGGCTTATCAAAGTCACTTTCTCAAGTTAAAAATAGCTAGTTAAGGAACACACAAACAATATCAAGACTACAAAGTTAAAGACAACATGATCCCAAAGACTTGATGGAGAAGTTCTCATCTGGTTGTTTTCCAGTTGGCTACTTTAGTAAGAGGCTGCAAATTCCCTGGCCGCAAGGTGCAAGTTGCCTATAGAAATGCTATAGGTGATCACAAATCTCCTACAGGAATCCAAATGGCTGCCACAAGTGTATTATAGCTTGCTGCAAGCGATAATCAACTGTTATTGGCAAACAAAAGTTTGTTACAGGTTTTCATATGACTTCAAATTAGCATGAGATTGTTAAGGTGAGAAATTGAGAGTACTGTCCTCAGCTAGAAATATAAATTGGGGTGATTCGTATTGCTTGCAACAATGCTATAGGAATCGAAACATTAGTACACCAAGAGTTTGTTTGCGCGGATGCTACAAGTAGCTTGATGGTGATTCAACACACTGTCATACTGCACATGTAATCAAACCCATGTGTATCTTCATGCCTGCAGACTACTACTGCACATGTAGTCAAATCCATGCATATCTTCATGGCTACAGATTTATCTTGGTGAAGTGTAGCAACTGGAAGCTCATTAGAGACAAAAAAATGAACAAAGTCAGTTTGTGTTGCATGGGTGGCTTGATATTAGTTACGTGTCTCTCTTCCACTAAGGGTTAACACTAGCTAGAATAGCAACTATCTTGTGTGCTCCTGGTGGAGGTCTCTCTCCTTTGACCTCAATGTCAAGGTTGTTGTGATATATTTAGTGATTGCTTCATTTACTTGTGTGAGTTGAGTGGGTGTACATTGTTGGTGGGCTGATTGTAAATATTTGTGTGGCTGGCCATTGTCTTTCAAGGCAACTGTCCATATTCCTATTACGGAAACGTAATTGGTAAAAAATAGTTGTTGTATCAACAATGAGCAACAGCGCTCAATAAATAAATTACAAGGATTTACAAAATAGAAAGTTTCTAAGAAACTAAAATTACAATATATTACATGATTGAGCATTAATAATTAACTTAGGAAAATATAATATTAATAATTCTGAAGACAGGACAGTTGGAAGAGGTGGTCATTGCCATCTCCAAGATAATTGCCGATCTTCCTTGGTAAGGAAAACAAAGAGGAATAAAATAAGACAACAAAACCAAATGCAGAGTTAGTCGATGGGCTAAAAAAGGGCAATTTCAAATTGTATTGACAGTGAAGAAGAATGGATAGCGTTTCCTGTGAATTGTGGACAACAGAGTTAGAGAACAAAGCTGATTGTAGGGATAGATTATAGCCCTAACAAGATCATTAAATTGGCAATCTCCTTATACTGACACTATCATAGTGAAAGAGATGTTAACATGCATATCCTTCCTAGAGTTTTTCACTTACCAAATTTTCTCCAAATGAAATCCATGTTGCGCAGTTTTACCATTGTGTGCCCTGCTGTTTTGTTTTCATTTCTCTTATTGATTTTGCACAATTAAAACTGCTGCAATAAAATTAAATGTAATGGTGCAGGTTACTGGAATTTGTGTCAAATAGGCTAACTTAGGGGAATCCATTGCTGATGCAGCTCAAGGGTTATCAGTCTAGAGGCTTATGGATCACAAAGTGATTCATATTTGCAATGATGTTAGCACTGAATGTTATTTGAGAAATTAAACCATTAAGTCCCTAGATTTGAATTATTAGAGATGGGATATGCTATGATATTTAAGCAATTTCATTTTATTTTACAGTTACCTCAACGAAAGAAAGAAATCATAATAATGTCCACAAACACTAAGAATAGGTCAAGGGACTGGAACATAAAACTGTCGCAATAGAAAGTACTAGGGCAAAAAGGGCCCTGGACTCAAAGTAAACACAACAAAGCAAGAAAAACAAAGATACGCACAACTGGGGACAAATCTAAAATAGTAAACTCAAAACAAGTACAAGCTATGCCACAAGGTTTGTGTTAGTGTTCAAGCTCTGGGAAAAAAAAAATTCAGAACAAATTGAAACACTAATAAATTCAAAAAAAAAAAATTTAATTAAAATAAATATTAAATTTAAATTTAAAAACATTTTTAAAATATTAAAAGTTAATAATGGTTTATAAACTATAAATATAATAAATGTTGTAAAGTTAAGAGTTAGAAACTAAGGTAAACCGAAAAAAATCTATCTATCGTCTTAGGCCGACGCCAATTAAAAAAAGTTTATTCTGGAAATAATAACAAAATCATAGAAACTGCTGGGATTTCAGACCACCATTTGCATCGCCTTTCTTTGACACAGTGTGGAAATACCAATGGCTTTCAAGAATAAAGAATCTCATCCACTAGGCAAACAATTATGCAAAAACTTGGTTTGAATGAGGATGCAATAGCAATCAACCAATCTTTCTAGTTTACTGCTGGAGATGGAGAATTTGAGGTAGAATTTTGCCCTCCACAAACAAATCATCAGCAGAACTGACAATTTCTCAGTGAAAGGAGATAAACAAGAGCCTTACTTTTGTAATACTTTGAGACTACTCTATTGCAAACCCTAGTATTTCCCTATTGCAAACCACACAACTATGTATAAATGAATCTAATGGCAATTTCAAACAAAATCTATTTCTTACAAGGTTGCCAAGAGACTGGTACACATTGGTATGAGAGACTGGTAATGGTACTGTAGCAGTACATCTGTTTTGTAAAAATAGGAGATAGGGGTAGTTGGAGATGCCATTTTTTTAATATATATATACACACAGAAAACATTGAATATATCCATATGTCTAATAAAGTATCTTATGCAAACATGGATTGTCCGAATATCTTTCTCTGTATCTCCTTGTGCTTGTGACTACATAATTATATTCTCAGAGCACCCCTCACAGGTCTTAAATGGTTAACCCCATGCTTTCAACATGTTATACCAAATGACCTTCACCCCATGTTCTATCGATCCTCTTGTGGGGATATTCACATTCAGCATGAGCTGAAAATGTGATCATCTGGTAGGAATAGTCTTATCTTTTTTATTGCTACTTTTTCACTTGCAGCCCATTGACATTTGCTCACGTATTCATTAATCTTGCAAAACAGTGGCCAAGATAAAACCTAACACTAGTGGTATGCCACATTTAAAGTTGCTCTATATTTGTCGCATGTACAACTGATCCTGTTGTTTATGGGTTATTTTATTGTAGATTATAATGTTTTAAAACCTCATGCAACTGAATTGGCATTTGCTCCTCTAAGTCTTGAGAGTAAACAAACCCCCACATGACAATAAAATATAAATCATGCAACTTTAGAATGTATTTCACATTTGTTTTTGAGCAGTGGAAAAGTGTTCAAGAGTGAAAACCCTCGCACAAAGTTTGTAGGTTGTAATTTCTTTTTTAATTCATGAGACAAAAGGAAATGCGAGCGGGACATTTCCAGCAATCAAGGACATCTCTACCCCATTTTTGGTACAGAAAACATTCCCAATCCCTGAGACAAGTCCCAAGGGGTTGAAGACATGTCTGTCTGCAACCATGATTTTCTATAATTCTGGGTTAAATTCTCTATTTTATCCATTCTCTATTATCTCTATGCTATAGGAATGCCTTTAAATTTCAAAAACAAGTAGTTTGTCTCTTTTCAAAAAAATTGTACATTTATTTAATACAATTTTTTCCAATTTTATCCCTTTTGAATCCCATTTTTTTCAAAAAACATTGTACTTGTGGTTTGCCAATTTTTTCCCCAAAATATCTTTGCTGCTATGGTTGAAAGTAAATTTAAATTTAATGTTTTAGTGTGACATGTCATCTACTTTTTAATATTTTAATTTGTTTTATCTTTTCCGTCATGTTAGGTTGTCTATACTCAATATGCATCATACAATTGTCTTAAGACAACTTTTGAATGTGTGAGATGCACTACGCAGTCTGGTCATCAACATTCTTTGGAGTGTATCGAGGCAATTAAGTACAGAGAGAGCGTACAAAATCAAGGGATTGATCTTAGATGATGAGTGGTTGGCCAATGTTGAATATGTTTTGAGCTTCACTAAGCCCATCATTAGCATTATTAGGTATGCTAATACAGACCACCCATGTGTTGGTGAAATTTATGATGGCATAGATTTCATGGTTGAAAGAGTGACCATAGCAGAAGCCTAAGAACATAACCGTACAGAAGCATTTTTCAAAAGGGTGCAAAAGATCATTGTTGAATGTCAAAACAAGATGACCACTCCCTTACATTGCCTAGCATTTGCTTTGTCTCCAAAATATTATGGCTCAAAGATATTTTCTTTGCCGAGTCATGATATTTGTGTTCTTCAAAACAAGTACAAAAAAGATGCTCATGAATGGTGGTATATATATATAGCCAAGGCTCTATTTACTTACAACCTCTTGAATAAAAGTCCTCTTTCAAGTAAGCATCTTTTATTTTTCAACTTTTTTCATTTTTCATTCACCGCTATATATTATAATTTATAATTTATAATTTATGATTTGTAATTGCAAATGTTGTATGCAAATTCAACACGTTGTGAGTTCTTCTTCAGCTGATTGGGCAAAAATGGTTGCGAATTTGGTGTTTATGTACTCCATCTCGTGTCTCTTGTCACATAAGAGACATGATTACAATGAGGGGTGATGAAGAATTGGGATCTAACTCTTAGAGTATGCTGACATAGATGATACAATTGTACAAACCCATAAGTGTACCCAAGGAATAAAATGTTGTACCTCTGTAACCATCCACATACCATGATCAGCAACTTAGGGTATTTGAAAGCATCATCAATACCTTACTAGACAAATTTTCTTTGTCTGTTTGCAAACTCCTCCTCAATCTCAATTAGGAGTAAAATAGTGACAAGGTAGACAGAAACTGCTTCTAAACAGGTCAAATTAATTTAACTCTCTCAAATAGCATACCCCATCTGTTGGTCTAGTTTTCCTGTTTGAATTGCATTCAGATTTTAATGTTCTCCCATATTGTTTAGTGTATTTTCCATGGAGATGAAAGTCATGATAAAACATTGGCAAGTTCCTTCCCTAAGTCTCAATATTTTGAAGACTTCTTTCCTTCATTGAGATACAATATTGGCAAAGATTTCATTGCATTTTCGCCTGTTTATCTGTTGTACCAAAGCTAACCAATACTTTTTGAGAAAGGTCACAATTTGCTTATCTTCCCTAATATCAGTCTTAAGAAGAGGAGAGTTAATGCTAACCAATACTTTTTGATAAGGGTATCAATTTGCTTGATCTACTTTAATATCAACCTTGAAAAGAGGAGAGTAACCAGCTAATTGGTAACAAAAAAACCTTGGGTGCTCCTTCTACTACTATAAACCCATCTGACCACCTTATATCTGAAATTCACGCATGAGGATTATCAGGTCCCATCTGCACCTATTAAATACCTGGAGCATGTCAAGTTTCAGTAAAATGCTCGGTATATATGGAGTGAGTAATAAGTGTATGATTTCCTAAAACTACAATAATATTATCCATAATTTTCCACCCAGGTAGAAATGCTGATTGATTATCAGATATAAGCTTAGGAAGTGGTGGTTTCAGCCTTCTAGCAATCAATTACAAAAACTATATTGCACAATGCAATCAGCATATATTAATCTATATTTTTAGCCAGAGGAACCTTTGGAAACAACACTAGCTTTGTGACATTAAGCCAGCAGGTATTTTTATAGCTTCCCAGAAGTTTGGTTTAAAAAGTGTTAAAATGACATCTGGCCCAATGGTTTATCCTTCTCAAAGGAAAAGACAACTTCCTTGAACTCATATTCTGTGACTGGGGATAGAATTTATATACTTTCAGAGTCTTTA
Organism: Cryptomeria japonica; assembly: GCF_030272615.1. NCBI lineage: Eukaryota > Viridiplantae > Streptophyta > Pinopsida > Cupressales > Cupressaceae > Cryptomeria > Cryptomeria japonica. The sequence goes on from NC_081407.1 coordinate 465,250,186, forward strand.
CTACCTCCCAAATATTTTTGGTAACTTCTTTTTGGGCTCAAAATTTTGAAGGATGAGAATTGAGATGAATTTTCTGTTAGTGCAGGAGCTGTTTGATAATAAATTCTAAGTTTAACTTCTTATTCTGATTCACTGAGCTGTATTAATGCTTTATTTATTTAGAAAACTTTTGGAAGTAATATTTTTTCATCCCCTCGCATAATCTATAGTCTTCTCGATAACTCTTGCATCAATTTTGTTCCTCTATTTTATCTATTATGGCCACACAGTTTACCAGCTCCTGCTCTTTTGCATCCATTTAAGTTGTGAATCCTTGCTCTCGAATTCGTTTCTTAAAGCCACCTAATTGGGCTATTTTCTATTGGGATTGTGTAAAGATATACCAGTACACAGTCCAGTTCCAAAATCTAATTCTGCTCCTCATGACATTTACTTTGCCAATAAATCCAGAAACCCATATAACACCATTAGCCCACAAGGTCAACAACTATAACGAAGCCAACAGTATTTGAAACGGAGAATCAAACTATAGGAATGGCATTGATCAAAAGGCGATTTCACATCAAGCTAACAGAAAAAAACAGGCAAGACAAAGATCGACAAACAATAGAAAGAAACAAAATCCTAAATTATCAACTCAAGTTCATATTTCTGAATGCATTTCACTCTTATGGAGCTCCTTAGGAAACTGAGTATGTACGAAGTTACCCAAAGCCTCCAAATAGGAAACTCCTCGCTACAAAGAAGGAAAATGCCAAAATGTGTGAATAAAGAAATGTGTATATATTGTAAGGTAATTCAACTATAAATCAAGCCCTAGGGCCCCTGCAAATCAAAAGAAGATGCCAAGTGGCTAAAAACAGACAAGCAAGTTGGGATTCCAAACAAAAAATAACAAGTTGTTGAGGGGTAACATAGAACATAAGCATCAAAACATTTCAGATCTAATTTTCAAGACATAAGTCCTAGGAGTGGAATTTTGCATGTCAAAAATGATACTGCTATCAATTGTTTTTGCTAACTTCTTCTTAAGATAGATATAAACACTCCCTACCTGGTATACAAATCTGTTCTTACTGTGGGTCTACGTTGGACCCATTTTTAAATGCTTTAATCAGAAGTCCAGTCTGTTCTTTCAAAGTAGTAAAACCACCTTATGAACTCTATTCCTCTAATTTGGTATCTCATGATATAGTCTTTCCTCATTAGATTTTTATGTTCAAAGGTTAGTTTCCCTACAATTGTTGGAGTACAAGAAATTAAATTTTTCAAAGCAAGCATATTTGCAAAAGATAAAATTAACTTTATCATCAGACTAACTGGTCTTGTTCTCACAGAACACTGTCCACAATTCAATATCAACAGCTACATACAGAAGAGACTAACCTCAATGTAAAGCAATTTTACAGTCATTTATCCTTGTATCTTCCTCAAGTTTCTGAAGCTTTAAGTTGCAGCTGCCATGTCAGTTATCTTATCTACTTTAAGAGGCTTATTAGAAATGTGATTAAGATTTTTCTTTCTGGGAAAGTCTCTGTCTTGCTTCCAACATGAGATTAGAATCTACCAGAAGAAATTTTTGGATTTCCAATGTGATCAATGTTTCACAAATGCTCATCCAAATGGTGAGTGTCGACGACAATTTCAAATTAAGCACTTATGTTTGAAGTATTAACGTAGCATTCAATTCTAGCATTAAGTGTCGGTGCTTATGGTGCTTAGTAAGAAAATCTGAGCAGTAGTCAACATAACAGTACCAACCAATTATGACATAGGAAGTATACTCCATCTTCTCCAACTCCACTTTGGATTGCAACAGAAATAATAAATAAATCTTCAACTAGATATTCAGCATAAACATAAAGCTTATGTTATGGATTTTTGTTGTGTATTTGTGATGAAATAACTCTTTACCAGCTGTCAAAAAACAAGGATAAATTGTAGTTGACAATGTAGCTGCTATATGGCATTTTAAAATTTCATTTATGCAATATTCACTCCCATGCAAAAAATAATCTGTCACTAGTGTAAACTTCATATGAAACACGTACATCAGAAGCTCTACAAACAGGAATTCAGATTGCATGTCTAACATAGAAGCTCAGCATGCAGCAGGACTCAAGTATCTAACTATTTATGCTATTCTTGTCTATTTTCACAGAGCGAAAAATGCAATCAAAAGCATGCTTACCCGGTAGTGGACCTTGATTCGATCACCTTTGTGAGCTTGAATATCACATGATTTTGGTTTGTGCTGCAAAAAGAATATATAATACATTATACTAAAACTAGTACTAGCACAAAATATAGCTAAATTAGGCAAATAATCTAAAATCATGTGACAAAAAATACATATAAAATGTTTTCTCAAAATTAATGACAAAATATGGTCAAACTAAGCAAAGAAAACAAAAACTTTCATTCCAGAACAGAAAATGAGAAGCATCACTTTTAAAAAATGCTCTGAAACTGAAATTAAGATTTTCTGCTTCTTTCAGCTCCTGAATGGAGAAGGGCATGTCATGGAAATTGTTCAAGGCGAGGAGGATATTACAGAGAACTCACTAACAAGCGTCAAAAATGTTTTTGTGCTTATACTCCATGCAGCATATATCTTCTGGTAAGACTGACAGCGTCAACAGTGTTAATTGTTGTCTAAAGAGGTGCAGTAATAACATGCTGCTACTTGCAAACCTGGAGGCAGTAGCTGAAAACATGTATCAACTAAGGAATTGCATCCTTATATGCAAGTGCAAGTTTATGGGCATTCAAAAATTGACATTCCTGTTAGAATGGTCTCTGGTGGTCTAGAAACCACGGAAACCTGGAAGTCATTCTTACACCAAAGGCTAATTGATTGGTATTTTCTCCAGTATGGTGGATAAGATCAAAGATTTTGAAGGGGGACCATGTTTGCGTAATCAGGTAATCCTGTTTATCAAACCATTAGGTTCCACTCCACACAAGAAACCATCAAAAATTCTCCATGACAGTACATCTCTTCAGATTTTCCCTGTCTATAATGAAGGGGAGACCTACAAAAGCTAAAGGAGAAGTTCTAATGAGTGTGCAACATGTACAGATGAACTTCTTTTGTTGCAATTGTTTTATTATCACTTGGTATCAAAACTTTGTGAATGGAAAACTTTAGACTAATCTCTCCAAAGGTTTACATCTTTTGCATTTCTAGATCTAACATCACTAGGCAGTCTTGCTGTTAAGGCTTTGGATCTAGTATTTATTAGAGTAAATTCAAGATCCAAAAGTTTATTAGCAGTATCAAACCTTTGTGAATGGAAACTTTAGACTATTCTCTCCAAAGCTTTACATCTTATGCATTTCTAAATCTAACATCACTAGGTAGTCTTGCTGTTAAGGCTTTGGATCTAGTATTTATTAGAGTAAATTCAAGATCCAAAAGTTTATTTGCAGATTCAATGGCAAGAAGCTCAACTTGTGGTCAGGCAGACTTGAGACATACTTTAAGAGTTGACCTAAGATCATTAATGCAACAAGAACCAATTTTCAATATCCATATGGAATAAACCATTTATTTATGAATTTTATCAAAGACAGCAAAGATGGGAAGATAATCCTATGGAATGAATCATATCTTATGGAAAAAAAAATTATTAACACTATGACTTCATCTCTGGCAAAAGCCAGGTCAATCAATCCAACAACATATCAAATTGTTCAAAAAGATTTAGGTCAAACTGAGAATTCCATATCCAAAATAGCTACTTAGGATAAAATTTCATTTTGGTTTGCTTCCTATTCTCAGAAAAAAAAACGCTATGTTTGCAAGGGATTCCTTGGAATTAGTATAAAAAATAGCAATATCTTCTGAAAACAAAGTTAAAATTTAATTTCCACAGAAAAGATACTCTTTTATTTCCAACACTAGTTGTCACTCTTACTCAAACTCTCCTACTTCCAAGACTTTGCCAAATAATAAATGGCAGTTGAAGGGTTCATGACAATCATCTTCATTTATTGGTAATGAAAATAAGTTTTGCAAATACCAGAATTTGAGTGACCTAATTAATGAATCAGGACAAGAAAGTGCTCTCTTCACAAAGCCACATGTTATAAACATAATTAAAATCATAGGATATCAAAAGTCACCATCCAGACAAAGTATCTAGGAACTTGTAAGGAAAAAACTTATTGTACATATCCTTAACTCATATATACTATCACCTCTATCCTATCTCTTGACCTACAGAAACACACACACAACACCTACAATATTCATAAGAATGGTGAAGTATACAAATTTGTGGCTTTTTCCTCTCTATATAACTCTCTTTTACTTTATAGAAAGCAAGAAATGAAATAAGTAAATATCAATGAGGAAACATGCCAAGCAAAAGAAAAATCAAATAGGGAAGTTGCCTATTTTGGTAATCAGGCTACTGTTGATACATATTCAAATGCTTTTGAAGAAACTACAGGATTGCCTTGTCTTGGAGCCATCCAACATAGCATGTACTATGTTCCAAGTTCTTCACTCCATAATTTCTCTACATTATCACCCCATGCCTACTGAAACTGCCAAGAAAATGGAGTATTTGCAAAAATGTATTGAAGATGGTCAGATCAGCCCTAGTATTTCTCCAAGTGGTTCTCCAAACCTAAGTTTACCTAAGAAACAACAAAATAAATAGAGATTTTGCATAGACTACAAAGCATTGAACAAGATAATTCGTCAAAAATCAATCCCTGTTACCCAAGATTGAAGATCATATAGGCTAGTTAAAAGGGTCCTCATATTTGAGCAAGATTGATCGAAACTTTTGCCATCGATAGGTACATATGGAACCTTCATAAGTTGGAAAACAACTTTTTGAACAAAATATGATCATCCAGATTAGTCATGCCATTTGGTCTTAGTAACGCTAGAGTTATAGTCATGAGAATAAACAATTATAATTTTGCTCACATCTAGGGAAATTAATGTAGTATATTTAGATAACATATCAGTCAATGGTAGATAGGAGAAACAATTCTGTATGTTCAAATTGTTCTTTAACTTCTTTTGAAAAACTTTGTCAATATTTTGTTTTTGCACAAAATGATGTAACTACACATTCAACCAATTTTGATCCTTAGGAATTGACCAACCCCATGCAATACTACCCATCTAAAAATTTTCCTAGAAGGTATGAAGTTTTACTTAAAATTCATCCAACATTTCTCGTGAAATGCACGAACAATTAAAAGTTTCAGAAGCTCAAATATGCCCTTTGCACAGCTATAGTGCTTTCTCTTCTCGATTTATACCATCCCTTTGTGATAGAGATAGATGTATCTGATTATGCCATAGGCATTTTTAAGCAAGTAAGCCACCCCAATGCATACCATTGCAAAACAGTTGTTGTAGCTAAAAAACTACAACATGTGATAAAGTAATCTAATCATTGGTTCAAGAACTCAAGGATAGCAGCACCACATCCTTCCTGATATTTCTGAGGTTGAACCCATACAGCTGAACCAATAATTGGAGTTAAATACCGAGACACTGCAGAGTGCCAGCCTAATCATCAACCACTCATAATTCTTAATTCACAATCAAAGCTCAAAAAAAAGGCATTTAATGTGAGCTTATTATATTCAACAATGTCGTCTCAACACAACAAAATTGTTGATATGTTGAGTAGAACTCCTTCAGAAGTTTTGCATATTCTCGGTCAAATTCGGTACATATGAAGATTGGAAGTCATTTTATTATCTAAATAAACACCTTGGGCTGATTTTCGCATCTTCAAAAAAACCTACAATGATTAATCAAATTTCTTAACTTAATCATGAATTAAGAGATGGTTTATTGTACAAACAAAATTAGCTTATATTTCCTTTGATTCCACTTCACACAAAAGAGAAAGGAAAGCTTTTTATTTATGGTTATTTTAGCACATTATATACTTTACAGCATATACAAAGATGTTTCAATTGGCATTTAAAGAGGTACCATACAGAATATTTCATTTCATATGTTTCCTATGCAGTAAATCTGAAACTTCTAATATAGAGTTTGATTTTTAATAACGGCTTCCATTTGTCTCTAAGGCTTGGGAGCTATTTATGCCTGGCAAGTAATCACCCAAAAAAAGTTTGAAAACTCAGCAAGCTGCACCTACAACCGCACCATAATTAAATTTTTGGTTTCTTGCAAAAATAATGTGGTTTTCTTGAAACCAGTGGATGCCTCCAACGTCAAGAAAATGCAGAAAATTTGGCTCGAATGTTAGAGCGAGTTGTCAAGGAGGTTGGAATTGAAAATGTGGAGCAAATCATAACTCATAATGCAACAGCATATGTTGCGGCTGGTAGAATCCTCCAAGAGAAACACCCCACACTTTTTTGGACACCTTGTGCAGCACATGTCCTTGACCTTCTTTTGGAGGACAAAGACAAACTTGATTGGGTGACACCAGTTGTAGTCACAAAATATATCTACAATCACCCTTGGGTTCTTAACTTGATGAGAGAGCACACCCAAGGGAAAGATTTGGTAAGATCAAGTGTCACAAGGTTTGCAACGATTTATTTAAACGTTGCAAAGCATTCTTGGTTCATTGACGGCTTTGAAACAAATGTTTGTGATTCAAGCATGGCTAGACTCAACCTATTCAAGGAAGCACGAAGGAGAAAGTGTTGCATGCATAGTCTTCAACAACCTATTTGCACAAAGAGCTACAGAGATTGTGAAGGTAACTTCAAAAGTTTGAATTTAAATTCAAATTGAATATTTAACTTTTTAATTCAAGTCTCCAAGTACAAACGTATAACTTTAATCTTTTTGTATTTTTAAATTGTAAGTGTCGGAGTCCTTTGTTAGAATTCTCCGCTTGGTAAATGGGGAACAAACACCAATGGGGTATCTTTATGAAGCCATGGATAGGGCCAAGTGTTGATTTTCGTGATCAGATTAACAATAATGAGCAGGAAATAATAATGCAGTCACAAGAATCAAAGCACACAAATAGAAAGGGCACACAACACAAGTTTACACTGGGAAAACCTCCCTCTTGGAGGTGAAAAACCCAGCAACAAGATTCAAGTTTATATTAGACAATATCAGCATACAACTTTGCTTACTGCACTTGAAGCAACATATAAATAAGAACAGCAGACTGAAGATTCCAAACTAGGGCACAAGGAATAGTTTGATAGACTTATCTGCACTATCGAGATTTGTTGTTTGCTGTCATGCAGATCATTCACAGAGCATAGGAGTGAATTTGCTGACTATGGATATGATTCGCTGCCACTGAGACAATTCGCTGTTCCTAGGAATGAATCGCTGACACAAGAAGATAGTTCGCTGCTCTTTGAAGGCTAATTCACATAAGGCTAGCAATGAATAACATATGTGTCTATTGTGTAGAATGAATCTTGTTTATATACAAGATTCATGTTTAAGTCTTCTAAGTCGGCCTTAACCAATTCTTTATTTTACATATTCTACTTTGCACTTTGGTGCCCAATTTGGGGCCTACATAACTTGCAATTTGTGCCACGTTACCTTTTGGGCCCAGCCCTATTGCTTGTCCACACGTTACATTTGGGCCCAGCCCTATAGACATCAATTGCTTAATCTACACGTTACATGGGAATAGGACCCAGCTGAGTCTCCACGTTACATCTAGAAGAAGGGCCCAGCTGAGTCTCCACATTACATCAAGAAGAAGGGCCCAGCCCTATAAGGATTTGAATCCTTATTTATTTTCCTCACTAAGTTACAATAAACTAACACCAAGAAGGCTATCAAAAGTTATTACATGAGGGACCACCTCAAATTTGATCCCATATGAGAAATTATTGATAGGAGGTGGAACAAACAACTCCACCAACACGTCCATCCAGCAAGATACTTCCTCAACCCTCACTTTTTCTACTCGGATTCCTTCTTAGATCCTAGTGTAGAGGTTATGGAGGGCCTCACTACATGCATTCAAAGGCTAACACCCGATGTTGAGGTGAGAGACCGCATTGTGGCTGAATTGGATGATTATACAAAAAAAAAGGGGTAAGCTCTTCTCTTCAGATCTGGCTAAGAGAGGAAGAACCACTCAAACACCACGTATAATATTTGGAGTCTTTCACATGCATCTTACAACTATTGATAATTTGGTAAAATATGTTTTCACTTTGCTTCCTAGCTCTTCAATATCTTATTTTGTAGAGCCTTGGTGGAGAAATTGGGGTGGAAATACCCCAAATCTGCAAAAATTTGCCCTTCACATCTTATGCCAACCTTGTAGTGCATCCAACTATGAGCAGAATTGGAGCTTGTTCGAGGCCATCCACACGAAGAAGAGGAATATATTAGCCCAAAAATGCCTCAATGACCTTGTCTTTGTGCAATATAATCTTCGGTTGCACATAAGGAAGGTAGAGGAAACATCAAGTTCAGATGGTCCAATTGATTTGGATGATATAGATCCTTATAGTGATTGGACAGCATAGGAGCAGCCTACATTGTTTACCGATGACTACATCTATGATTTGAAGAGGTAGGCAATGGAGGTGGGAGTTGGATTTGGATTCACCTTGGATGACATTGAGGAGCATGAGGTTGACAATGATGAGTCATTGCCAATGCCAATAACATTTGCATCCATGATGGAGGTCGAGCCATAGCCTGTCATGCCAAGCAAGGCGACAGAGCCCCAACGGACTCCTAGGACTAGGGATACCTCTCCCCTAGTTTTTGCTAGAGCTGGGATGAGGAAGATGTAAAATGTTTTGATGTAGTGTTAACATTTAGTTTTATAAAGAAAATTTGATATTTTCATTTTGCTTCAGACTATCAGACATCAACTTTCCACATGATGATGCAATTTTGTACCCAATTTGCATTTAAATCAATCAAATACTACGAAACCCGGGGACGCGTCCCCTACCTGAAAATCCATGTCCCAGTCCCGAGGACGTTTCGGGGACTTGGGGACGGCCAAGGGATGTCCCCCCCCAATCCCCAAATTGTCAAAATTTTGAGGGGACGTCCCCGAAACGGGGGGGACGGTTGGGGACGGATTGGGGACGGCTAGACGTCCCCCACATCTAGAGCTAGGGAAAAATATTAAAAAAAAAAGTCGTATTTTCAATTTTTTTTTAATTTTTCTAACATGGGCCCTCTATATTGAAAAAATTTAAAAAACGACTATCAATTTTTTGATCATTGAATTTGAATAGTTATGAAATCAAAATACGACTATCTATATTTTATTATTTTTCTAACATGGGCCCTCTATCAAAAATTAAAAGGCAACATTAAATTTATTAATTCATATCAAATATTTATAATTTTAAATTAATTCATATTATAAATTTTAAAATTTATAAATAGAAAATACATTAAATAATAAAATATTAAATAATAAATATTATACTTTGCTTTTTAGTATTTACTTAGTACTATTTCGATTTCCATATCGCAATTGACAATGAAACAATATGGCAACAGTGTGGCCTTTGGGCATTTTGTATGTTATCTCTTTAATATCTATTATGATATGCATATTGAAAATGTGAATGAATTGAAATTCTGAATTATGAGTGCATATTGAGTATTGAGTCTATTGATAATGTTGTATGTTCGATGCTTGCATTCTAAAATGTTTTCATAGTATCATACACATGCTATATCCATGTTTTCATATGAATATAATGTATAGATGCATGCTTTATCCATGTTCTCGTATGAACATTTAGAATTTTCCTATATATTTTAAATTTTCCCTATATTTTATATTGCCGTCCCCCCCCCCGTCCCCAAATTTGGCAAAAAAAACTGCCGTCCCGGAAACTTGGGGTAACGTAGATCAAATATAAATAGACTCAGCTTGTTTCTTTTATGTGCTCATTTATTTGACTTATCGGATGCATCTCCTCATTGAATTTTGCAAAAAATTCCATTTCTAATGAAATTTAGGCAATTTTTTAAGTTGTTGAGCTTTTTGCCAAGTCGCATTTTTGGGCCTTGGTGAGTTTTTGTCAAGTTGCATTTTCAGGCCTTAGTAAGTTTTTGCCAAGTCCAAGTTTTTCAATTATGGTATTAATCATACCGTTGGATGCATTACTTAACACACACTTTGTCTAGATTGGTGCATGCTTGGAACGTACACAAGGAATTACAATGGGAGATGACCACTTGGGAATTGTTTGTGATGGATTTTCAGTTTTTATTTAGTTTCTAGGATCTTGAGCCTACTAGATTTTCAGTTTTAATCAAATTTCTAGGATCCTAAGCTTGATGTTTGAGTATTGTTAGATTGGCTCCAAACCATTCATTTTGAGGAAGCACATATTAGGATTACATCCTTACAGAGGATGTAGAACTAACCAATCGAAAATAATGATGCAACATCTTCAATTTCACAAGGATCCATTGCTAATCAAAGTAACACATGTAGTTACTGGTCATATTTAATGGCAATGATAGTTTAATGTCATTTGAATTTTTATACACAAGAGAGGGACAAACAAAATACTAATCATATTGAATAAATCTAGGCATATGATCACCAAACACCTTAAAATGGTATAAGTAAATATTGCCATGAAGGATGCACCAAAGGTCGCCAATATAGAAGGCTACTAGAAGGAAGATTTAGGCACATGATTTAACTCCTATAAGACCATGTTGATTCATTTCCCCATGGATGCCAAAAGATGATAGGCTACATCCATCATCGGAATGAATGAATATTAAGTTGAAGCTCTGAGTGAGGCCTATGAAGACAATGTGGAATTATTTTCACTTGTATAGCTCACAACTTCAAAACTACAACAATTGGTTTTGTTGTTTCTATCATTTGTGAATTATTGCAATAAGTAGTTGTACTCTTCTCCTCAATAAAGATTTGACATTTAGCTATCAAGGAAAAGGTGTAGTGCACACTAGGAAGTACATGAAGTTTGTCAGCTTGCACATTGGGGTCACAAACTATACATCAACAGCAAGCCTGAGTCATAAATTGATTTGCTTATGGTGAATTTTTCCTTCTCTAGAAATGCTTTTATGAAGGAAAATGGTGTGCCCACTAGTTGTGCATTGGTCCTGAAGGCTAAACTAGTAATCAATACATTTGGGATAAGTTGGTTACATGCATATTTTTAAAGATTTAAAGCATATTTTTGAGAGAAAAAAACACATTTCTGAAAAAGTAACAAAATAGCGAAAAAACACATTTTCAAAAAAGTAGCACAAAACAAAAGACTGCTTTTCCAAAAAATAACCAAAAAGAAAAAAGTGTTTTTTCCAAAAAAAAAACACAAAAGCAAAAAAAAAGTGCTTTTAGAAAAAACAGCCAAAAAATAAAAAATGTTTTTTCCTAAAATAGCTCCTCAAAAGTTATAAAAGGAGGATGGGACTCTTATTTGAAAATATGTTGAAGATAATTATTTCTGATATTTTCTCTGATGAGAAGAAAACCCTGCATGGTTTCTGAAATTAGTTCAACTCAGCCTTCCGGATGACAAAACCCCTTTTAGATAAGACTCGCTACATTAATGCAAGGTCTACTGTAATGTCCCCATTCGGGATTCACCATGATTTTGACCTGAAGTGAGAATTGTAATACATTTACAAATATAATTTCATTAATTTTGAAGACATTTTACTATAATATTTAACTTTAATGATAAGAATAGTTTTCAGAAGAACTTATCTTGATAAGTTTCCCAACATTCCATCTAAACCATGTGTTGACTCTTGTTGTTGATCATGTTTTACTGCAGCTTTTATCCGATTGATATCTAACAATTAGTGGAGAATGGGTAAAAAAACACAAATAATTTTCCCAAACAAAAATATTCAATCTTCAACATGTTGTTGACTCCTCTTAGACCATCATTTGACCTTTTGGTAATGCTGATTGTTCAACTAAATAACAATCAATAATCTGCAAAGCTTAGGTGAGGCTGAAATAAAAACTACAACCAATATTCCAAAGTCTTCCAACTGGGCCCCCATTCCCTTTAGTGGAGCTGCTGCTAAAAACACAACAATAATGGTGAAATCTCCAAAAACTTTTCTAATTGCTGCAAACACTATTTTAGGATTCTATTATTATAAGAATCTGAATATTATTGTGTGGGGCCCACAAAGCACTTTGACAAGCTTAACATCTGAATTTTCTATTGAAATTCCCCTGCTATAATTCTGATATTTATGTCAGATCAGATGGTATTCCTCCAAGTGGTATAGGCCATCCTTTTGCTCCCTTGCAATCAATGCTCACCGGACCAGATCTAATTAAGGAATTAAAAGTAAATAAGTTTCTAAGTTCCATATTCATATATCCTTGCAACCTATAAATGCCAAATGGCAAATGCTCAATTTGAGCAGATCCAGAAATGGATATAAAAAATAAACAATACTATTCGATGCTTTTCCAAATAGATGGGATGTCTTTATATATGGTGGGAAAGAATGCTCCAAGAGACACGTCTCTTGTCTCTTGACAATCGTTGATTATTGCCCCCTTAAATCGTTGCCTTGTCTATCTTTAATCGTACCTTTTCATAACTTATTGTTAATTTCCTCCAAATCGCTACTGTTTGTTGCTTAATGATAATCGCTTATTATCATTGGCTATGGGATTTAAGATAAATATAATTCCTTTGACCTTTGACTTCTTTATTTGCTGGCAGTAGTAATTTATTCCATAACCAAATCGGGTTTGTACACATATTATGATCGCTGTCTTCATTGTCATTAACAAGTTTTAACAAATCCCTTGTTTATCAATGTCATTAATCTCTTCACATGTATGTCTTAGTCTGACTGTTTACCACTCACCGATCAGCCCACCATATCCCCAAAGTTTAATAGTCTCTATCCATCGTCAATTCTAATGATGCTATATTCATTCTGATCGGATGCTTATCAGCCTTGAGTATTTGGCACATAGATAAATTATTACTTAGTTACGTTATTTCATCTTTGTTGATCCTCCTCATGCATCGATATGATAACTCAATCTGGTCAAAAGATATTGGATCGATATGCTCATAAGGATATTGTTCTGATTATCATCATGCTGACTGTTGTTATATCCATTCAGATTGAACGTTGAGTGTTGCATGGTTTTGAGTCGCGCTCTGATCTTCTTCGATACTTCCTCTGCTGGCAGAGGTAATGAGGAATGGATATATTATATAATCTTTTAGATGAAGAGAGATTGACCTCAACCGTATAGCCACTGCTTCAATATGTATTCTCTCCATGTTGACTTGGTGAATATGCATCTATATTGGTTATGTTGATTGTATTTGATCAATGTATGGTTATGATCTTGTATGAGCAAGACAGTAGTTTAACAAGGTCATCTTCATGAGAATTTGGATGCTTGCAAGTCTTTATGCTTTGATGGATGGATAATATATCAATCTCCTACTTGTCTTAATCCGTATGGGAATAAGATGATCTCCTCAATGTGTACTACTTTACAAAAAATATACAACCTGTTTGTTGCTTTCTAGTTCAAAGATGGGGACATGACATCTACTCTGGTTGATTGTTGGAAAATCATACAGGTATTTCACATTTGCATTTAGTTAATATATTTTCTTGGTTTCTTTCAGTGAATAAGAGCAGGTTTCAAACAATCTTTCCTGGCATTGAATATTTTGAGGGTTTGTGATTCTCTTGTGGCATTGGATTTCTTCACATTTTCTTGGTGTGAGCTTGTTTTTTTAGGCGTGGAAGTTAGGAAGGGTTTGGTGACTTCTTTCTTTGTTTGGGCATTGGCTTAACATGGCTCCTTAAAACCCTAGGCGTGGAGTACTTTCATATTCTATATGCAGATTTATGTATCTCTTATCATAACATATCATCAGAGATATGAAAGCTTTCAGAGTATAAGATCTTTTCTGAAGGCGTGGTTGTCGGCCTCTCTTTGCTAGCTGTGGGACCATTAGCATTGGTGAAATGTTGGAGGAATTTGCAGTTTGGGCTTGAGCTTCCAATAGCGATTTTCAATCTTGCCTGAGCTGCTACAATTCTTATATTAGTTGCTGTTATATCAGCCCTCTTTAAGCAATTATATTATTCTCTATTGCTGGCGCTTTTGGACTCCAAAAGAAGACATTGCTTGAAGCTGATTTATCAGTCTTTTCTCTATTTCTTGGACTGAGATTTATCTCAGATTTGAAGTGTTAAAATAATTTTAATTTCTATTCTATAATGGTCATCTTCTATTCTTAGTGGTCATCTTAGTTGTCGACTTATTTAACTATTTATCTTTTTTAGTGCGTTAAGTGAAACTATTGCTTCTTATTAAAGACGCATAGTTAGCTTTTTATTATTAAGCTTTATTTAGCTTTTTAAGCTTTTTAGCTTATTAGTTTTCACTTAAACGACTTGTTCTTAATTTAGAACGTCGTCTTGTAATCTCTATACATACAGTTGTATATCGTTGAATAGAGGATCCGACTATTTTGTTCAATCAATTTTTCATGGTATCAGAGCGGGTCGATGGGATTTTTTAGAGTTTTTTATATTTTTTAATAAAAAAATTCGTAAGCCTTCTACAAGGAAATTTTTTTCCATAAATTTTTTAATATTTTTTTTCTTCCGCGATTTCTGCAAAATCGTGAAGTTTTCATCTCATCTGTTTTTTTGTGCGCAACGGGATCCATGCTGGTGGTCACAATTTACGGGTTTTGCGTTTTCTGCTTCTCCCACCAGTGCCTAGGGCTTTTACCCTTTTTTTTACGTTTTTTTAACAAAGAAATTGTCTGTTTTTTTTAATATTATTTTCTCCAGATTATTATTTTTCTGTTTTTTTAAGAAAAATTCCAGGTTTTAAATTTGCAGAATAATTTAATTTCTGCGTTTTTTCAACAGACCTCAAAATTCACGCACCGGGATTCATGCCTCAAATTCCACTCCAAGGTTTCAGATTTTTTGTGCAGCTGCTTCTATTCTGATTTTTAATCATCTTCTTCTGTCTCCTGCCTTCACTAGGTTGACCACGTTCAACCTCAGTTTCCGTGATGGCATCTTTGACCAACGTCATGTTGGATCACAGTCAAAAGTTCAACAAATGAAACAACGCCTAGAAATAGCGCATGTTAACGATATTTGAATATCGTTGCCTTGATCAGAATGATTTAGACCAGACCTCATCCTATAGGTCCCAGGGTTTTCACGATTTTTTCCTGAAAAATTGTTTGTCGGTTTTTTTATTTTTTCCACAAAAAAAATCATGGTCGGTTTAGAATTTTTTCCTTAAAAATTATCATCTATAATCCGCAAAGCTTGCGTGAGATTTCTAGGCTTTCACAATTTTTTCTTCAAAAATTGTTTGCTGGTTTTTATGATTTTTTCCTCAAAAATCATCTATAATACGCGAAGTTCTCTGGTTTTGATCAATTTATCTCCTCAAAAATTGTGCTTTGTTGCAGTCAGTTTTTGGTCGCATTGTCAGGGAGCACATCTGCAACCATGGTATCTTGCAGTCTGTTTTGGAGTTGCTGGAGCAAACAGTGCTCAATACTCTTCTGCAAAAGGGTTTGCTGATTTTTCCTCAAAATCATGGTTTCAAGCTTCAGTAATTCGCGTGTGCCAGATCTCTAATTCACGTGTGAGGGCTACAATAGTTTGGATGGCTTTTGGTACTCTTGGTCATTCTGCAAATCCTGGGAGGGTCTCCATAGCAGCAGAATGTTCTTTGCATTTGTGATCATAACACCTACAATGTCTTCTGTAGGGTATTGAGTACGATGACCATTAGGGAGGGTGTTAAAATAATATTAATATCTATTCTATAATGGTCATCTTCTATTCTTAGTGGTCATCTTAGTTGTCGATTTATTTAGCTATTTAGCTTTTTAGTCGACTTATTTAGCTTTTTTAGTGCATTAAATGAAACTATTGCTTCTTATTAAAGAGGCATAGTTAGCTTTTTATTATTAAGTTTTATTTAGGTTTTTAAGCTTTTTAGCTTATTAGTTTTCACTTAAACGACTTGTTCTTAATTTAGAACGTCGTCTTGTAATCTCTATATATACGGTTGTATATCGTTGAATAGAGGATCCGATTATTTTGTTCAATCAATTTTTCATGGAGATGGTATTTGAGTATTGGAATCTGCTGTGCACTACAAGAAAATTCTGCCAAATGTAACCTCAGATTTGGGCATGTAATAAGAGGATATCTGTGTATATTAAAGCTTAATGTTTGCTGCAACTAAAGGTCAGTTTGAACTACTTTGAAGTCATTTCTCTAGTTTTCTGTTCAAAATTAATATGTTATTGCAGCCATTCATGAGTAGAATCTTCTTGCATTTGTGTATTAACCTTGCCATTCAAACCAAGACAAAAATCAAGAAAACCCTGCCACCTGAAACTTATAACCAGCAAGCAACCAAACTGTTTGACAAAATGTCTGCATTGCCAGGTGTTTGACAAAATTGCAGTGAGCAGTTAGTTTAATGTTCTTCACCAGTATAATGCATGCCAACTGTTTGACAAAATACTCACATAGCTGAGTGGGTGAAATAAGTGCAAAAAAGTTTTAAGTGCAAATAGGTTGGGACATTAAAGGATGACTGCATAGCAGTAGCAGATAAATGATAGTTAATATATCAATTTGAACCTCAGACAAAATTGGTGAAATTCAACAGAAGTGTGGTGGAAAGATTGTAGTAGTTCAAATTTTCCCAAACATTTGATGCAATAAATAATTCCAAACAAAAATTTTGGAGTATTTGAGATAGCAGCATCAAGAAAATATTTCAAGCCTCATATCTAGATACACATTTGCGGAGGGTATTGGAAGATAAAGTTTATTACATGACATAACTTTCAGGAGTCACCATCATGCATTGGTTAGTCAATTGCGATAATGTACTTATAATGTGGATTAAGTCAAAAATATTAATATGGAGTCATTACTGTTCACAAATAGTGTCAAAATGAAAACAATTGCAAAAGTTTACAGTGCATATTTATGGGGGATATTGGAAGATAAAGTTTACTAAATTGCATAACTTTCAGGAGTCACCATCATGCGTTTGTTAGTGAATTTAGATCATGTACTTATAAGGTGGTTTATGTCAATAGAATTCATACGAGGGATATTGGAAGATAAAGTTTATTAGGTTAGATAACTTTAGTCACCACTATGCATTGCTTAATTTACTCAATGATGTACTCATAAGGTGATATATGTCATACTCATAGTCT
Source organism: Cryptomeria japonica (assembly GCF_030272615.1). NCBI lineage: Eukaryota > Viridiplantae > Streptophyta > Pinopsida > Cupressales > Cupressaceae > Cryptomeria > Cryptomeria japonica. The sequence continues at coordinate 465,267,391 of NC_081407.1, forward strand.
TCATATAGAGTCATTATATTCAGAAATATCATGTCAAAATGTAAATATAATCGCACGATGATTTATTGGTCATATGGAAATAGAAAGCTAAAAGTCAACTCTAATCTTTTTAGAGATTTGAAAGTTTGCAAAATATGAATGTTTATGTCAGTTATATAAAGACATGGAAGAGTGCACAAGTTTGAGAAGAATCTTCTTAACTTTATTTCTCCCATAATTGTTGTGCTATGAAGATAGTGCAAGTTGTTCTCTCAAATCGAATTCTTCATTGTTCATGAATTTCTCTGAATAAATTGCAGATGTATATCCCAGATGTTTAAATTTTAACGTCTCTGTAAAGCAATGAGTAAACACATATATCGTTGCTTCTAAAAAGTAATGTCCAACTTCAATTTTAACATAGCATTTGTAGAGTTATAAGAAAACACAGAGATTGTTATTACTGAAAAACATGCTCCACCAAGCATGCACAAGACACTCAACTACTCAAGCAATTTCATATTGAGATACAGTAGCCAATTTGTTGCAAGTTGGCTACAAGGTGTGCTTTCCAGTATGGCAACAGGCTAAATTATAGTGTTACTTCTAAAAAGCATTGTCCATCATGCATACACAAGACACTCACCTGCTAGAGCAATTTCATATTGAGATACAAATAATCAGTTTATTGCTATTTGACCACAAGGTATGTTTTACTTTATCCATAGAGAAGTATTACAATAAAAACAACTACCAACATATCTGTCCCCTATTTATTTTAGTAATTGATGGTTGCTAAATAATAATAAAAGCATCTCAGTTCCTAACAAAGACAATATGTCAAATTCAATTAAATGTTCTTAACAAATAACAACAGATGTTGATTAACACCAATTTCAAAGCATGCTTCAAAAATCATGTATTCAGCAGTAACATATAACTGTTAACATGTTCCAATCTTTTACCTCACAAATGAATTATAACAATTCAAATGCATTTCAGCTACCATTTCCTGATTTAGTACTTATTCTTATTTCATTCAAAAGGGCAATGAATATATTATAGATTACCTTCACTCCTATTTGCAGCTCTACAACATCACTTGACTTCTTAGCAACAGCTGCATTGACAACAAAACCACATGTTACTCAAACTCTCTCTTCTCATCTACCTGACTCTACTTATGAACACATACATAAGTTTTAGGTATTCTATAAGTTAATGAAATGTCAAACAACATTTTTACCATGCATCAAACATAAGATGGATAGGATACTTCCAAAATGAAAGAGGACTGCAGCTGAATAATAGTAGTAGTACTAACAGACTATTCAAGGAAAATCACAATCAGAACAACAAACACCAAACAGAAAGAAGTTATATTTATCATAAGGACCTTAAATGATATGATGGTATAGTATAAGCACATTAGGTATATTAGGTATATCTAGAGAATACAAATTTAATATGTTTTACTACTACACCTCGGATTATGTACAACAGTTGCATCCTTCCTAATCTGCAGGGGTAGTGATAAAACCACTGTTTGTGTTGCACATCAGACTTGTTTATGGTGCCTCATTTGCTTGATACAAAACTCCAATGTACAGAAAAAAATTCTTGACTGTTAGCTTGTTCCTTCTACAGATTTAGAATTTTCAAGAACCAAGATATTGACTACTTGATTTTGTTTATCAAACAGAATCAATGTCCACGATACTATATACCATTTTGATAGAAATACTGCACCCTTTTGCTATGAAATTTTTCACGACCATTTTCTAGGTTGATTGAAAACTAGCATACTTATGTGTCATGAAATTTGCACAAGAAAAATATTCAACTTCTATATCTATCATTTTATCTCCAAGTTGATTACCCCCATATGACCTGAAAATTGGATAACCCAAGTTGATTCTGCACATGAGTAACCCAAAAGTGTATTGAAGCATGCAATAAATGACCTATCTTTTTATCAAGTTGAAAATGCAAACCACTTGCCATCCACAAGGCCCGCAAACGAAGACATGTCAACACAGAAAAAATTGTTCCCACAGCTAAAAATTGCATCAAAATGAAGGCATTGATGATCTCGCTTAATGCATAGTCATCAAAAACCAAAATAAAGTGTGAAATCTTAAGTGCTCAAGTGCTGAGTTGAACATTACTTGGTGGGATGTATTAGAATCTTACATAAACAATAATTGTAACCAAGACCAAATGTCGAATCTACTCACAATTTGAATATTCAACACATGAAACTAGTTTAAAAATTGCTTATACATTGGAAGGAAAGAGCTATAATATATAGCTCAAAGATTCCAAATTCCATAAGGATGAGGCAGAAAACCAAAAGCAAAGGGTTTTCTTTAACTAAGTTTCCAAATCTATGAGGATAAGAAAAAAAGCAAAATCCCTTGAAAAAAGGAAATGACATACTCAATTATCCTATCCTACCTAAGTAAACATCAATATAATACCCCTTTAAGTGCAACTAGGATTGGCACCCATGTACAACAATGATGCCCCTCAAAAGATGAGAAGGATAAAGCCCATCATACAAACCTCCTCCTAAGAGAGAATGAAAAGAGAAGGTCTGGGTGACCCCCTCCCAATTTGAGAAAAGAAAACTAAGAATATACATGTCTCTAGAAGCTACTCAAGTGTCACTATGTCAATGCCAAGATGTGCCACAGTCAAGTTAAAAGTCTCAAGCCTAACTGAAAAGGAAATATGAGGCAAGAAAACTAAGAATATAAAATGTCTCTAGAAGTTGCTCAACAAGTGTCACCATGACGATGCCAATATGTGCTGCAATAAAATTAAGAGTCTCAAGCCTAACTGAAAAAAGTGACAAATAAGAACCTTGTGGAAATGGACATTGAACAAGATTCAGAGATGAAGATGAATCCTCTGAATGTTGCTCAATGATCTCCAAGCCAATGCTAAATTTGACAAATGTTGATAAGATGAATCAAGTACCACGTAAGATTCAAATAAAGTAACCATGCATGTATGACATTCACAATAAGCAAGTCAATTGGATCAATGAGAATCCAGTACTCATGCAAAAGGTGTCAATGTGAACAATGATTGAGTCAAATCTATGAACTCGTGAAATTTTGTAGAATTTGTCACAATAAAAGCAGATGTAGGCAAAGAAATAACAAGAGAGACTAAATGTGCCCTAGAGTCATCTAATGAGATGATGATGCAACAAAATATAAGTTATCATCCACAAGGAGATGATGAATGTCCTCAATGCTGTCCTCCAAGTCTCTAAGATGGAACTCACCAAATACACCTACAATGTCTATCAAGCACTTATCCCACATAGATGTATCTAAAAGACAATGAATGTGATCCTATTACAAATAATCATTAAAAACATCAAGTCCCCTTTATGTAATAATCTAAGCTATGGACAATATTGCCCATTTCCTATTTTCCCTATCACTTCCCATCCTATTTTGTGTGCATGTTCTTCCTCTTCTTTCACCCAATGTTTGTATAAGGTCCCCAAACTCTTTGAGCTTAAAAGCATGCTCAATCTTCTAAGTGTTTGTCAATGGTCAAAATTTCGGATTTACTTGTCTAGGCATGCTTTCTCGTCTAAGTCCAACCTTTCCTTGGTCCAGGGGACTTTCAGACTTCATGCTAACAGGCCTTCCATCCTTCCCCTACTCTTGCTTTGTATTTTTCAAACATTTGGACCTATCTTTACCAACACACCTGTTGCTCAACCCCCAACACCCGACCCATGATATGAGTCGTGTGGTGTCTCTAACCCTCAATCCATTCTTGCCTTTGTTTTTGTTCTCTCCACAATGCTCGAGCATGTGTCATATTGTCAATAATGGTCAATTTTGGTGCCATAACTTTCAAAAGTGGGACTTTTCTTGCCCATAAGCATTGTTTGAATTTAAAGTTGCGAATTTATGTTGTGCCCAACCCGTTCTTGTTGTGATGGATATAAAGGGGTGAATGCATGCATTCAGAAAACACCATTTGCACTTAAACAAATTCTTTGTGTTCAAGCATGGGAATCCAATGACAAAAGCCCTGGTAATTTCAAAGAGCAATATTATACAAAGTTCGCATTTGAGCTTCATGGACATGAACTCCAACTACATTGTATTGATTCAATTTGCCATTGTTAGCATAAATTGTATGTTGATTATAGAATCATTTGAATGTAATATAGTCACTATTGTAATAGGAAAGAGCATAGGAATACCAGCTATATTTGTTGTTCATTATAATAAGAAGATTATGTTGCCATTGTTGATCGAAGTGTAATGAAATCGCTATGTATAGTCAGTAATTTTTCATCGCGGAATAACCACAATTGACCTTACATGATTTAGAAAGATTGCATAGAATACTTAAATTGAAAGGGGAGCAAGTGAGAGACATGATAATCTCCTCCAAGATTATTCATTCATGAAACTAGCAAAAGCAAACAAAAAATCATAAGATTACCCCCCCACCCCAGTTCACACAATCATGAGGCCATTAAGAGAGAGTATTAAAGTAATATCGCAATATTTAGCGTGTAATGGTCATATAGTTAGTTTTAGGAAGTTTCCTTTCTGTCTTTCATCATCTAATTAGTTTTAGGAAGTTTTCTTTCGATCTTTTGTTCTCGATCATTTCTTTTATAGAAACATCACTTATACTCTATTTAAGGAATTTTCATCTCCTTTGTAAATAACGAATTATCATTTCAGTGTCTTAACTGTTTTTGTATGTGGGTATTTTCCCTTCCTAACTATGCCTTTTCTTCCAACTCTTCTTTTCCCTTCTTCAAATTGGAGATTTGGATTTATGCGTCCTATCATGCCTTTTGTCTATCCCCCCCCCTTGCCATTATATTTGTTGGACTTTTGAACTTAACCCTACCTACATAAACATTGCTCAATCCCCAACACCTTATCCTATAGTTTGAGTCTCGTGATATGGACAACCCCTAATCATTGACGTTTCTTCCTATGTTTCCATTACCATCTTAACTTCCTAGCATGTTTCATATTGTTTCCAATAATTTGTTTTTGATGTCGTCATTTTCAAAGTGGAATCTCTCCTACCCATGATCACTATTCAAATTTGAAGTTGTGGATGTACATGGTGACCAATTTGTTTCGTTTGTAAAGAATATAAAGAGCGAATATTTTTATCCAAATCAGCATCTAGATTTAACAAAAATTCCTTTCAGAATCTATTCTAAGCACTTTTGTTCAAGTGTGGGAATCCTAGAATGAAAACCCTAGTGATTTCAAAAGTTGATCTCATATAGAGTTTGTATTTGAGCTTCATTGGACACAGACTTTAGCCATATTGTATTGATTTTGATTTGCCATTGTTATTGGTATGAATCGCATGATGTTGTAGAATCATTTGAATGTAATATAGAAACTAATGTAATAGGAAAGAGCATGTGAATTACATCTATATTTGTTGTCCATTATAATAAGATTGGTGTTGTGTTGTCATTGTTGATCAAAGTGAAATGAAATTGTTGATGAATTAATAGAAATTTAAATATGAGTTGTTTAAGATGTGACTAAACAATAGGGCCAAATCGTGTTGTTATTCAACTATTATGTGTTTGTGGAAGGTTAAAAATTAGATTTTGGGACATTATAGAAAACCTTAATATAATCAAACTATAATGTATACCCTAAAATGTTAAGTATTGTGTTAAAAACATCTCACAAAAATTCTTGGAGAAGGCATTGGTACCAAGAGTCGCAATACAAAACAAAGAGGACTAAGTGGGTTGTCTTGTATTCCAACTAGATCAACAATGGTGTGTTGCGCAAAGAGTGCTTGAGCTTCTCCTTCCCACAACAAGCAAACCCACCTTGGCAAAAAGGACATTCAACTAGTCCAAATCCAAATTGTCTATGGTTTCCCATGTAGGATCGGCTATGACAGAGAAGACAACACTTTTTCCCTAGAAGGCCGATTGTTTCAAGTCAAATATGCCATGGAAGCCATCATGCTAGGTTCCACTACAGTGGGGTTAAAGACAATTCATAAAGTAATACTTGTAATAGGGAAGCACATCACCTCAACATTACTTAAGCCAAGCAATGTAGAGAAAATCATAGAGATTGATAAACATATTAGATGTGCAATGAGCAGATTGATAGTTGATGCTCCCATACTTGTTGGAAATGCACAAGTTGAAACTCAAAATCAATTGATTAATTTATTTCCCAATAATGCAGTAAGTTGATTAAAATGGTAATAGTAGTCACAATAGTCAATAAGCAATACCTCAAATGTAGAAAAACCTTTTCAAGCTTCTACAACTTGGAAACATTTGAAGGCAAAAGTCTGAAAACCTAGTTTGGAAAATTGTACTCTATTTAGGGCTTGTGTAAAACTCTACTATTTTCAACCATAATTATCATGGTTCAAATTAAAATCATAGTGGTACTCTACACCATGCTTGTTTTAAACTAAAATAAATATGCACTCAAATAGCTAGCAATATGCCTTTCTCCACGCTAAAATTAGAAATAGCATATTGAAATCAACTTCTCCACTTTTCACAAGATGGTCCTACACATATTCACTATTGCCATCCTCTTGTGCATGTCCTTCACACCCTTCATCTCTAGCATCTATGTAGCACAACCACTTTTGCGAACTACACAATGCAGCCTAGTCAGCCTTGTATGCAGCTTGGCATCCTTGCCTTCTTGTACAAATCTAGTTTTTGGTGGCTCTTGCATATGTCTTCAAAACTTTAGCCAAAATTGGGGCCAACAAGTAGAATAGTAAACAAGATTAATTGAAAGAAACTTAAAACAAATCTGAAACTTACATGCAAAGGACAAAGGTTTCCACTTAATAATGTAGTAGAACAATGGAGAAGATCTTCCTTTCCATGCACTAGGTTGCATAGTTCCAAGATCAAAATGGGAAGCTTGAAAGGCATATATTTCTCCATGGGAAAGCCATTTCCAAGAAAACATATCCAAGTAAATTTAGGGCCAATGGGCAGCCTACAGCATCAAGTCTTTAGCCCAGTGGACGTTGAATCCTAAAGCCAACGAGTCATCGGCAAAATGGCCGTTAACAAACAAAGCATCAATAGCCCTAAGAGATGGAACCACCCTAATTATACCATGTAAAGGATATACAATGAAAAATGACCTTAATAACATTATCTTTTGGCAAGACTTGTGAGCACATTAACCTCCCAAATAGGGATGGGGGTGAGTCAAACAAAGTATAATTTGTTGAGAGGTGTGTTGTGGGTTGTATTTATCAAGTCATAGTGCATTTTCCCTTTGGAGCATTCCTTTTTTCCTTACACTTGTCCCTTAACCTCCTCATTTTTCCTAATTGTGGCCTTTTGATCCTCATTGACCCCTTGTGTCATGCACCATCTGATCCATCTTTTTCCTCCTTGCTAATCCTCTATTTGTTGAAAACCATCAACCCAACCGATGATGCTTTGTGTTCACTTGTCTAGACAACCTCATCAACTAAGCCTATGATGCTGGTTATTTTGGAAATACATTTTTCAGGTTTGGATCCCTATTTATAGGTTTCCCTTTGCCAATTCTGAAAGCAATAAAGTTAGTATCTGCTATACTTGCACTTGCATGTGCACTTAGAGGATTTGATGGATGTAAGAACCTCAAAGGCCCTCAACTCTGACTACTGTAGTTTAGTTGACCCTGTTGCATTTTAAGTTTGTTCTTTGCAACTTTTTGAACAGCTAGTATACTTTGACTATTAAAAGCTCAAAAAAGCTACTATAGGGAAACGCTAGAAATCAATTATAGTTCAGTAATAAACTGATCAAACCCTTGTTACATTTATTCAACCTTAATCTACCCTCAATACATAAACAAAACATTATTAGATAGGAACTGAAAAATACCATGAAAATCTGGAAACCCTTATTTCTTCCTTGCTGGTCATACAAAGTCCATTATGACAGCATGCTGTAACTTGCTCCAGACTGACCAGAACAGCTAACATGATAGCTCAATAGATGACTCCAGACTAGGCACACCTTCAGCTATTTTAATAATATTTTTCTGATTCCTCCAACATGCAAATCGCAGACCCCTTTAGGTGATTGGCGCTACTTCCCAGGCAGCCGTACAGCCACCAATAAATATCTCCTTTGGGTACCTCTGTTTCCCTGTTTGTTGTTGCAACAAAATACTGAAGAATGACGGTGCCTCTCTGATTAATAAGCACAAACTTGGTCCCTGAATGAAACCAACTGGAAGAGCAAGATCAACTGATATTTCACAGCCTCTGATGCTGTTGTACAAGAATCCCACGTTTTCCTGTACTGATACCTCTGATCACTGCAGAAGAATCTTCTGTTGAAACCCTTGCCCAAAACTCCTCTCAGAGCTCCAATCAAAATATCAAAACTTCACATAATGAAAAGAAGACCTAAAATCTTCTTTAATCCTCTCCACCTAGGGTTTGGCGCGATTCCCAAGAAGGGTGCGATTTTGGCATTAAATGATGTTTAACTTCTAATATTTAATTTTTGACTATTGAAGTGTCAAAAATAAATCACTTTCCCATTTAATATAAAACTGGCCCCATCTAACGAGAGATAGACCCTCATTTAAGTTATGACTTAAAGTGACTTTTAAAACAATTAAACATTAAAGTTCGCCCATTTAATATTTAATTAAAAATAATTAAATATTAATCTCTCCAAGTACTTATCAGAATTGCCTGCCATCTGAACTGGAGACTACCAAACCATACTCCATCCCTGTCCAACCCCCTGGCTATAAATAGCAGGACTGCTAAAAATAGAAAGTATCTCAAACGGAGTCCTAGAGACCTCAAACGAAAACCATACCTGGAGTGCTCGCTCTGAAGATGACGAACCAAAACTCCGGAGGACCCTCTAACCAACCTCATCAGCCTATAAGGGTCAGTGATAGGCTAATCTACTCAGCTGACAGATGTCAACTAGAAGGGGACATCATAGTCCGCCCCTCCTGAAATTGCTTGTCCTCAAGCAATCTCAACTCCGGATGTTGTAAAATCTCCCCGCTCTCCCAAGTAGCATCCTCTACCGGCAAATCCTTCCATTTCACCAAGTACTCTGTGATAGTACGTCTCCTGAAATTCCTTTCCCTGAACTCAATGATAGCCTCAGGTACGAGTATCAACTTCCCCTCATCATCCAGGGGTGGTAAAACCATGGAAGGTTCAATACGGTGTCCCAATGCCTTTTTGAGACATGACACGTGAAATACATTGTGTACTCTGCTATCTGCTGATAAATCCAACTCATAAGCCACGTCACCTATACGTCGGGTCACTCTGAAAGGGCCATAATATCGTGGCTTGAGCTTCTCTACTCCACTCCTCCTGAGAGTGGACTGTCGATAAGGCTGCAACATTAAATACACCATGCCTCCTACCTCAAATGACCTCTCTGTCCTCTTCTGATCAGCATATTGCTTTTGCTGATTTTGTGCCTTGGCTATATTTTCCTTGAGAGTCTTCACAATGTCCTGGCTCTCCTGTATCATGTCTCCCGCACTAGGCACTCTACTGTCACTCAACAATAAGTCAATGAAACTAGGAGGCTCGTACCCATACAGTATTGTAAATGGTGTCATCTGAATAGACATGTGGTGCGTGGTATTGTAACAATACTCACAGAGGTAAATCCACTTCACCCACGCCTTTTGCTGCCCTGAAATATAGTTCCTGAGGTATCCCTCCACCCATTTGTTAACTATCTCAGTCTGGCCATCAGTCTAAGGGTGGTAACTGGTGCTCTGTGTAAGCTCGGTTCCACAAAGTCTGAAAAGCTCTTGCCAAAAGTGGCTCAAAAACTGAGTGTCCCTATAACTGACAATAGTCCGAGGCAAGCCATGTAATCTGAATACCTCTTTGAAGAACAACTCTGCTACCTGAATAGCTGAATAAGTGGTGGTGATCGGATAGAAGTGAGCATACTTCGTCAAACGATCCACAACCAAAAATATGCAATCATGTCCCTGTGCTCTCGGCAACCCTGTGATGAAATCCATAGACAAACATTCCCACTTCCTATCAGGAATTGGAAGTGGCTGAAGTAAACTAGCAGGGTATGTATGCTCCTATTTATTCTGCTGACAAACAGGGCACTCTCTAACATACTGTAGAACATCTGCCTTGAGCCCTTTCCACGTGAAGCACTCACGAACCTGTTTGTAGGTCTTGAAGAACCCGGGATGTCCGACTATCAGTTCATCATGACAAAACCGCAATACCCTACTCCTCAACTCCAATCCTGGGATCAAGTACAGTCTCCCCTTGTAAATGATCAATTCATTTACAACTGTATACCTGCTGTCCACTACTGACCCCTCTACCACACCTGCAGCCCAGCTATCTTTGGCATACTCTGCCACTATAATATGCTGCCAATCCTTTGCTATCTGGACAATAGAATTCAGGTGGGGACGACGTGACAAGGCATCTGCAACTACATTCTGTGTGCCTTTGATATAGGAAATATCAAAGTTGTAAGCCTAAAGTTTGCTGACCCACTTTTGTTGCATGTCATTTAAGTCACGCTACCTGTTGTGACCATTTCACACATCGCCCCATGCGAATGGGGGCCCCCTTCTTTTTGCTCGTTTTGCCTGTTCTTTTTCTCTGCTTTTTAGGGTTTTGGTAGTTTGTCAATTGTTTGGATTTAGGGTCAAGCCTTAGGGTTCCCGTTTTGACGTTTTTAGGCCAGAGTCCAGTCAATCTTGAGAGTTTTTCAAGCTTCCTTTCGTAGGATGCAATTTTGAATAAAGTGAATTTGCCAGAGGCTAAGTGAGTTGGTCTATTTTCAATTGGAATTTTGAATAAAGAGTCTAAATTCGTCTAAGTGTGAATGATGAAATTGCGAATTTTGTCCAATTGGGTGATTTTGACCAAATTTTGAAAATTTTGATATTTGATCCCGGGCATTGGAAAGGTCTTGTTTTTGCCTTGTGAAGTGATTGTAATCCCGAAATCATGATATTTTGGCCTGTAGGAGCAAAATCGCTCCTGTCCCTCAGTGAAGGACCGGAGCTCGTGTTCAAAAATCTTACTGTCCCTGCAGGATCAAGATGATTTTCGAGTGGAAGTGATAAAGGGAGGCATAATCTTTCCGTTGAATATAATTTGAAGAATTTCACAAGCGTGGAAATGTGCCAGGAGTAAAAATCGCTCCTGTCCCTCAGTGAAGGACCGGAGCTCAAAATCAAACATTGCCTTGTCCTTGCAGGATTTGAACAACTTGACGATTTGAAGAGATCAAAGGAGATATGTTTTATCAATTGAATATAACTTGAAGTGCCTTCGTGAAGGAAAACGGACCAAAAATGCAAAGTTCGCTCCTGTCCCTCAGTCAGGGACTAGGGCGAAATTCAGTGTAGCTCCCGTCCCTCTCCCAGGGACCAGAGCGAAATTCCTCATAGGGCAAAATTTGGGTGAAGATTGAGCAAGATTTGAGTTTGAAGCAAGAAAGGAGGGTGAAATGAACCCGTTGAATACAAATTGAAGATTACAAGACATCAATAGGAGACTCAAATTGGCCTAGGCGCTCCTGTCCCTCAGTCAGGGACCAGAGCGATTTTTGCCTTAGGTCAATTTCTTGCCAAGTTAGAATGAATTCCAAGCCATGGATGAATGAAGGGATGCACAACAAGATCGTTGAAGATAAATTTTGGGGTTGGCAAAGTGTAATTGAGCTTGCACATGAAAATTCGCTCCTGTCCCTCAGCCAGGGACCAGGGCGAAATGATGATTATCTTGCCTTTCACTCAAAGTATAAACCACTCCAAGTCAGGATACATGAAGGCAAGGACGTTTTGAAGCGTCTCAACAAAGAACAAAGTTACAAGGACCGCTAAAGTTGAAAGAATTGCACCAAATGCCCAAATTCGCTCCTGTCCCTCAGTCAGGGACCAGAGCGAAATTTCTATGAAGGCTTGGGTTTTGAAGGTTTATCAAGTTTCAAGTGTCCAAGAGGGATCAAAGGACCTCATTCTACATGGTGAAAGTGATTGCAAGTTGATACAAACAAGGTTGAGCCCAGGATGCCCAAATTCGCTCCTGTCCCTCAGTCAGGGACCAGGGCGATATTTACCATATTGGCCAAATCCTTCAAAAATCACGCCAAGTCAAGATTGTACAAGGTTGCACAGGGTCTAAGGTGTCTTAAGAAGGTGATATGCAAAGAAATCAAACGTCAAAAGGTGATCAATTGAGCCAAGGAGACAACATCGCTCCTGTCCCTCAGTCAGGGACCAGGGCGATTTTCACAAGATCATTCATCTTCCTTCAAAATCATGACAAGGCAAGGATACACAAGATCAAGGATATCGTTTGGAAAGCAATGAACAAGAAACAAAGGTTACAAAGCGACAAATTTAGGCTAAGATACAAGGTTCGCTCCTGTCCCTCACCAAGGGACCAGCGCGATAATCCTCCAAGCATCAAAGTGCCTTGTTAACGACAAGTAGAACAAGCATGGAACGAAAGGATAACGTTGTTTCTTCCTCGTGATGAAATTTGGTGATCATAGAAGCTAAGATCAAGGAGAAAACACCAAGATCGCTCCTGTCCCTCAGCCAGGGACCAGGGCGATGATGGTCACAAGAGACATTCAGTTACGAAACCAAGTTAATCAAGTTCGAAATTCCTTACAAATATGCCAGTTTCAACGTGAAGATGATGGTTTTGAACGTCGAAAGCACAAGAATCAAGGCCAAACTGAAGTTCGCTCCTGTCCCTCAGTCAGGGACCAGAGCGATGGGGTTTGTATCTTTCCCTTCTCCTAATTTTTGGCGCTAAAACAATTTTTTAAATTTTATTAAATGCTAAAAAAAAAAATCGATAAATCAAATTGATAGCATTTAAAAAATTGCGCTTGGATATTTAATTAATTAATTTTGCCTATTTTAAAAATCGAATTAATTAATTGCAAAGGCATTAAATGAATTAATTATTATTTTAAATAAAAATCAAATTAGAGCGCTTGGATTTAAATATTTACAAAGTCGGCCCTTGTTATTTATTTAAAAATCATTTTAATTTCTTTATTTTGGCAAAGTCAGCCTAGAGGTAAATGAGAGGTGAGCGCTTATAAAAGGAGGGTGAAAATTTTCATTTTCACATTATCATTTTATCATCTTTCATATGCGATTTTGGAGAAGTGCGATTTGTATTTACAAGGAGCGAATTTCCATTCCAAGGAAGGCGCAAACATCATCAAGGAAGTGCGAACTTGAAGTTAAAGTAAGGCGAACTTGCCAAAGACATTAAAGATCACATCAAAGACCCCCCCAAAGGTGGCGAAGTTGCTAGCTGAAGAGAGATCACGTTGAAGTCACCAAATTTCGATTATTGCCTAGGCGAATTTCTTGTTTTGCATTTTAGAGTTAAACTCTCAAGTGAGGTATGGCGAGGATCCCTTGAAATTTTGAATTTTGATCGTTATAGCTTCAAATTTTGAATTTTGAAATTTTTGAATTCCAGTAGCTCAATCGTTTTTAGGAAATGATAACTCAAAGACTTATCATGAAGTTTCCTAGTCTTTAATCTAATCTATGTTATGCATTGCAATATCTAGTTACTTATTATGAAATGTTGTGTAGGTATGGCGACCCCGAAGGCGGGAGCATCCACCAGTCGTCCAGCTCTCATGAAGGAAGATCAAAAGACTGAAGAAGTGGAGACCAAGATCGTGTCTAAGTGGAGCAACATTGGAGATACCAACTTGGGTAACTTCAGTACGAAGAAGTTTCGAGAGGTCCCCTACATTGGTAAACCATCACCTGTCGCCCGGAGAATAATTGAAAGTGGCATCATTAAGGCGGCAGGCTTCCCTCCAGCAGTTCAGTGCCATGAGTTGATGATTGAGTGTGCTCGTCATTATGATCCTCAGTCCAGAACGATCGTGTCCAAGGAAGGAAACACTTTAGCATATCTTTCAGAGGAAGCTATAAGTGAGGCTTTCCATCTTCCAGAGCACAGGGATATGATATACAAGAGCATCGAAGGAGCCAGGTCCATGTACGAAGATGATCCAGATGCTTGCCTAAGCATCATCAACAAGAACTGGTTACTCAAGAGTCGTCCTCGCCTGAGCAAGATCCCGAACACACCACATAGGATTGATTTCCAGGAGGAGTACAGAGATTTGATTACAATGCTCAACCGAGTTACAGGAGCCCCTCAAGCCTTTTACTTTGAAAGGTGGATGTTCTACTTTATCCAGGTGATAGTTCAGGGAAAAGGAACAATTCATTGGGCTAGGATGATTAGCCATTGCTTGGACGTACAGTTGAGGAGACTAAAAGCTACCAAGTCCTTCCACATGAGTTCATACCTCATATATGCTTTGATTAGGAGCTTTGAGTATGCAGGACTACCTCACAGAGGAGTGATTGGAAGAGGACCCGGCGAGGTCAGAGTTTGTGATTCCTATGTCCACTTGCATCATCCGCCAGGAAGCAACTACAAGCTAGTTAATGATACCTTCACGATGAACATCACGAGGACGTTGCAAGGTGGGATTCACAACAGGCTATCTCAAGATGCACAGGAACTAGTAAAGAAGTACGGTGCTTGGTTTATCCAATTTCCGAAGTTTACTTATATCAGAGTTCATGGATGTCCTTCACCTCCATACATGTTGCCGAGATATCCGACAGACAGAATAGTGTTACTTGAGGTAACAAGACAGTTGGCAGCTTATGCGAAGGCATTCAGACACAGACATGGAAATGGAGTTCCTGTACCTATCATCTTAGGCAATTCAGTTGAGGTATGTCCTAATGCTTTAGCCATGGATGACGCAGAGAAGGAGTTAGCTTTGTATTCTTTTTCATCCTTTGCCTTGAGAGAAAGCTTTGATCCACATGGATATATAGAGGAGACAGTCGGTAGGAAGTTTAAGCATGAATTTCAGATAGAAGATTTTATGATGAATCTCTTAGACGATCTTGAAGTGAAAAGAAAGATGCATTCTAGATTGCCTTTGGATTTCATCAGGAAATGCAAGATTTACAGAGTGGCCGACCAAGCACAGGACAGTGGCCGACATCTCCAGTCATCCTATGACCGAGAAAGCAAATCAGTAAGATTAGATTGGAATGAGCCCGAGGTCGTGGATCTAGATGCTTTGATGGCTCCAGTCTTGTCTTGTACTCGCAGATGGGTTGATGTGCAGCATCAGAAGTTGAGAGAGCAAGGCATAGCTATGACTTTCACTTTGGAAGAGAAACTAGCCGAAGGTGGAGCTAGTGTAAGCGAAGGTAATCCTAATCCCAGAAATACAAATGAAGGCAACCTTCGAAGTGCAAGTGAAGGCGATCTCCATCCAAGAGGCTCGAAGAGGAAAGAGAGACCTGAAAAGAGAGAATCTTCCAAGAAGAAGCAAGGGGCCAACCAAGATCGTTCATCCGGCACATCTTCTCGACCTGAGAAGAGGACACTTGAAGTGGAAGATTCTATGGAGTCAATGGTACAGAATGATAAAGAAGGACAGGCAACAGGTGGATCTCTTCAAGACAATGAGTTGCATGAAGATGGGGAAGATAATGAAGTAACATCTCCTCCCAGAGAAGAAAAATTGTCCAAGGAAATACAGGTTAAAGAGACAAGATCTGCCATCCCAGATTGGTTGAAGGAAAGATTAACTAAGGTGATCGTGATTGAGGACGAAGACAATGTAATTGACTTGGAGAGCCTTGTCGGACATTCCCAGGAAGTGACAGAAAAGAGGAAGGCTACCAAGATGTCCAAGATGATTAGAGATGAAACTGGATCCAGAAAGTTGCAGATAGCTACACCGGCAGTGGACAAGTATGAAGGTGAGATCTTAGCAGAGGAATATGATATAGAGACATTTGAGCTAGGTCCATCCACAGCCGAGCAGACACTTGATGATGCCACCGATTCATTTGAGGCCTTGAAAGACAAACTTAGGGAAGAAATGGAGAAGAATAGGAAGCTTGAGAGAGAGGTTGGTGCATGGAGAACATATTTCAGCCATCTCAATCAACCTTTAGGACGTCAGGATCCAGCAAGATCACCCATACAGGCACTTCCCCTTCAATCAATTGGTGAGGCAGAGAGATTCAAGAGTATGGTCCAGCGTATGAGTACTTGGATGGACAAATCTCATACAATTGCCGTAGAATTTACAACAAGGATGATGAAGACTATTCATAGGGCTATCCAGGTTCTTGAGATTATACACAACTTGATGATAACAGTAGCTGCTTTTGCTCATACCAAAGAGGTTATCATTCCTATCTTGAAAGTAATCAGACAAACATCGAGGAAGGTCTTAGCGCAGGAAAAGATCATGGATGGAGGACCTCATAGTTTGCTTCAGTGGTCAACCTTACTCCAGATGAAGGAAGTTCTCTTTGAGGACATCAGTACTAGATGTAGCCATGTTGAGGAGGTGATCAACCCGATCCAGGACAGAGTATTTGAGGTACTACGTACCATTCTTGGCAGGAGGATCGAAGTTGAGACAGATGTGGATTTGCAGGAATTGGAGGATAGAATCAAGGTCATCTTTTGCAAGGACGCCAATATCACAGATGAGCAACAGGACCAGATGTTTGCTACCATGCTCCTGATTGAAAAGACTAAAGAACTTGAACTTGCATGGGACGCAGCTCTTCTAGATGCATTTGATCAGGTCATCCACTTGGAAGAAAGAATGAAGAATCTTCCCGAGATTCCAATTGCTGAGATCGAAGGAATCGTGTCAAGATTCATTGCATATGCTAAAAAAGAGAATTGGAAAGGGAATAAGATTCTAGATGAGAGGTTGTTATAGATGACATGGCACCTTAGTTGTCATTGGTTTATGTCTCCTAGATTTTTGTGCCAAATTTAATAATTGGCTATGCATTTAATGTTGTGCAATAAAAGGGGAACTTTTGTAACAACCCCTAATTAGGGTTTAGGTGTCATGATCTTGACCGTTGATCAGCTTTTTGATCTGGACCATTCATTGTAATTGAGGATGCTATTTATACCCTCATTTCATTTCATTTTCATAGGAATTTAGATGTGAGAAGAAGATTAGATTATTGATGTATTAGAGAGATTAGAGTTTAGAAGCAATTTACTTTTGTAGCAAGATTGAGCTTTGAAGAAAGAATTCAAACAATTGTTGTACATGATGACTTTGAAATCAATGAAATATTGAAGTTATGGTGTTTTGTTGCAATTTTCTTGGTTATCTTCATGGTTGTTCAATTTTCTTGAATCATTCTCAATCAAAGTAGTGTGTTAATTCGAAGGACAAAGTGTTGGACTTGATCTTTGGTAGGATTCGCTTTCCAAACCACTAGCTTCTTGCTGATTGTAGGAACGCCTTGCGTGGTCAACTGGAGAATACTTGAATCACTTAACCTTCAATCATTATTGTATCTTGGATATGTACCTTCGTGGTAGTGTCTTTGATCTTTGATGTATTGAAAAATCATTTGTTACCTTAGAAGATCGCATCAATTTCAATTGAGTTGTTATTTTATGGCAAAATTGAAGTTGGTAGAATCTTGCCAAGTCTTGTCCACATGAAGTCATTCTTAGGGTTAGACTAGATTAGAGCTCTTGCAAAAACCCTATTCTTTTTATTTTTTTGAAAAGCTTGTTTAGTTTAGCAAAATCTTCGGTAACGTAAGGCCCCTTGAGGACACAGCAAATCACAACGACCACTGGTGCTTATCCACACGTAGAGACCCTACCAAAAAGAACATTGGAGTCATCCTAACTGATCCTTTTTGCGAATCTTCAGCAGTTAGCGACTTTATTCAAGAGAGGATAAGATGCCTTTGGGTATTTTATTCTGTGTATGATCGTGTACAAAATACACGTCAACACTGCCCAAGGAAATGTCTCAAACTATTGTGGTCAGTCTTAATGCAGAACTTGTTGCCCACTAAGTACTGTCTAAACTTGGCCAGTGCATGCATTATGGCCAACATTTCCTTATCATAAATGTTGTAAATTCTCTCAAGTCCACGAAGTTTCCTACTCTCATAAGCAATAGGGTGCTTGTCCTGCATAAGCACCGCCCCAATGCCCTCACCAAAGGCATCACATTGTAACTCAAATGACTTCGAGAAATCAGGTGTAGAAAGTACTGGACATGAAGTCATGAGCTCCTTGAACCTCTCAAAACACTCCTGAGCCTCAGGAGTCCATAAGAAGGCACAATTTTTCATCAAGTCTGTCAAAGGTGCCGCATGGCATGAATAACTGTTAACAAAACGGCAGTAGAAACCACATATGCCCAAGAACCCACGCAACTGAGTAAGGTTCACTGAAGTAGGCCAATCTACAATAGCACAGATCTTCTCAGGATCCATCCGCACTCCCTCTGCACTAATAATATGGCCCAAGTACAATAACTCAGTCATTCCAAGGTCACATTTGGATTCCTTGGCATACAAGGACTCCCTACTCAGAATGCTCAAAACTGTATCTAAGTGACTGAGGTGCTCCTCCCAAGTACGACTGTAAACCAGTATATCATCAAAGAACACCAATACTGATTTCCTCAACTGATGTCTGAAGATTTTGTTCATTGTGGACTGGAAAGTAGTAGGAGCATTGGTTAGCCCAAATGGCATAACCACAAACTCAAAATGTCCATAATGACAACGAAAAGCAGTCTTCTCAATATCCTGCTCACGGACACTAATCTGGTGATAGCCTGATCTCAAATCAATCTTTGAAAAATAACAAGCCCCATGTAATTCATCTATGAGCTCATCAATACACAGAATGGGATATCTATTTTTGATCGTCCGCTTATTAAGGACCCTGTAATCAAAACACATCCGCAATGTGCCATCCTTCTTCTTCACCAAGACAACTAAAGAAGCAAAGGGGGACTTACTAGGCCGAATATGTCCCATGGCCAGAAGCTCCTGTATGGTTTTCTCTATTTCATCTTTCAGGCGCTTCGGATGTCTATATGGAGTGATCATCACTGGCTTCGCTCCCTCCTCTACCTCAATGATGTGCTCAAAACCCCTATCTAGTGGCCTCCCTGATAGTATGTCACTGAAAACCTTGTTATGTTTGGTTCTCAGTATCTGAATGTCAGGGTGATATTCAACTTTCTGAGCATCCTGTTGTATGGGCACGATCATACACTCTGCTTCCCACTCAGTCTGATCATGGTGTACAAGCCTCTCCATCCGCCTGAGTGTAATCATTCTAAAATTGCTGTCCTTAATCGCTTTTAGCACATGTGTTTTCTCATCAACGGTGAAAGACATCTCCATCTCCTGCAAGTCAAGTGTAAACTTCCCTAGTTCATACCAAAGACCAAATCTGTATCTCCCATCTGAACCACATAGAAATCAGTCTTGAACTCATAATTGTTTACACGTAATGGGAGTTTTGTAATCATCCTATTACACTTTAAAGTGTAACCATCTGCCACCCTCACACGGATGCCCTCAAACTCCTCTGTTTGGATTCCTCTCCTCTCCACTAACCTAGCATCAATAAAGTTATGTGTGGCTCCGGTATCCAGCAGTGTAATAACTTTCTGACCAGCAAGTACTCCTCTCATTCTGAATGACCCTTCTTGCTGAATACTCATGAGAAGTGCCTCCTTAAGGTGTTCATCACCTTCTGCATCCATTTTGTCAAGTCTCGGAGGACCCTGTGTGTCATTGTCAGCCTCTAAATCCTCATAACCAACAGGCTGACCTTCATGATCAGATTCTGAATCTTCATAATATGCCCACATTACTCTGTTTGCCCTGCCCTTAGGCCTCAAAGGACAGTCATGGTTGGCATCATATGGACCTTTACAATAAACACAAAGTTTCTTCTGCCTTAAATCGTTAAGTGTCTCACGATCTAAGGGAGAGGCTGCTGGTTTTGGTTTGTAATCATTTCTAAAGTCTGATTTTTCTTTCCCTTTGCTGAAATTCCTATTATCTTTGAAAGATGTTGACCCCTTTGACCCAAATTTATTCTGAGTGGCTGTCACATCCATACTCCGTGCCTTTTTAATGGCAAGTAAAAGTGTTGGTGGATCAAATGCCTTTACCCACCCTCTCAGAGGCTCCATGAGTCCCTCTATAAACAAAACTACTAACCGCTGGTTTGACATGTTATTTACCATGCAAGACAGTTTCAAAAACTCTGAAACATACGCCTCCAAATTCCCTGTTTGTTTCACCTGTGCTAACTCCCGGAAGTAAGACTCGGGGTCTTTCTTATCAAACCTCTCTATTAACAAATCAGCGAACTCCTGGTAGGTGGTAATCTCATCATGTTGGAGAGTGATGAGTCCGTTATGCCACCACTCATGTGCAGTAGCGTCCAAGTGTAAGGTTGCAAACTTAATTGCATCCGTTTCAATCATGGGTCTCAGTGTGAAGTATGTATCCAATTTATGGATCCAGGAACTAGTTGTAACTGCACCGCTGCCATCATAATAAGGTAGAGTGAGCTTGCTTGTGGCAAACTCAAGATCTCTATGTTGGAAACGTGGCCTCCTCTCTTGCCTGTTTCTCTCTACCTCTTGTTTTTGCCTCATGAACTGATCAAAATTCAGATTCTGCCTAACATCAGGGGGAAGAAGACTCCACTCATCATGTACCGTCATAACATTATCAACAAAGACAGGCTCTGCCTCAGCTCTAGCAACATCCTCAGGTTCTTCTGCCAAGAAATTAGGCCTTGAAGGCCTGTCAACTATGCATGTAACTGCCCTATGAGGTCTAGGAATATTGGCTACACCCCTATTGTCCTCTGGTTCCTGATTATTTCAGTTTGGAGGATTCATACGCTCCATCATGGTGGTGAGTGCCTGTAAACCCTGAGCAACCTGCTACTGCCCGGTAGCCATAGTCCTAAAAAATTCTCTAGTCTCTTCATCCTCAGTTCTGTGGCCTCTGGGTGGGCTGCATGTATGCCTTTCACCCATGGTATCTGACTGCCTGTTAAGACTCTGTTCTCCTTCAAGAAGGGCTTTGCTACGTGTGTAATACTTGTATGAACCCGTTTCCTGTGACTGCATGTAATTGCTAAACCCTTAGGATGGCAAGATTTAGCTCTGATACCATTGTAAGAACCTCAAAGGCCCTCAACTCTAACTACTGTAGTTTAGTTGACCCTATTGCGTTTTAAGTTTGTTCTTTGCAACTTTTTGAACAGCTAGTATACTTTGACTATTAAAAGCTCAAAAAAGCAACTATAGCGAAACGCTAGAAATCAATTATAGTTCAGTAATAAACTGATCAAACCCTTATTACATTTATTCAACCTTAATCTACCCTCAATACATAAACAAAACATTATTAGATAGGAACTGGAAAATACCATGAAAATCTGGAAACCCTTATTTCTTCCTTGCTGGTCATACACAGTCCATTATGACAGCATGATGTAACTTACTCCAGACTGACCAGAACAGCTAACATGATAGCTCAATAGATGACTCTAGACTAGGCGCACCTTCAGCTATTTTAATAATATTTTTCTGATTCCTCCAACATGCAAATCGCAGACCCCTTTAGGTGATTGGCGCTACTTCCCAGGCAGCCGTACAGCCACCAATAAATATCTCCTTTGGGTACCTCTGTTTCCCTGTTTGCTGCTGCAACAAAATACTGAAGAATGACAGTGCCTCACTGATTAATAAGCACAAACTTGGTCCCTGAATGAAACCAACTGGAAGAGCAAGATCAACTGATATTTCACAGCGTCTGATGCTGTTGTACAAGAATCCCACGTTTTCCTATATCGATACCTCTAATCACTGCAAAAGAATCTTCTGCTGAAACCCTTGGCCAAAACTCCTCTCAGAGCTCCAATCAAAATATCAAAACTTCGCATAATGAAAAGAAGACCTAAAATCTTCTTTAATCCTCTCCACTTAGGGTTTGGCACGATTCCCAAGAAGGGTGCGATTTTGGCATTCAATGATGTTTAAATTTTAATATTTAATTTTTGACTATTGAAGTGTCAAAAATAAATCACTTTCCCATTTAATATAAAACTGGCCCCATCTAACGAGAGATAGACCCTCATTTAAGTTATGACTTAAAGTGACTTTTAAAACAATTAAACATTAAAGTTCGCCCATTTAATATTTAATTAAAAATAATTAAATATTAATATCTCTCCAAGTATTTATCAGAATTGCCTGCCATCTGAACTGGAGACTGCCAAACCATACTCCGTCCCTGTCCAACCCCTGGCTATAAATAGCAGGATTGCTAAAAATAGAAAGTATCTCTAACGGAGTCCTGGAGACCTCAAACAAAAACCATACCTGAAGTGCTCGCTCTGAAGATGACGAACCAAAACTCCGGAGGACCCTCTAACCAACCTCATTAGCCTACGAGGGTCAGTGATAGGCTAATCTACTCAGCTGACAGATGTCAACTAGAAGGGGACATCACAATGGAGTACTTCACCAACAGAAGATAAGTTACTCACTTGGACCTTTGAATCTTCAGGATAGGAGATTCACCTTTGATGCATGCAAATCAATATGGTTTCTCCTCTCTGTCTCAAATTCACCTACAATCACCTCCCACCAAGTGCTAAAGCCAAAGGGGGTGATTAATAAGCCTAAAAGTCAACCCCAAAAAGATATCTCTAACCTTGCTCCTCTATCTAATTGTATGCTTATTAATTTATTTTTACATGCTATTTAACTTATTACCATATTACCCTATATCTAATCTCTAGTTTGACCATCCTTCATCACATTGCCTTCAATTTAGCCCCTAGCTTAGCCATCCTTTAGATAGTTGTCCTTTGACCTTCTCGTTTAATCATTATTGCATTGTCCATCTTGATATCCTATGTAGATTATCATTGTTGTGTGTCCACTGAGAGAGGGATTCTACCTTTTCCCTATTTTAGAGGTCAGCATTATCAATGACCTTCATCTTATTGTGTACAAGAAGCATAGTCATTGAGAACATACACAATATCCTAAATGGAAAACACTTACAAAAAAGAAGCAAGAAGGAAATAGACCAAAAAGAACCAACCGTTCAAACTGATAGTCATTGATAATGAGGCAATCCAAGGCATCGCTAAAGAGAGTTTGTGTAGAATGCACAAACTTGGCACCAAAGTCTAAGACTTGCAATATGGCCAAAATAAAAGGCCATTCAATACACTTGAAATTAATCTAAAAAAACATGACCTATTTAGTAAAGTGAGCCCACTCCATTCCCTCCCAAATAGCAACAATTTTATCACGAATATATCTACTTAAATCAACCTAATTTACTTGACAAATAATGAACCAAAGAATGTTTCTCAACCTAAAGGGCATGGCTTTTTCAATTTTCTAGTCAAATAAAATAAGAAAACTGATGAGATGTTGTGACCTAATCACACATCACCCCATTCCAAATGGGGACCCCCTACAATTTTGGTCCACTTGGTCTTTTGGGTTGTTTGGCAGCAGTTTCTTCAATCTTCCCAGGTCCCCAAATGTTTAGGTAAATTTTGGTCAAGTCTACAAGTGCTTAGATGAAATTTGGCTAAATCTAAAGCTTGTATTGTCTATTTTAGGGTTTTTACCCTTCAGACTTAGAAATGAGGTCAATAACTTCGGGTTTTGAGAAATCCGAATGAACCAATGAAGTGAGAACCCTTCAAGGAAGCTACCAATGAAATTTGAGTGAATTCTGAGGACTTACTATTTTTAGTAAGTTTCACTGCATCCCGGATTGACCTAATTTTGTATTTAAACTGAAAGATCCCCAGCCAGTCAGTCTATACTGAATTTTTTCTGATTTTAATGTTGTTGATTGAAATGAAACAATACTTTTGAACTCAAAATGCAGAAATATAAATAAATGATAAATAAATTCAGCGTGCTGATTTTTGGAACAGCTAGATAATAATTTTCAGAATTAAAAAAACCAATTCACTACAGAAACTATTTGCATACCAGGAGTCTAGCGCTCAACTAGAAGGGGATTTTATTGATGAATTTTCAAGGGAACACAATCTATGAGCTCCCAACTAGCAAAGATAACTCCCAATGGCCTTATTCGCTTCTACAATAATTATCAAAAATAAATTCTAAAAGAAATTGAGGAACAATTGAGGAACAGCTAACCCCATGCCTGGCCTCTAGGCAAGATTATTCAGTTTATTGGCAAAAACAACAATATGGATCAAAATTAACCCCTGTAGCCTATTGAGGTCACCAAATCACTGCTAGAATATGCCGACTATAAAGCTTGCATGAGATCCAAACCCTTTCCGGACTAGTATGGCCATGATACGAAACATGGAGCCTGCTGGATGGTACAGCCAGCTATGGAAGAGGTACGACTGGCTCTAAGAATGAGGCGGTTGCCCTAGGGTGATTCCAAACCCTCCAAAATCTGCAATATAACTCTGAAATTTGCTGACAGAAATGTCTTCTAAAGCACCAATAGAAACCCTGTGTGAATTCCTCTCAATTGCGAATTGCAGTTTCATCCAATTCACCTATCTCTAGGGAGTTTTTGTTCCTAGAAGTCTGGTCTGCTACTAAAATTCATCTCCAGAGCTCAAATCCCAATTTGTTGATGTAAAAATGAATGTAAGATGTTCAAAAAAGAAACCCAAATGTTACTTTATGCTTCCTCAAAAGCCAACGCCCTAATTAGGGTTTTCCACATGCACTTTAATGAATCAAAAATTCATTTTAAATAAAATTATGCTCCTCCCAAAGTTGGTGTCCAAATCATGGACTTTTTATTAAATTCATAAAAGTCAAATTTTAATAAAATATAACTCCTCAAGGTTGGGAGTTGGAAAATGGGTCCCGTATGCCATTATTAACAATCAAATTTTATTCATAACTAACACCCCTTCAATGGCCCTCTTTTAAAACAGCAATAACTCAACTAGGACAAGGGGTCCTTTTACTAGTTTAATAATTTATTATAAAGTGACATTATTAATCACTTTATTTTATTTTAATTAAATATTAAAGCCAATACCTTAATATTTAATTTTTATTCAAACCACATCACCTGGCCATCCCAAATTAAAAATTGATGATGCACGTGCCATCCTAGTGATGTCCAAATACAGCAGGCAAAGTAACAGTCTCTAAAAAATAGGGATTGTGACCCAAGCCTTTAGAATGATCCCTAAGGTCTCCTGATGCGTTCCGATCAACTCCCAATCAATCCCTAAAATTTAGGAACCCCTCCTAAAAAATAAGAGATTGTCTCAAACTGCCCAAAACGGCTTATAAAGATCTTGCATAGCTCCACAAACCTCTGGATGGGTCCCCTATCCACTCCGTTGGCCAATGGAAACCCTAACAATAGGCCAATCCTACTCAAATGCCTGTCAACTAGAGAGGGGACATTACAGTCCTCCTTTCTTGGAGTTTGCTTGTCCTCAAGCAATCTGCATTTGCACACTGAAAACTAATTCCTAGATCCCATATGAATCTGAGAAACGTTGCTCCACCCAACCGCTGCACTACTCTAATATAAACATTTGTATACCCTTAGTGAAGCAAGTCATCATGGATCCATTGAAGGAATGCACCACACATGTCGATGCCAGGATCCCAAATCTTTGTACTATCATATCCATCCATCATGTCAATACTCATTATGCTATTGTGAACCTGGACATCATCTAACCAGCTAAGAACTTCACTCCAATTGAAGCCACAAGTACCACCAACCATCAATGCTGATATGAACCCATCAATGAACCAATCTCCAACAAGAAAAGTGTGATGGAAACCTCTTCAAAACCTCTTATCAGTGGCTGCAACTTGTCCAATCTCTCCACAATTTAGTAGGTCTTCGTTGGAGGATGTCAAGTAAATATCTTGTTAGGCCATGCACCAAATGAAGTCCCTTACATGCTGATCTCCATAGCCCACTATCAAATCTAAGAAAACTAAGTCACCAATCAATAAGTACATCACTGCCCTATCATATGAAAGAGGTGACAAGTCCACTAATGGATAGTAGATGTTTTTGTTTTGCATCATAGACAAACCTTTAGTGGCTGGTCCACTATGAATGCCACCCAATATCTCAACAACTCTAGGTAGGAAGGAATCAACTTCACACCTAGCCATCCCTACTTGAATGTTTTCAATGCAAGGTTTCAAATTTGACTATCTTACATGTTTGACCTTTGTGGCAGGAACAACAAAAATATGGCCAATAAGTGGTGTTGTAATAAGGCAATTAATCTTTCTTATTCTCAAATTAGTTTAGAGGTGTGCTTTTTAACTATTAATTTTGTTACATTTTGATAGGTTACACAATAAAAATGTGACCAATAATTGACATCGCTATGCTACTAATGACCCTTTCTCTTCAAATTACAAAATTTTTTTCGCTTCACACAAAGTGCAAAGAAGTGGGATTTCTACTAGTCTTAATAGACAAGTTTGCCGAGCATTAAAATCACAGATAATTGCTATATACCAAATCAGACTGTGCTTGCATCAGCCACAATAAGACAGACCTGCCTACAACTCACATGATGAACAAGTCTAAAACATACAAGAAAAGGAGGAAAATATCAAGGAGAGGAAGCTGGAATCTCATTTTTTGAATCTAACTGTGGTTGGCCTGAAATCTGAAACATGCATTAAAGGGAGACAATTTCAAGGAAAAGAAGCTGACAACTTTTCTTTGAATATAGCTTTACTTGGCCCAAAGTTGATTACTCTAACATCCTGCATTTAGAATAGGTAATAGCAAAGGGGCATAACGCCCAAACAAAAGGCCAAATGCCTGATTTCCCGATTCCATATATTAATGTCTTCACACTTGCTAAAAAGAGGTGTCTAAATTGCATAGCCCGTTCAAACCGGTACTTAAGCCTCTCTTTCCATAAAATCTCCAGCCTGATTTGCCGAAATACGATGTTCAAGCCAGCTCCCAAAACTGAACATCGATGACATGAACTTTAAAATCCATGCATCACTAAAACAATACGATCAATTTCTATTTCTCAGCTGGCATTCACACGGGGGCACACTTATTAACTTGGTGTGCAAAAGGTGAATCTTTGCAAAGGCTAACCATTATCGGCATTACCAGCTTCCGCTGTGAGAAGTTCAACATATATAAGAAATAAAATTGATTATGAACACTAGATTTTCGCTGTCCGCGGTAGCAATTTGTAAATATTATTAAATAGAACAGTGATGTAAAAAATACTACAGTCTTATCCGAAACAATTGATAAATTCAATAAACAAAGTCGTTTCTCCGAATGTGCAATCGGCCAGCAGTTTCGCACAGACCTATCTAAATCACGTATAATGATAAAATAAGAATAAAACATCAAATTTTACAAAAGCGAACTGTTACTTGGGGATCACAGCAAGAAGGCTGGGTATTTCGGAATATTTAATGAGCATAAACACTTGAAAATAGCAGATCGGGTGTGTAAAACTTCTCAAAGTACCCGAGGTTGACCTTGTTATGGCGGCCGGCAAAATAGGCGAATTCGAGGGAAAGTGCTACTATGAAACGGGAAAAAACTTTTCCCAAAACATGTTCCTGACAAATGTGGTTATGAATCTTACTTGATAATGGAACTGAAGCAAGCAAGTAAATGAAGAGAATGCATGCCGCACAATTAATCCACATCCGCGCCATCTTCGGTGCACTCGCTCTTTTGGTTTATCTCTGCTCGGCTCGGCTCGGCTCGTCGCCTAACTAACACCAAAAATGGTGTTTTGTTAAGGTATTTATCACAATGCAAACTCAAAATAGAAAAGATGGACCCCTAAAATCAGCTATGTTATTCAACACGGAGTTCGCTCCTGTGGCATTTATCACAAGTCAATCCCTGTGAGTGAGATTGAACACATGAAATATTATTCTATGAAATATTGTCTTTCGATAAGTTTGCAATAAATAAATTTAAAAATTTAAAAATAATATAATAATAATGATATTTAGATGAAGATTTAATGTACATAGGATAAGTGTTTTTAATAAAATAAACCATATATAAATTAAAAAATTAATATTGTTGCTAAGATCAATCAAAGTTAATCTATTCAAATATTATGTCAGAAATCAGTTTACATTTAGAGTCAAAAAGAGTATATAACATATGTGATAGCATATCATAAAAGTATCATGTATCTAAAACAACATCAACTACCACCACATTTCTCATCCATCTTATCAATAAAGGACTTGACACCCTTCTCTAAAGATTTGATTCTTAAATTAACACAATCTTGAAGCTAGGATTCAAGATAAGTCATAATTGGAATAGTCTACAATAGTGAACACCATCTTCAAGTCACTATGAAAAGAAGACCCAAAAGCTCTCGGAACTTCAAATTATCCATAAATATCAACAATAATATAATTCCCCTTACTATTATCACCAAAGAAGAATCACCTCCACCAACGCCAACTTCAGGAGGAACATCACCAATAAGATAATCACCAACCTTAGAAGTACAAGCAAGAGATGGAAGAACCCTAACATCAAAAGTAGAAACCGGAGATGAGGATACCCATTACTAGGAGCAACAACTAGGTTTAGAGGATCACTGATAATTGAACCAACACCAACATTACCAACAAAAGTAGGATAGTTATTTTTATCTCTATAGACACCTAAATTTGATTAATCTAATTAATTGAATTTAGCTATCTCAAATGCTTTTAAATTAAATAATTACACATTATTTAATTGATTAGTGTTCCCCCTTCTAGCTAATTAATTTTATTAATTACGTTATAGTCCTCTTTTAATTAATTATATGATAATCATAAATCATATAATTAATAAATTTGATCCCTTCTTTTAAACAAATCAAATTCATAATTTGATTATTTAATTCGCTTTCATCTTTTTCATCTTTTTCCATAATGGAATTAATTAATTAAATTAAAATTTCATTCCCACACATGTCTGGGTGAATTCACAAAGCTGGTTCCCACTTTTGCCAACGAAGGAATTTGGCGAAAGTGGGAATTTCGGATTTGCCCATGTTCGAGCGAAATAGGAATGTTCGCTCGAACTACCCCTGGCAGTTCGAGCGAACCAACCTTCTGACTTGGGTTCGCTCGAACATTGCGCAACTTTTGGGTTCGCTCGAACCCCCCATTCGCTCTAACCCTTTTCGGTTAGGGTTTTTTTTTAAATTTATAAATATCAAAAATGACAGTTAAAAGGTCATTATCAAATTTGACTTTTTCTGTCTGGTGGGGGTTGGATCGAACCAGTCGTCAGCATCACGTCACCAAACTTTGTCTGCAGCAGTTAGCATCTTTCCTATTTCAGTTTTCGACCTTTGTTATATCAGGTGCACAAAATAACCCTTTGTTTGGTTTAATAATGTTTTTTTTAATTAAATTTGTAAATAATTTGTTTGTTAATTTATTTTTTTAATTAAATAATTGTATATAGTTATTGTTTTTCAACATTTTAGAAAAATGTTTGATAATTTATTGTTTTTCATTATTTTAGAAAAATGTTTGATAATTTAATGTTTTGATTGAAATGTGTCAATTTGTTTTTAAAATTACATAATTGTATAGATGTATATTTTTTTCGACATTTTAAAAAATTGTTATGAAAAACATAGAAAACTAACCTGTAGTAAATTAGAACTTAGAAAAACATTAGCAAAAAAAGAAAAACGTTAGAAAAATTAATTTAAATAAACATTAGAAAATTTAGATAACAAATTTAAACAAATTAAATTTCCTCTACAATGTGACCCATTTTCACATCCTATTACACGCACAACATGACCCCTTAAGACCACATATGACACTATATGTTCCCTTAGGAGGTCATAGAAGATCACATATAACATAGTAGTCTACATGTATGACATTCCCTTTAGGATCACATCTAGTGTCCTAAGGGGTCATACATGGTTCTAAGGGGTCACACATGTGTTATAACACATGCGTTACCCCTTAGAACCGCATATGACCTCTTATAAAATTGTAGTGTGAACGACATACCCCTTAGTCCATCAAATAGTGTCTTAACACATGTGTGACCCATTACAACCACATATGACCCTTTATAAAATCCTAGTATGAACGACATACCCCTTAGTCCATCACATAACGTCTTAAGGGGTCGTATGTGGTCCTAAGGGGTCACGCATGCATTAACACATGCGTGACCCCTTAGTAGGTCACATAGGACCCCTTATAACATCCTACTATACATATGACATTCCCCTTAGGATCACATAGTGTCATAAGGGGTCATATGTGGTCCTGAGGGGTCATGCATGTGTTATAACACATGCATGAACCCTTAGAACCGCATATGACACCTTATAAAATCCTAGTGTGAACGACATACCCCTTAATTCATCACATAGTGTCTTAAGGGGTCGTATGTGGTCCTAAGGGGTCACGCATGCATTGACACATGTGTGACCCCTTAGTAGGTCACATATGACCCCTTATAACATCCTACTGTACATATGACATTCCCCTTAGGATCATATAGTGTCCTAAGGGGTCACACATGCATTAACACGTGTGACCCCTTAGTAGGTCACATATGACCCCTTATAACATCCTATTATACATATGACATTCCCCTTAGGATCATGTAGTGTCCTAAGGGGTCATATGTGGTTAGAACAACATATGACCCCTTGTTAGAACCACATATGACCCCTTATAAAATCCTAGTGTGAATGACATACCCCTTAGTCCATCACATAGTGTCTTAAGGGGTCGTATGTTGTCCTTAGGATCATATAGTGTCCTAACATATGACATGTTAGATCTCTCTATTCTTGAATTTTTTATGTATGTCAAAGATTTAAATATATACACATGTTAGATCTCTCTATCTCTCTGAAATATATGTTATCTCTAGATCTGAAATATATGTTCTCTCTCTCTCTCACTGAAATATTTGAAATTTTTACATGTATTTTTTGAAAATGAAAATGATCTCTCTCTCTCTCTCTCTGCTTACGTATTTATTTTAACTTTATGACATGTACCTAGATAGATGGCATCCCAGGATATACCTTCGCAGGCTCCTGATCAGGATCCACCTGCGCAGGCTCCACATCAGGATCCACCTGCGCAGGCTCCACATCAGGAGCCACCACAGCAGGATCCTCCACAGCAGGATCCCCCCTTGCCCGACATTGCTACTATTTTTCATTACAGTGATCGGGAGTTGCATAGGTTGAGGGCCATACTAGATGACCCTCGTACTGATGGCGTGTACAAGAGTACGTGCACATCCATTTTTGACAGTTTGCGGACATTGAGGGACCGCTTAGCATCTCATACCTCATTCTCACCTGAGGTTATAGAGGATATATATAGACAGTTGAGGAGTGAGGTGAGGGGTCCTCATTCTTTTGCTGATGTGGTGGGGGTGGTCTCGAAGGAGACCATCAAGGAGAGATGCTTCCCACAATATTAGGAGAAGAGTAAGGTGAGGGGATATCAGGTTACCAGATGTATTGACCCATAGGTTGCATCACTGATTTACCCACGATTCTTAGCAGCCCATGGTCATTATCCTAATAACGACCAGATTCCATTATACTTTGCACAGCAGGTATTTGCTGAGGTTCATTGTCAGATGAAACCAAACTACCTTGATATTCCGGGATATTATGGACAGGGGAGGGGCAGGATTGCTGATAGAGATGCATATCGTAGGCGTGATAGAGCTCCGCCTAGACACAGGGACCTTGTTGGCCAGAGATTTCCTGCAGTAGTCCCAGCCATGGCACCCATAGCGGATCACGTTGTGATTGCTTCTCAGAGAGAAGCAATTGATAGGATTGGACAGATTGCATCAGCAGCAGCCACCATATCTTCTGACAGGGTGGGCAGATATATGATGAGTCGACCACGTTCGCGATCATCCATAGATCATGCATCTTCTAGTCATGGGGGGGCTTCAGATTCAAATGATCGATATATTTCTGTTGGCATCCCCTCCCCAGATGAGGTAGCAGCTATAGTCGAAGGTAGTAGACATGTACAGATGTCGCAGTATTTAGCCGAGGACCTACTACATGCTTATAGTTTTATTTCATCTCGACTTGGGATACCATTGGGTGATGTTAGAGAGGAGATTCTCAGAGATGGTCAGGCTACAGTGGCATCGACGCATACCCCAAGGCAGTCACAGCATTCTCATCACTCTACGCATGCTCCAGGCACTGACCCACCTACAGATCACTCTGTTGCTGCAGAGGAGGAGCTACGAGCTGATCAGCTCCATATCACAGATGAGGGCCGGTTGGATTCATTTGAGGAGGAGATACGAGATGATCAGGTACATATCACAGATGAGGGTTTGGACTCATTTGAGGATCAGCTGAGAGATTTGAGCCATACTGGATTTATGGACATGCTACTACAGTCAGACACTTCATCCACGATGCCCACTCATCTAGTTAGCCCCTTGCACTCCTCAGTGATACGTACAGCTAGAGAGAGATATGCAGGCACGAGTGATGTTGTTGATATGATCACGGGACAGGATCATACTATACAGCCTACTCCAGGTGATACACAGGTATGTACATGTACATGTGCGTTTAAAATTTTAGAAGATATGTATACATACATTGCAAATTTGTACCTGATAAATCTATATATATAGATCTCATGTTTAATAAATAATCTAGAATTCTAAGTTTTAATTTGTAGATCATTTAAATTGATTGTGGACTAATCCTTAAATTGACAGTTAGCTCATGTCACTCCTTCCTTGAGCTCTGAGCATGTGCGTAGGAGAGATTCTTTAGATGTTGTTAGTGTACAGGTTAGTTATGGTTTTTGGTATATATATTTGATGTACATGTGCACGTCTAGAGAGATAGATGTATTATATTTAATATTTAAATAAATTCTACTTTTGCAGGACTCCCCCTCAGATGGTCGCTCAATTCGTAGCCGACATGATCCCTGTTGATTTGCTCCAGACTTTATAGCTCATTTACATTTATCTTTTTATATACTTTCATATTATATATATTCATGCACGTACATGGAGTTTAGACTCTAGATTATACTTTATACCTAGTTTGTGTTTGACTCTAGATTATACTTTATACTTTATACATGGAGTTTAGACTCTGGATTATACTTTATACCTGGTTTGTGTTTGACTCTAGATTATACTTTATACTTTATACATGGAGTTTAGACTCTGGATTATACTTTATACCTGGTTTGTGTTTGACTCTAGATTATACTTTATACTTTATACATGGAGTTTAGACTTTAGATTATACTTTATAAGTTTTATACATGTTTGATTATATTAGATTTATACATGTTTGATTATATTCTAGATTTATGTACATGATGTTTGATTAAATTAGATTTAAATACATGTTTGATTAGATTGTATATTTCATGCATGTTCAACGACTCGTTTAGACTCTAGATTATACTTTATACCTGGTTTGTGTTTGATCAGATTATACATGTTTGATTATATTAGATTATATTAGATTATATTAGATTATACATGAAATGGACAAACAAAACTTAATAGGTCATGTGTTGAATAGTTCACATCCAATACATTGTATGTATGTGAGCTTCTAGGTATGTATATTGTAGTTAAATAGTTCACAGATCATGTACATGTCCTAATTCCATATTAAATATCAATTTTACAAATGTTCAAGTTACTTGAGATCTAGAATTTATCTTGATTGTATTAATTAGATTTATACATGTTTGATTATCTATTAGATTTAATTTATACATGAAATGATTTTCAAATGTAAAAGAGTATGTATGATTATACATGTTTCAAGATTTTTAAACAAAAGAGTATGTATGAAATGAACAAACTAAACTTAATAGGTCATGTATTGAATAGTTCACATCCAGTACATGTATATTACATCTAGGTATGTATATTGTAGGTATGTGAGCTTCTAGATATGTATATTGTAGTTAAATAGTTCACAACATGTGCATGTCCTAATTCCATATTAAATATCAATTTTACAAATGTACATATTACATTCTAATTTAAATAATATGCATTTTTTAATTAAATACAAATACAATTACATACAATTAAACATGCACATTTAAATACATCCTAATTTGATATAATGTATAAATAAACTTAAAAAATATTTATCCTTTAGTTTCAAAACAAGTTACTTGAGATCTAGAATTTATCTTGAACTTACATTAAAATTCAATTCATGTGGATTACTAAATGTATATATAGTTCATACCACATCAAGTGGTTCACAACGCTCTTCAATAACACTTAATATTTTGTCATGATCTTCACTATCTAGTCTCCACTTTTGAGACCGCCCTCGACGTGGAACTGTTTGAAGAATTAGGCCAACAACAATGACCAAGTGACTATACTAATATACCTTGTTGTCAATTTGGTATTCAATGAAATGAATCCCATGTTGAACAATTTTAACTTGTTTGAAATATGTCCCTTGCACTACAACTGATCCTGCATGTACATGTATATAAGAAACATTCAAGAAATTAAAAAATTTCACATAAGCGATTTGTACATGTACATGTACATATTCAAATCAGAACTCAAACCTGTGGGAAATGACATTCCATCACTCATCTCAGATTTTGATAACTTCTTTCTCTCTTCTGTGCAACGCAATAAATAATAACTAACACCTTCTATATTTCCATCTTCTGCTATGACTGCAAAAATATCTCCTGCAATTTGACACAAGTTAAATAAATTCTAAGTTATATGTCATTTTTAAGGAAATGTTTACATGTGTACGTCATGTATGTACCTTTTTTAATCAATCCTGAAATATGATCGTAATCAACAAAAATCAAAGGAATGTCTTCAAAGTTTGAATCCTCGTATGTGTCAGAAACATCTAGTGGCACCATTTTCCATTCACTAACATATCCAAGCTCTTGGTTCTTGCAATCAACATAGTTTTCGAAAATGCATTCAGAACAAAAACATGAATAATCCCTAGTGTATAATGTCCATGGGCGATTATCTGTACTCATGACACAATGCAAAGATCTTGTCCTCTCCACACTCTTGCATCCATGCATTGATTTTCTATCCACATCTGCAAAATGTACATGTGTACAAGAATGTACACGTGTACAAGAATGTACACGTGTACAAGAATGTACACGTGTACAAGAATGTACATGTAGATCAAGTTGTTAAATTAAAAAAAATTAAATTAAATACTAAAAGAGAACACGTACCAGTTATCTCCCAAAACACTCTATATGGAATGGGCTTATATGTTCTCGATGATGATTCCCCAGGATAATTCGGTTGCTCAAAGTGTTTCTTACACCATTCAACAACATCATGTGCATTTTCTATACATTCTCCTGTGTACTTTATTTGATGCTTTCTTAGAGCACGTTTGATACAAGCTCCTGCACCATCATGTTCACCCTTTCCATGACCACTCTCAAAAAAACTCCAAACATGTGGTATTTTGTCATTTCGATGATATCTACATAGTGCATAAAATGGCCTTGAAGATTTAAATTGTGCCGCACATCCATCAGACCAAACAAAATGTTTAACTATTGTTATGCCTATATCTTTCAAATATTCAAAAAACTTCTTAAAGCAATGTTGTACAAAAAGTGTGTCATGCTCCTTATCATCACTGATATAGAAGTGGTACTCTTTCTTAATGACACGATTTTCAAATGTACTATCAACACCATCCAAATTCATCTGTGCATGTCGATAACACACATGCACGAAAATAGTGATTTGCTTTGAAAAGTAATACTCTGATTGAATCTCTTTTTGATGTGCAAAAGAGTAATTCTCTGCGAAGTCAACTACAGATAGAATAGTTCCAAGTGGGAAAGTGTCTCTTAATCTTTTAAATTGTTCTGCTTGCCACTTGGCAAAAAAACCATGGCATATGTATGGTTTTATCAACTTACGAAAATTTTCCATAAATGTTCCAATAGGTATTTCCTCTTCTACATAATCTAGTCTTGTAGATTCCTTTCCAAATTTTGTTTCAAATTTTTGGTACTTGCAACTCTTGCAATTTACCATCTTCCTCATGTCAGTATCTTCATCTCCAAAGGCAATTTAGCCAAGTCCCCGCATGTTCCACAAATTCCTCTTATGCAATTTATTTGACCGATTGCATTATCATCTGATTTATCACATAAGATGGATGCTATGAATTGACTTGTTCATTTAGGAGGAGCATTTTCATAACCATCATTATCTTCTCTAATCTTTCGAAACACCTGATAGTACAAGTCAAATTCGATGTGATAACGACAACAACAAGTTTTGAAAACTTTGTTTAACTTCACATAATATGGCCTTAACCGTTCAAACATGGTTTGTCCAATCTTTATATGAGGGTTTGTTTTAGTAAACAATACATACAATTCATGTTTTGTTGTGTCTATCCAATGTTTTACATGGAGATCATAATGATCGGGACCAATCCTTTGCTTGATAACATCTCTACTATTTGATGAAGGGCGAGTATTATCATTCCAAAAACTTGTCACAAAGTTCCTAACAACATCTTCAATTCTATTAGAACGAGGAGCTCTACACATAATTGCCCAATTCCCTTCTGAGGTAGTATCATCCAAAATATTTCTCCTTTTAACATATTTAGATATTGTCCTTCTACTAAAACCAAACTCAGATGACAGTGAAGAGATTTGTCTTTTTTGAGGCAATCTTTCATTTACTAAAGATGTCAACATCACTCTTCTTGAAATGGTCTTATCTAGTTTTCGAGATTTTTTACCAATGTTCACCAAACCTTTCTTAACATTATCAACAATAGATTTTTGTAGCTGAGAAGATTTCCTCTTTTGACTTGTTGTATCTATACCCAACAATTTCATTGGATCTATTAAGTCTTTATGAGTAAGTACAATTGATAACAATTGAGTTTTTTCTAGTGTAGTATCAAGATTGTTGAAATGCGACATTATTTCTTTTCCACTTTTATTCATTGACCTCCTTTTAGTATGTCTAGGTTCTTCACTAAGACGTTTCAACTCATCCACATCCATTTCAAGTAAATGATCTAAATTTTTATAAGAAATATTTCTCTTCACCTGTTTAGCTAGATCCACAATATGCTCATCCATATCAGTGGTAGGAGGTAAGGAGCCTGACCCCTCTCCTTCAAAGGTCTCCATTGGTTCAACTTGGACAATCTCCTCCCTATGTTCATCAACTATATTGTGTTCTTCAACAGGTTCGTTTGCCCGTTCTGCACATAATTTAAGAGTTTGTGTAAGGTTCTTTAATTAATCAGAGATTATTCAATTAGGATTAAGAATAGGGATGAATTTGGCTTAAAGCTTTACATGTTAAAATTAGCCTGGATTCAATTTGGTTTATTAAATTTAATTACTTTCAGGACCTTATTGAACTTATAACTCTAATTAAATTACGTGTTTAGGTTTAAAGTTCAATTTGTTCTCAGGTTAGGATTAAAGTTCAATCTCTAATTTTGAGCACTAATTTAACACATAAAATAAAATTTTGATAAATTAGAAATTCCAATTTTGAAAATTAAAAGTACAAATATTTTGATGCATGCATACGATAACTTAGGTGACCTCATATTAATTTGTTATGGACCATAATGTAAGTGCACTATAATTTGTCACACGTGTTTATATTTAAGACCTATTATTGCATAATAGACCTCCTAATCTGAAATGTTTTTGCATGTACATGAAGTTGAATATAAATAGTTCACCTAAATTATTCAACATGTTTAATAGGTTATAAAGTTATGTCACATTTAAGACCTATAATCAATGTAATAGTCCTAATAGGCCTTATTATTAAAATCAATATGACCACATTTGAAAAAACATATCACAATTAATATACTTAACTACCCTTAAGGCAGATATATATTATGTGATATTAAAGGACCTATCACATGAAATTACTTGTACATGTAGATTAAATATTCAATATATATAATTTAGAACCTAGAAATTATGACATAATACCTGTCTTATGAATTTTATGACTTAATAGGTCTTATCTATTATAAATGAACTTAATTAAATAGGAGAAAAATACAATTACACAACAAGCAAGTTGATGGAATTTGAAATTTGCAAATACACATGTATTATCTCAAATTAATTATGCTTTCCAATTAAAACAAAATTATTTTTAATCCTATTAAAAATATTAGATAAAAAATATTGAATTCTAATTAATTGATACGTAATACATATTAAATTAAAAATACATACTTGCATCGTGATATCTTTGTCTTCTTTGTTCTCGATATCTTTCTTCCGTTTCGAGAGAATAATTCCTTGAAGTCTTATTTTGCCTTCTCTTCTTGTTTCCCATGCTTTTACAAAAAACCTTCAAATTATTGCCTTCAAAATAATTTTCAAATGTCTTCTTTCATCCAAAAATGTGAATTATTTTAATCATTTGGGTGATAAAAAACGAAAAAAAATTATGGATATTTATACGATTCCACAAATGAAAAAAAAAATGAAAAATGCGTCGGCCAGAGTTCGAACGAAAGCCGACAATTAAAATTGTTGGGTTCGCTCGAACATGGCAGTTACAAAAATGTGCGTGCCAAAATCGAGCTCATTGGTTCGAGCGAATGGGGGTTCGCTCGAACCATTTTTGGTTCGAGCAAACCCAATTCGCTCGAACTTGTGTTTGTTCGAAACCGCAAACTAGGGGTTTCTCCCAAAAAAATTATGAGTTATGAAGAATTAATGACTTCGGAGCTCTGGATCAATACACGAATGAAATAGTCTTGATAACCCAAAAATAATAGATAGTAGTACTTGAAGCAAGCTTTCTAACGAGTATAATTTTGTTATATTTTGAATTTATTATGTTCTTGTTTTTTTAATTTTATGGAAAATTGGTTTTTCATCGAATATGAACTTCTCTGTTCAACGCCTTGGGAAAAATAAGAAACTAATTCAAAAAAAATTTGAAAAATATCTAAGCCCCTGGTATTGACGTCTTCTTTCTAACAAAAAAATAAAATTGAATTTTGATTTATATAGAACAAGTTATGTGTTCAAACGTAAACCTATGTTTGAATTATGACTAGTCGGACTTCAAAACTTTATAAAATGAAAAATATTGAACATATCACTATAAAACCAAATGCAAGCCCTGGATATTGATGTTACAAACCAAAATTCAAAAGAATTGAGTTTTTATCATTTATAGAAAAAAATTTATGCGTTTCGGGAGGCACTTCACTCTTAAAAAATGTAGTTTGTTGTAAAAAACTACTTTTCGAGGGAGATGGAAATTTTTTTTAAAAATCCTTCAAAAAAATTTGAAAAAAATGTATATAGAATCTACAAACAAAATGCTAGAAATCACTAATTTACATCATCTTCAAATTTTTAATAGTTTAAAAGTTATAGTTCTCAAAAGTTGAAGATTATTTTAAAAATGTACATCTCAGTGTCAAAAATGGCAAAAAAGTGGGAACCATTATTGTGAGTTCGCCCGTCTCCTAACCTAAACCCCTCATCTAATCCTTCTTCTAACCTAACTCATTACCTATCCCTTCAAACCAACCCTATTCTTTCTAACCTCCCCCTCACACGTGTGTGCACATTCCTAATATTCTTAATATTTGGAAAAAGAACTTTTATTTGGGTGTTTTTCTCCCAAACAAACATGTGTCGTTGGGGACACTTGTCATTCCTCTCCATGACACTTGCCCTTGTCAAGGACACTTGTCACCCTTGGCTTAGCCACTTTGAGGACAAGTGTGGAATCTCATTCCACATAGCATATTGAGGATTGTCACTTACCCTCTTTGAGGACAAGTGTCTCCTTTTCAAGCCTCTCCATCTCCCATCCTTGCCTATTTAATCCCTCTGTTTTGTTTGCAATTCATCCACTTTCATGCAACCATATCATCGCAATGTTGTTTTGATTACTCATATCACTTTCATTTGCAATCACATCAATCCATCATTCACATCCATCTTAGCCTAATTTACACATTCATCATCATGGAGCACATCTAGTACCCTTGGAAGCACAAGATCGAGCACACGTCAAACTGAAGGACAACCAAATCAAGGAAATGGAGTTCGCGTCTTTATTGTTTTCATTAATTATGCTTCAATAATTTATTTTTTAGCGTCCTATCTTGAGTGTTTGGTTAATTTGGGTTTGCTTAGGTTGTTATCTTCATTATTTCAATCTTTTTGCTTTAGCACTCATATTTTACTCACACATTTCTGGCATGCCCAAGGGGACCCACTTCATGGGTCATCTCTCACATTTTGTGTTGTTTTACTATGTTTTTTTCGCAAATTTTAAACACTTGCAGGCAAAAATATGACAATATAGGTGGATTTCCACCTAACTGGAAGTCTATTTCACCTCCAACTCAATTTCGAGAAACGGTGGGAACACTACCTGAAATAGCAAGATTGATAGAAGAAACAACGAGAACGAATTCCCGTTATTGTACGATATGTATAATTCAAAAAAATTATCTCAGGTTTTATTTATTTCTATCAATTTTTCACAGTCAAATAGCAGGTTTTCTTGGTAAAGTAGCGAGTTTGGGGGTAGAGACAACAGGTTTGCACAGAGAAGTAGCGGTTTTGCTTCTTTGTCTTTTTTTTTTTTTTTGTTCTTTGTTTTCTATCAAAATATTTTTTACCAATAAAACAATGGGATTGCTTAATGAGATGGTAGGTTTGCGAGTAGTTGGTTAGGATTGCGGGTTTGCTTTGTCAAACAACGAGAATGCTCTATATTTTATTTTATTGTCATTTTCTCGAATATTAATTTCATCAGTTTATTGCTAACCCACTAATTTGTTGTTGTTTTGTTGTTTTTCACTAACATTTGTATAGATTTGATAGTAGAAGACCCCAAACAAAACTTAAACATCTAACTTGTGTGTTGTAGGGCTGCCAAAGAGGGGTGCACTTGAAAACAATCTTTGGGTTAAAATGAACAATGTGTATTTTTGGGTAGTTGGAAAACACTTCAATTTCTCAAGGGAATTAATCTTGTTTGTTATGTCTTCATTGTTTATATTAGATCCCTGAGATAGCATACAAGTATCCTCTCCCCTTGCACCTCCAGGTGACCTTGGGTGTAAGAGAACATGTACTATCTTATTAATGATTCCGCCTACCAGTGTTATATGTCAACGAGAGGGAACAACTCAAGTGGTACTTTAATCTGATCCACTATATAAACAAGGGTGAGATGAAAGTCATAGCCCATCGATATAAACTTTTGTCATTCTTGTCAATTTGAAATGAGTTTTATACTCAAAGTAGAGTTGCCTTGGTGCACGCAGGGTGTTGGCTTTCCCCAAATTCTAACTAAACACTAATGTTGTACTAGCCCAAAAACCCTTTGCTTGTTGTTGCAGGAGGTCAAACATCTAAAGTCGCCCCAATTTGTACTTTTCATTGTTGAGACAAATGGCCCTCGGTCTATAAGGTCTCCATATCTTTGAGGTATGAGATTTTGGTGCGTCTTAAAAGTGTGTGTTGTGTAAGGGGGAGCTAGTGCTACCAAAATATCTTTAAGTCCACTTTGTCTAAGTATATGGAGTAATCCAAGTGGGGACTCAACAATTAGTATAATCTTTCCAGCCTAAGAAGTACATGCTTACAACTATGTTTTGTTCATTCATACCAGTAAATCACTATGTATTGATCTAGGCCCTCATTTTCTGGTTGAATCGGACATTTTTCTTGTATGTTTGCTATTTTTATTGTCACTATCTTTTG
Organism: Cryptomeria japonica; assembly: GCF_030272615.1. Lineage (NCBI taxonomy): Eukaryota > Viridiplantae > Streptophyta > Pinopsida > Cupressales > Cupressaceae > Cryptomeria > Cryptomeria japonica. The sequence continues at coordinate 465,309,137 of NC_081407.1, forward strand.
ACAAAAGTCAAGTCTTAAAAAATTCCCAAAACAGTGAGTTTACAAGCCAATTTCACCATTTCATGATGTTAGAAACCACGAGTTCGTTGTCTCGAAACTGCAGGATTGCATCCCAGGATGACGGGAATGCCATTCACTTTAGCTAGTCTATCCTATTCGCAAAATAGTGGATTTGCACTTCTAAGTGGCGGGAACACCTCTCACCCGAGTCAATTACCAAGTCTCCTAAAATGACGAAATTGTTGTTATTTTTTCTAGGTCTGTACGCTCAATATGTTGAAACGACGAAAATGTTGTTTCTTTGCTAAGTTAGTTTACCACATTTCCCAAACAATTAATTTTCGCTTAAGTCGTCCAATCAATTACCAAGTCTGTGAAACAGTGGGAATGCATTTTCCCCAAGTCAGTTTACCCTATTTAGAAATAGCGGGTTTGCACCCTAGAATGGTAGGAACACTATTTTGTATCTTCAATTTTAACAAGTTTGTCAAAACCACAATTTTGCAATTAGAAAAAGTGGCATCTCTAACTATAACGTCGAGTTTGCACCCAAAAGTGGAGGGAACACCATTTTCCTCGTTATTTAGCCCATTTTTTCAAAGTTTAGGTTGTTCTATCAGATTCAACGGGTTTGCTTTTGTCCAAACTTGGTTTTGGTCTATTTTGTGTTGTCATTATCGTCTACCAAGGTTTCACCATGCGTGATCACTTTAATCATCCTAATTTATTTTATTTATTTATTGGTAAAATATTTTTATTTTTATTAAGAAGGAAATTGAAGTACATAGTAAACCACCATACAACCAAACCACCATCTGGAAACAAAACCACCCAGCCAAAACCATTCTGAACTTAAGTAGAGATGTCAAAAAACCCTACCCCACCCCACTATCAAAAAAGGTTTCAATATATCATGCCTCAATGGCATAAACAATTTATCAGAAGAAAAAAAAACACTAAACAGAAACTTCAGCAAAATAGAAAATGTACCAAGAGGTACCATTGATCAACAATTATTTAACCTTTTGTAGCAACTCGAGAGCTTGAAGCCTCCGCCACCCCACCAGAGCCACCAACCGCACCACCCTGTTCAACCTGTCTTGCCAGCTCCACTAAGAGTCGTCTAGTGATCGGCCTCTTGCTTCTCGCCTCGTCTACCAGCCTCGCCTCCACACCCACTTGTCGGATAATTTCTTCAATCTCCATAATTTAGACATAAACCACCAGGGCTTCCCAACCTTGCCTCGCATCATCCCTAAACCAAACTTTGACCTCCTCTCGGCAACAAAGAAATGAAATTCAAGGGTACCTCGCCCGCAACTCAACATTATTCTTTGGAATTCCTTCCAAAAGGTTGAATCCTCAACTCGGAACGACCCACTCTAATAATGACTCCAAATTTAATAGGTAGGCATGCGGAATTATCATCCTCAATACCTTCCTGACTTCCTCGCATGCATATCCCAAGTTCAGTCCCCAAGCCATAATTAGGGAATAAATATCAGCTCTACATCGATACCTATGGCTTATAACCGCCACCTCCTCACCCAACACCAACTGAACCGCTTTCAAGAACAGCGGGTCATTTGCCAGAAACATTTTCTCTAGCTTCCTCACTGGGATGGGACCCTGAAAGGTCGACATCAACTTTGAAGACTTCAGAGTAAAATTGGCTTCCATTATGGGCATCCACGGGAAACGGACTCTAAAAAAAAACTGTCGAACTCTGCAAAAAACCTGTAGCCTTCACCACCAACTCACAGACAAGCCTTATTGAATGCATGATGATACCAAAAAAAAGAAATTAAGTAGGAATGCTCCACAACCACCGCCATTTCAGAGAGCATTCTGCATCAAATTCTCATTAACTCGAACTAGACTACAACTTTGGATAAAAAGTCGATCGAAAGATGCACATTTCGAATTTGTAGGAGTACAATCTTGGCAGAGTGTCTTAACTCCATCGCACGATGCAATCATGACAATCTCGCCACCTCACTTCCCCTTTAAAAAGCTCACATGCCACGTTTGAAAGATCGCCAGCAATGACTTCTGCCTCTTTTCACATGGGAATACAAAAATCTTGGAAGGATTTTAACTTTTCACAAATTATATGTATAAATTTATTTAGCTTCCAATGCGGGGTTTCACCTTTGATCAAGGCATTGATCACAACTTGGGAATCCCCTTCCAAGTGGACCTTCGATGCCTTCATGTTCACTGCCAAGTCAGTCGCTAATAAGGCTTCTTGAGCCTTCGCCTCATTATTGGTTCCATCTTGTAATCTTCTTGCTCCTGTGAAAAGGATCTTTCCCTCATCATCACGGGCCACACACCCCACACTTGAAATGCCCAGATTTCCTTTTGAGGCCCCATCAAAATTAATTTTTACCCAACCCCTCTCCGGCTTTGACCATGTCACAACATCCGCTTCCAAAGGACCGCTCACAAGATTAGCCCTAGGGAACCCATGAATGGGTCTAATCATCCTAATTTTTGAGTCATCACCTTGGTCATCATTCCATTTTGCATCGTCATCATCGTCAATTCTCATTCTTCATCATCTTGCATTTTTCGCGATTCTATCATCATTGCATTGTTCCTAAGTCAAGGATTAATCTGTTGGTAAATCGATCTTCTAATCCAATCAATTGTTTTGTCAATCGAATGATCCAATATCAATCGAGTCTTGAATTGGTCACCCGGTATAACTGAATTGAGTCATTCGATCCTTCATCTCTAGTCCTTTTGGTTGGCCATCTTATTAAATTAGTTATCCTTTTTTGGTCAATCATTCAGTTCATCATCCAATTCATCAAATCAATAGAATCAAAAATCAATCCCTTTTTCAATCGTTGTTCTCATATTCCACAATTGTAATATAGTCTACATCCTTTTGTGTGACTTTTTATCACTAACTCATTGACTATATTGTGTCTTGAGTTTAGTCTCTCACAATCATTATGGCCTTATCACCTTGAGCTAAAGGTTTGGTTCACATGGATCTATCTTGTTGCTTGAGTGCATCCACTTGTGTAACTTCAATGTCTCATTGCTCTATTTAGACTTCATCCAATTGAAATTTGAGTGCCAATCTCCCAATAATTTTGTCTTTGGTTCAGTCGTTGCTTCTATTTCATCAACCTTTTATTAATTTGATCAAATCAGGCAATTAACCCAATCATTGACTTTAGTGTTGCATCTTCATCATCACATCTTTTCATCTCATATTTCATGCTTGCCACCACTCGATCTTGATCTAGACAAGTAATAGAACAACAAAATTCTTAGTTTGGAGTAGGATTTTCTAACCCACAATTGAATCCAGATTTGGATGTCAACCCTATTATGTCAAAAAATATTCCCATCAGTTATGATCTTCTCAATCTGATTGTCTCCGATGAAACTATGGTAAATCAACCTGACTAGATAGATGCCTAAGTCAATTTTGTTGATCAATTCCTCTTGAATCCAGATAATGCTCAAATAGTAGATGAAATCATTGGAAGTCGCAAAAATCTCATCTTTGTGAAAATGGCTGCCCAAGGTATGACCGTTGCATCACCTAATATACCTGTGACTATTAGTCCACAAAAACCTTTTCAACAACAAGAACGTCCATAGCAACCCCCATTGTTATTTTTGAATCAACAATAAGTCCAAACATCAATATCACCACCACAACAGAGTACCCAATTTGCATCAATGGGACTACCACCTATGGGTATGCTGGGAAGGAATTATCAACCTTTGTACGCCAACTCGTCAAGACTGGCACCACCTCCATCTTCAGGGTGAGTTATCTGCAACACATCATCTATGTAGTTTACAACTTTGATCCCCATGGTGGCTCAAATGCCCATGACTTCCAATGTGGTGCATGATATCTCCTTTATCAATCTGGTCACGTGACCATTGAACTTACCTCCCACACAAACATCAACTTAGACTACAAGAATGCTTGGCTATCTGCCGCCACCTATTACACAGGTTATGACTAGGGGCATGTGTTACATATTGCAACATCATTCGTACCCCCACCTACGCAATCCATGCCACAAATTGTTAGTGCACCTCAATATTAGTTCCCCGAGTGACTTCACAAATTATCGTCTCACAACCATAATTCAGTTACTCGCAAGTGCCACCTTCATCCTATGTTGTTACGAATACTCGTTAATTGTCAAGTGGCGCCAATCAAAATCCCTCATCGTATAATGATCAATCCAATTTACCTCATCCTAATTATGTTGGGAATAGCTATCTTCAGGGTGGTACTCATCATGTCCAACAATTTCCAAATGTGCAATATCAATAGAAACACATCACTCCCCAATGGAATGTTGTAACTTACTCACAACCACCCCAATATCAACAACCACTGCTTGTCCAACAATAGGTTCTTGTCTATCAGAACATGACAAGCTATCAGTACCTACCACAACAATCAAACTGCATCCATTCACATCAAGTGGCATATTGAACACCAAACTATCATTTTGTTATGTCGGCTCCTGGTCTATTTTTGATCAATATCGAATGGGAAAAAATGAAGGCAAATCTCAAAACTTTATAAGACAGTGACTCCAAGCAAGTTTTCAAATACGATGAGATTTGTTCTTACCTGTTTGATAACTCAATAACGACAATACCATTCCCCAAGCACTTTGAAACACCAAAGTTCAATAAATACAAAGGGAAAGGTGATCCATGACATCACATCAAGGAATTTTATATGGCCTATCAAGAGGTAGCATATTGTGATAATTATATCCTACGTCTGTTTCCCAAAAGTCTCAATAGACCGTTTCTAGAATGTTTTTCCAAGTTTCCATTCAACACTATTACTAGATTTGCAAACTTATCAGAGAGGTTTGTGGCTCATTACCATTACAATGTAGAAAATGGCATTTGTATGCTTGAACTCTGTCAAACTAAACAAAAAGGAGGTGAAAGCCTCTTAGACTACATCCAAAGATGGAGAGCCTCGTCAGTCGCCTCCCATGCATAGTCTTGATACTCAATTGGCCTCAGTATTCATTAGTATTCTCCACCCAAAGCTTTCATATCATATATGATTAAATTGCACAAGAACATTCTGGGATATCATGTCTAAAGGAATATTGGTAGAAAAGGCTTTGATTGACGAAGGAATTATCAAACACTACAAGGATTATTCCAACAAGACGAACAATGATAAGAAAAGGTATTTGAATAAGAACAAGAATATTGTAGGAGATGGGATCACCAACTCTAAGATGATTTGGATGATCATGGCTACAAAACCACCACCCCCATAGACATGCGTTAATCTCCCATAACAACCATATGCCAATCCCTCACCGACACTACATGTCAGAATGCCAACTTAGGCTTATCATAATCTTCAAATGCAGATGCCAAATGGATAGGCTAATCAAAAAAATGCAATCATTGTTGTTCAAGCTCCTCCTTGCTAGATGGGTCACAACAACCCCAGGCGTCAATTTACTCCCATCGGGGGGAACCATTAGATGTGATTTTCAAATGTATGGAGCAACGTAACATGGTTGTATACCTGTAAAGACAACCATTCAAAGAATCCAGGCCTAATCCTAATTGGTATAAAGATAAAAAGTATTGTGCCTATCATCTCATTAAGGGTCATGCCACAAGCAAGTGCATGAATCTCAAACACCCGGTACAAGATGTCATTGACCAGGGGAAAATTGATGTTGACCCCACCATGGGAAAGTCATCCAATGCTAATCTAGGGATGTATAAAGATGCTCTTCCCAAGCATCAAGGAGAAGCTAGTATGTCTAACACTAGTCAGTCATGTACTACTAACAATATCAACTACAATAATGTGTCATTTGATTATGGTAGTATGATACGGTGCATTACTCATGTGGAGAATCATGTCAACATGATTCATGTTAAAGGAGCTAATAATCAATGTGCAAAAATCACCAAAAGGGATCACATGATAGTCCTCGGGGCCCCAAATCCTACCACACTACCAGTGTCCATGTCTACACAATATAACATTCTTGAGCATTTATGAAAAACCCTCACACAGATATCTATCCTGGATTTTCTCAAAGCTTCACCTACTCATCAGGAGATCCTCACCCAAACATTGCAAGAGGCTTGTGGTCCCAACAACATAGACCCTACACAATTCCAAGACATGGTAGCACACCTATCTTCCACATACCATCTAAGCTTCACTTAATTTGATGTTATGGTTCCCGATCCCAATCATATCCGTTCGCTCAATATTGAAGCCATTGTCAAATGCTGCAAGGTAAAGTGAGTCGTGATTGATAATGGTTCTCCCCAAAATCTTTGTACATTGAAGTTTGTTACTCAAGTGGGGTAAACTATCACAAATATGCACAATCAATACATCACCATCAAAGCATATGACAATATTGAGAGAAGCTTAGTGGGGATGATTAATCTCCCTATTCAAGTGGGCTCAGTAACACAAAGCATGTTGTGCAATGTTGTTGATCTTGACTTGTTATTCAACATCCTCCTTGGTCACCCATGGATCCATACCATGTAGTCCATCCCTTCCACTTACCATCAGTGCCTCAAATTCCCATATCAAGATTGCGAAATCACTATTCATGGTGACACTCAACCATTTGAGTACTATCGTGCTCTTGAGGTTTCCTCACCATATTTACACCATTGTCCAAGTATAAATATTAGAACCACTTAGGCCACCCCATCATCCTCATGTGTTGAATCTAATTCCATACTCACCACTACCAAAGAGAAAACTTCCATCTCATTCATTTTCTCCCCGCTCAAGATCAATAACACCGCCTACGACAAGTATGCCCTACAAGGGACCTTCATAGTGGATGCGCCACCTCTAAATCCTCATGCTCATAGGAAAACCACCGAGGAATAGAAAAAGAAAGAACCTGTAGTCAAAAAGTGTGGCTCCACCACATTCCAATCTCATGGTGAACTCAATCATGAGATCATAGAGGGAGATATCAATCAATGGATTTTTTAGAGATGTCTCTATGGATAATGATACCTGCCTTAATCACTTCAAAGATAAATATATTTTAACTTACAAATTAGCTACCAAAAAATGGGATTATCAAGGAGGAGGATTGAGACAAGAAGAAAATGGAATCAGAAGACCTATATATCCATCTCCCAATGTTCGCCATCAAGGGCTTGGTTTTGGACGTCCCTCCCATGAAGCCTCAACTTCGGCAGGCACTTTCGGAAATAATGAAAATGTTTTGGTCGATATTGAAGACATGCTTAAGGAGGTTGGAAAACAAGCGTACAAAAATATAGATAACTCCTCAACCTTTGGCACATCCACCCTCTTTGGCACATCTATTTTCCTAATCAACCTCCCACTTCACCATCCCAAACTCATCAATTAGGGCCAAACTATTGCACACCTTGACACATTCCAAAATGACAAAGCTCCTTCAATTCTTAGGGGCAACTGAGTACGCACCATATTATCATCAAGAGTGGAATACAATATACAAGTTGGATCCTCAAGGCTACTTTGGGGAAGAGGGGATCCTTAACCACAAAAGTGAAAAAGAATTGAAAGATCAACAATCTACTGATGAAAACCTTTCCAAGGTACCTCTAGACCATAAAATAGTAAAAACAAAGGGTGTATCTTTTGATGAAAACCGCTCTGAGCTACTAGAGGATGAGGACTCCCCTCTTCCCCTCATTGGCATGCATGTTCCTAACAGATCACTAGTTCTTATAGATGAGACAAGAGAAATCAACTTGGGTATCGCAGAAAAGTTGCGTACCACTCATGTGTTTGCCTCTCTATCTAATGAAGAGTTCCAAATTTTCTTCTTAGATTCTTCACAAGTGGCCCATCAACTTCACATGGACTTATACAAACATGGTCAATCTTGATCCTAAACTGCTGGTACATTATTTGGCCATTTATCCGAATGTCAAACCTATTAAACAGAAACTTTGGAAGATGCATCCCTAGATTGCATTATTAGTTAAAGCAGAGAAAAAAATTATTAGAAGTCAAGTTCATCAAACCAATTGATTATTTAGAATGGATCTCCAATATGGTACTTGTTTGTAAACCCAATAGGGATATTAGAGTGTGCACAAACTTCAGATATCTCAAAAAAGCATGTCCTAAAGATGAATTTCTACTTCATAACATCGACATCCTCTTCGGATCGACAACAAGACATGAAATGCTTTCTCTCATGGATGCTTTTTCTAGGTATAATCAAATAAAGATTGTAGAAGAAGATCAACATAAAACAACGTTCACCACTACCTAGGGGACTTTTTGTTATCAAGTCTTGTCATTCTATCTCAAAAACAGTGGCATTACCCATCAACATGCCATGATAGTGATTTTCCATGACCTTATGCATAAGATACTAGAAAAATTACGTAGAGGACATATTGGATAAATCAAAGACACGAGCAGAACATCCAACTATCCTTGAGTAGATCTTTGAATGCCTGGCTAAGTATAAGTTGTGCCTAAATTCTAAAAAAGTGTGTGTTTGGAGTTACAACAAGTAAGCTCCTAGGATTCATCTTTTCCAGGCAGGGCATCGAGGTTGACCCCAAGAAAGTTAAATCAATCTTCGAAATGCCTCCCCTAGAACACTAAAGAATTTGTGCAGCTTCCAAGAGAAGTTATAGTTTTTCAGGTGCTTCATCGCTCAAATTGTTGACGAATGCCAACCATTAATACATCTTCTCAAAAAGGGTATAGAGTTTAAGTGGGATTCCCAATGCCGGTAAGTATTTGATGAGATAAAGAAGTATATGGCCCATCTCCCAGTCCTAATGCCGCCTATTTCAGGACAACCTTTACTTCCATATATCTCAATTACTCCAATAGCAATGGGCGCACTCCTTTCCCAACACGATGATCAAGGGAAAGATCGAGTTGTTTATTACATTACTCAAACCTTAGTGGGATATGAGTTTTATTCTCTCCCATTGAAAAGCATGTCTAGCTTGTAAGGAAACTTGCAACCAACTTTGTGACAATTTCCACAAAACCAAATTTAGATTTCAACAAAATAAACTCATAGAATCCACATGCAAAGAATAGAAAACATACCCATCAAAGATGACACAAGATATACCCTAGGAAAACCCTCATGAGGGAAAAACTCAGCCTTCAAAAGCATCCATCACCATGTATTATTCAACGATGCAACATTACAATGCAGCTGTGAAAGCTTCTAAAATCCATCCATCAACAAGCACTCCATGTGAACAAGCATGTAACCACACATACCATGCCATGCTTCCAACCTCCAAAAATGATAATCTGACTAACTGGCTCAACTAGCTAACCCAAACAAGTGGTTGCTTTTATAAACACAAGCTCCCACAAAACCACCAAGTGGTATTACATCAAAACCATGTGCTACAAAATCATATGCATATACCATAAGCTACCTACCCCATTGACCCCACATCTAATAGGGTACTTTATTAAATGTATTTCCCCAATAGTAAACAAATACAATATAATATCCCAATGTTACAATACAACTCATCAAGTGGTCCCAAGAATATCCCCAAGGAATCTCTACATGTTACACATCCATGTGCAACATCAATTAAATATTACATTACACGTCTATGGGAAACCACGTAATAAATAAATATTATAATTACAAACATTATTATGCAAGGTGTACAACACCTATTTTCCCAATATTCTCCCACTTGTTGTATACATTGCATAAGGGGCAATATGTAACCACAACATGAAAAAGGAACAATCCCTCTAGTACATATACCATCATGGAATCCAAGTGCTCCATGTGCGTCATCGAGATACTTGCAATGAGAAACAAAGTGAACACCATTTCATACATGAATGCTCCCACCCTTCACCATGCCACTGCCACTAGACATGAAAAGGCCATCCAAAGAGAAAACCACGCAATTTGTTGCAGCAAAATATAAGTCTTGTCTCAAACATCAAAACTCAATCCAAATGTATCCAATACATCAGTAGTTGTCAAGAACTAATAAACATAGTTTAAATAACACCCACATCTAGTGCTAACACATCAAACTATCCATACCTCCAAGGTATATATAACAAGTAAATATCATATCACCAACATATACAACCTGTAACATGCAATCATAAGCTCCAAGTGCAATACCTATCACATATGTACACCTAGAAACTCCCACTGCATAGGTAATATCAAATCAGAAATGAATCCACTAACAACATCACATAGAAGGAGTAACCATAACCATGTAGTATCAAGGAACATCCAAAACAATATGAGAAATCTGTAAATCAATAACCTGCAAGTACAACTCTCACCACAAGTCTCCATAACTCTCCCATGTTATCCACAACCAACAAAAGAAAGAGATAACAAAACCTCCATGTCATCTCCCACATGACATATCGTGGGCATAGAACTAGTGAACACATAGCTCCAAACAACCTCAAACCAATGTAATGTGAAAATGAACATCTAGGAAGATAACCAAGACCAAAGAGAGAAACACTGCAAATCAAAACCGGTAGCATGTCCTTCTACATACACCTCTAAATGCCAATGGTGTCAAGTATTATCTCCTCCATGAGATCCAAAATGAGAATAACATAACAACACATAAACTCGTTTAGTCCCTTGAACCAAACAAACATATATAACATTGTAATCAACATGGATGTAAGCCTCTCATAACCAAGAAGATCAAACAAATATCATTCCCAATCCCAAGGTTATAAGTCCAATTGTAAGAATTTGTCAAATATAGCCAAGATATAGAGAACAATGAGTAGCACAAGATAGAGACAAAATATTGATAAGAATAAATTGTATTCTAATCAATATGCAAAATACCAACAACTAGATCATTCCTTACAATGTAGACAAGCCTGCTTATAAAGGCAAGGCCATATGGATATGTGAGCATACAATCCTTGCATGTGGCTCAATGAGAAACAAGGGTAAGTAGGAGAAATAATAAATAATTCCACAAGAGATGGATCACCCACCAAAGGTGGTATGTAACAACAAGATAAGACCACAAAAGGTGGAATTTCTCCTATATACATCATCCCTATGTGTACACTTCCCTAAGTGTGTCATATCCAAACTACTATGAAATGTATTACCCTAAGTCAACTTAAGTAAAGTGTAATTATGAGACAAAATTTACACCAACACCCCCCCTTAAGTGCAACTTAGGGGAATGTAGACTCAAGCTAACAATGCAAGATGGGTCCCGACTATTAGGCCATGTTAGGTACCCATGTACAAATGCAAATGCACACAAATAAATGCAAATTAAATCTCTCACAAATGGAGAAAGGGAGAAAACCTCATGGAAAAAAACTCCCCTCCAAAAGAGAGATGAAAACTATACAAAAGAACTCTCAAAGAAGCACGAGAAGGACAAAACCCAATGTGAGGAGAAAGTCCCCCCCATAAGAGAGAGGAAGAGAGACCAAGTAGCCCCCCCTCAATGTATAATCTACATCAATGGTAGAAACTCAAAACTAAATGAAGAAACTTCTCCACAATCATCAAACAATGTTCCTCCCCTTAGGAAGAAACAGAACCAAGGGTGTATCCATGAAGTCTCCCCAATCACGAAGAGAAGATGTAGGAAAAAAAAGTCATGATGTGTGGAGTCTCTGAAAACTGCTCGTGTCCCCATGTCAATGCTGAAAGTTACTCCCTCCAAATCAAATGTACTAGTCCACACTACTGAAAAAGGAACTCCAAGATCTAATGGATATGAATGTAGAATAAGATCTAAAGACTCGCATGTCTCGTTTAAGGATAAAGAGACCTCTTCCAAGTATTGTGCATAAGAATCCACAATTATGTCAACCTTGAAAGAATGATCATGTAGAGAATGAACAAGAGGATCATAAATTTACCTCGCAACAATCGAAGAAGGATCATCTTCATCAAAGATAATATAAATACCATCAATGATGTCTCCCAAATCTATAATGTAGGACTCCACAAACAAACTTGCAATATCTGTCAAATAGTCATCCCAATGAACTGAAGCTGGAAGACAAGGAATATCTTGTTGCATTGAATCACAAGAAGGCAAAACTATTACAATATCTGTATCATTAGGTGAAACCGTAAGTGTGATATCAATGGGAGGAGATGGGATGCAAGGCTCAAGAGTGAGGTCACATGTGAGAACACCCAAGTTCAAGTTACCAAAGTTCTCCTCAATATTTGAATCATCACAAGAAGTGTGATCAACATATAAAGAATCAACCTCATCAATAAGACCAAAATGTGAAAAGGAGTACAACTAAGATACATGGTCAACTACCCTAGCTACAATGATAGCTCTACTCTCCAAGTCTCTAATAATAACTGAATCAGATGTGAACTCCATAGTTTTCCTTGTTGCCCCATGAGTGATCTGATATATGGAAAGAATATTGTTTTTCAAATGGGGTACACGCAACAAATCATTGAAGGAGTTATCCCCAATGATAATAGATCATTTCCCAATAATATTCATATATTTATGATTGCCCATCAAAATCAGTGGCATATTGCAAGGCTCAAATGAGGAGAACATAAACTATGAAGATACCATATGATGGGAAGCTCCTAAATCTAGAAGTCATATCCCTGAATCATGACTTGTTGTAGCACAAATATCTTGTCCTTTATTTGTTTGAAAAGTGTGATCCTTCCCTTTATCCTTTTCTTTAGAAGAAGAAGCTGAAGTAGACATTCTAGAAGGCAAACTGATTTTATTCTTCTCAAGAAAATGTTTCAATTCATTAATATCCTTCTTGTAACAATGATGTTCCTCATGTCCTGACTTCTTGCAACATGCACAAAAAAGCTTCTCCTTATATGATTTTCCCTTAGGTGAGGATGAAGAATTTTCATGTTGTGGAGAGGATGATTATGCTCTATCTTGTTCTGGCTTTGGCTTAGACTACTTTTGGTTCTTGCCTTTTTCTTGATTGCTTTGATTCCCTTTATTAGCCACCAAATCTTGTGACTTTGAAGACTTGAGAATCCCCATCTTGGTTAACTTAGTTTGCTCAAGTATCAACATCTCTATGAATGCATCGAATGATGGTGGAGTGTATGAGGCACCTTGAGCCAATCAATAGGTGTGAAAGCTAGAAACAAAGGTTGCATACTCTGATGGAAGCTTGTCCAACAAGTTGTAAACTAATTGAGCATACTTCTTGTAAATTCCACAATCCTTAAGCTTTTCTCTTAGCTCATTTAATTTCATGACATAATGATGCAGGAGCATCCCTAATTCACAACAATCTTGCATCAACCAAAAACATTTTCTTTTCTATTATGTTTTTTGTTTGCAGTTTCAGTTTTCCTTTTTGTGTGTCCCGGTTTTGGCTCACCGAATCCTGTGGAGTTGGATTCTAATTGAAGACTTGATCATATTTCTTTCTTTCAAACTGCATCTCTTTTGGATCACTTTTTGGCAAGATATCGCTACCGGTTTCCTTGATAGTTTCTTGTTACCAGTTGTTCGTTTGTTACCGGTTGCCTGAGACCTATTTTGGTGATCTACCGAAACCCATTCTGAAGCTTGTGGAGCCTTGGACGTTGATATCAATGTTTCTTGGCATGTGGTCGACCTTCTACATTTCATCCTTTGGATTTTCTGGAGGAATCTCTTGGCAGAGGCCGACCTTGTTCATTTTGCATGTTAGGTCTTGTTCTTCGGGTTTTGATCCTTTTTGGGTCGACCGAATCCTTTGGATCGATATATATATTTGTAATCATGCTTTAGAATGTAATCAATTAGAAGATCAAGAAGTATCAAATAGATAGACTATGCCTAGAAGATAAATCTTTCGATTCAAGGTCTCAACGTGACCTATTCTACTAGGCCTGTGTGCCGATATGTTGTAGCCCGATTGTTAACATTTGGATGTAATCAAATTTCATGCAATAAAACTATATGTTCTGCATTGCCTCTGTTATATCTATGTGTTTCCGTTGTGTTTACTCTTGCTGGCCAGTTTGGACTGATCTCCTTGAGGTCCCTCCTCACTGGTGACTGCTTCACATAATCTTGGATTGTATCAAAATCTTTGGATTCAAATGTCATGAGTTCACCATCAAGCTTGTAGCCCCTTATCTCATCAAATTGACCATACAGTTTCTCATAAATATCCCAAGCCTCTTTAACTGTATTACATTTCTCAATGCGAAAATGAGGTCATCTGATACATACTTTCTCAAAGTTCCAAGTGCCATAGAATTTTTAGTGAGCCATTCAACTTGGGCATTAGGATCAGCCTTAGGATTAGGTGGTATTGTTATTATTTTGTTTACATAATGAATGAGTCCTTTTTCCACTAACTTACTCCATGCTTTAATTTTTCATAATGCATAATTATGTGGAGTTCAAAGTAGAAATTTAAGAGAACCCATAGCACCAAAATGAAAAGAAAAAAATAGAAAGAGGCACAATCACACAAGACATCCCCCAAATTCACTCAATCAAAGAACCCCCACCAAAATGATGATTTGGAACTTTATACTCAGTGTGTGTACAATGGGCCACTTGCAAGAAATGGTAAAGTGGACTTCTGATTTCAACTTTACAACTGACTTAAATAGGCTATAAGAGACTTCAACAAATATTGCAAGAGATATAAGTTGAGATCCAAAAAAAATACAAGTACCAAATAACACAAAAATGATCAAATACTGAAAGTACAATTTCTACTTAAAATGGTGAAAAATAGATAGCACCATATGAAAGTAGACAAAAAATTATGCACTTAAAAAAAAGGTACTTGAAAAGGAGGTCGTATGAGCCCAAATGAAGCCTCTGAAGTTGCAAAATTGAGGTTGGACAGGTACAATTTTGAAAAACTAGAAATTATGAAAAATATGTTCACCAAAATCAGAAAATACCACCACTACTGTGAAGAGCACAAAAAATTAGCCCAAATAAAAAAAAAATTGCACTAAAAAAGGAGCTAAAATGAGCAAGTTATGGGCCTCCAAAGTTTGCCTACAAAATCAAAAATCCCATTGGAGAGGGGGTAAAAATTTCTAAAAAGGTGCTAATGTAGACTGATGTCAACACATCACAGGGTTAAATTTGATGTTTGTTTGGCCATCACCAAACCATCGCACCCCTACATGTCATGTCCATACCGTACGAATAAATGACGTGGCCCAGTCAAATTATGACACGTCATACAAATGATGACCAGGCACACCATGTGGCAGACTGTACGACTGATGTGACAATGTTGACTGTGCATCGTATAGATGACCTGGCTTCCATGTGGATGGTGAATGTGTAGAGAGGACGTTGACTGCGCGCTAAATCAGAGGTCTATGTGGCACTATTGGATATACGTGGAGCAATGCCATGTCACCACATGGGTGAATCTAGTGTCTCCACATGTCTCTTTCGATGGGAATAAGAGTGCCATTAGTTTCCAGAAGCTGGAGTACCGGCGGGGCAGTGAGGAGGATCAATAAGAAGCTGAGCATTGGGCGACAACGACGTGGGTGGGAGGAGGGACGACCCAATTTTGAGTGCAATTTCTTCATTTTGGTGTGTTAGTCCCTAGTTTGGTTTTGGATGGTGAATAAGAGTCTTCTCATAGGTTCTCATATGTTTGTGAGATGCTTTGGTAGGTTGGATGTCCATAGGATCATGCATTTGCTCAATTTTGGCTTGTAAGCCTAAAATGGCATAATCATGCATTTTGATGTAAAATGCCTTGAAAAACATTGTTTGGCATTGGGACATGTTATGGTAGTGGTTTTTAGTCATCCTAGATGGTTTGAAAAAGGAAACAAAGCATGTAATGCAAAAATGTACTTTTTGGCAAAAGTTGTCAAAAGTGCTTGACAACATTTTGCAACTTTGAGAAAAGGGTTGGTTAGGAAACTGATGGAGAGTTAGTTAGACCAAAAATGGCATATAAATTCTCTGAGAATGAATGTAATGAGGTTGGTGAATGCCTGAAGGAGATCTTAATACAATTTGAAGATCATTTTCAAGTTTTTACCTTGTGTTTTCTAAGAATTAGAGCAACAGTCCGTACTTCATGAATTGATTGCTTTGTTGTTCTTTGACCATTGTTGTGTACATGTTCTTGTAGTGCTCAGGAAGCATTTTGGTTAGTTTTGTTGCAAGTTTGAATTGAGTTGTTGAATTTGCAAGCTCTCAGCCTAAGCAAGGGTTTGAGAGGCCCAAACATGATTCCAGCTTGAAGTCCTTTGAGTTCTTCTCTATAACCCTTGGGAATCAAGCCATGGAACCTTTGTACAGTGTAAACTGTAGACACCTAAAATTGTCATGTCTAATTAAATAAATATTTTATTTATTTAATTACTTTAGCTTAATTCTTCTATTAATTAAATAAATCTTTATTTATTTAATTAATTCATTTATCCTCTTCTAGCCTTATTTCTCATTTAAATAAATACAGTTATTTATTTAAATTATCCCTTTCCTAAATTAAATAAATATTTTATTTATTTAATTGCCCTACTTCTTCTATTAATTAAATAAATCTTTATTTATTTAATTAATTCATTAACCTTTTCTACACATGACACATGTCATTCATCTCTTATTTCCTACACTACCTACCCCTTTCATTATTTTGGTATTTCTTATACCTACCCTCTAATCCTAGCCGACCTCTCTTTTTACACCTCTCAATCTTAACCCTCCATTTTCTATTGTGTCTTCTATTTAAGGAGATGCTTTCTTCATTACCAGGACCCTAATGACTAATTTTGGAGGACTTGGCTACACTACGATCCTACTTGCAACCACATTCCGTTCTTTGTTGAGCTCTTGTGCATACAAAAATCTGAGAGCAAGCATATCAAACAAGATCAATGGAGATAGGAAGAATGGAGATCAAAAACCCTAGTGGACATGTGATGGTATAATCTTTGTGATTTTTTGAGTTATTTTGCATTGTCTTAGGTTATCTTCATATGTTATGGTGGATCTTTGTTCATTGTTAGGCTAGGGTTTGGTGGTTGAATCCATTTTAGTCTTTCAATATTGTTATTATTGTTATCCATTTTTACCATATACATTTTGGCACGCCTGGTGGGACTCTTGTCCCTTTGCATTTAACATTTTGTTGCAGATTTTGCATTTTTGAAGTTGCAGATCGGACGATTTCGACGACATTTTAGGTTTTTTTTTCGCGTCTGCGAGTGTTCGGATCGCGTTTTTGTATTTCAGAGGCGTCTGTGACATCTTTTATCGCGTCTGTGTTTCTGTCATTTTCTATTTTTGCAGGTTTCCGAAAGTCGCGTCTGTGATCCCGAATCGCGTCTGTGAACCCTCTGATCGCGTCTGAAGAATAAAAAGGCGTCTGTGTTCTGAAATCACGTCTGCGAATCACAGAGCCGCGTCTGTGTCGGATAGACGCGTCTGTGTCTGGTATAACAGCGTCTGTGCATTCTGTTTTGCAAAAAAAAAAATTTTTCTTCAAGTTTTTCGATTCGGGTTTTCGGATTTTGTACTTAGGGTTTCAGATCTGGTTTATTTTTGGCTAACCTTTGCAGATCTAGCTAACCTGGTTTGTGCAGCTTGCTTTGGAGGCAAATACGTTTTTGTTGAAGGCCCCTTTTCACAAAGTCTTTTTGGGTTTTCTTAAAATTTACCTAACTCGTGTGCTTGCAGGAAGGGGTTATCATTTGAAACAACCCAAACTACTAACAATTTTGTTGCAGGGCCTTAGCTAGGGTTTTGTAATTTTATTTGTGTGCCTTGTCTTCATAGCTTAGCAAACACTTCAATTGGTGCACTAAAATTAAACCATTGTCTTTTGTGTCTTGAGCAATAGGCTCTTTGTGTTTATTCTTTAGAGGGCCTGTCTTCCCGTGTGGTCATTAGGACTACTAGTGAGAAGAGAACGACCCAAGTGGTAACAAAAGAAAAGCCATCTTCTTCCAAGCCACTATAATCAAATGTATTCATGGTGAAAACTATGAATAACGTGTGCTGATTAGTTCATACCGACACTATGTCTCCCCATAAACCCGTTTGATCAAATTTATTTGATCATTTGTAGGGCGTAACCCCTACCGGCTGGGAGCCTTCTGTATTTACAGAGCTGAAAGTGCCGCATGTATGGCCACACGAGCGGATGCCCTTACTAGCACCTCATTGTTTTAGATGCCCAAATCCTTCTAGTTGTTGAGGCAGGAGGTCGGACCTCTGGTAGCGGCCCACACACATACGGTTCTTAGTAGAGATACAAAGTTCGCCATGGGGAGTTTTCATGGGGACTGATGCTTGGCTGACCCGAGAAGTGAGTGCCGAGGGTGGAGCCAGTGAGGTCAAGCATCTAAGTATCCGCTCTGAATAGCGTAGCCTCGGGGGTAAAACCCCATGTGGGATCAACAATTATTGTCCTGGCCAGCCATAAGAATTGTGCTTGACTTATGATAAACACTCAAACAATCAAGACAAAACAGCAAAACATTGTGTCTTTTGTGTCTTCAAGTGTATGCAAAAACTTTTTACATCAAACAACACACTTTTTGGAGTCTAAACAGTCTGCAAACATTGGGTCATCAACACTGTGTCCTCTTGTCACGAAAAACAGTCGAAAAATCAGATTTGGTCACAGCAAAACAAATTCACAGATAGGAAAGATTGCACTAAGGTTACAGAAACGCGTCTGTGTCTGTTAAAACCGCGTCTGTGTCTGATAAACGCGTCTGTGAAGTACAGAACAGCGTCTGTGTTTTTATCAGCGTCTGTGTCGAACAGAGACACGTCTGTGTCTGGAAATAGCGTCTGTGAAGTATACAGGCGCGTCTGTGTCCACAATTGCAAAAATCTGTCAGTCTTAGCAAACATCAACAGGAAATCTCAGAATCACGTTTGTGTCAAACAGAATAGCGTCTGTGTCTTAAAACCGCGTCTGTGAAGTATACAGAGGCGTCTGTGTCAGGATTTGAAAAAAGTCTAACAGTCAAGCAAACAAAGAAATCAGTTTCGGCACACTTGAGCTTCCTAGGTTATCTCTTCAGGTTCATCTAGCATTCAGCCTGTTCTAAGGTCTTACACAGTCCATCATTGCTTCATACCTCATACTTGAGTCAAAAAGTCACTTGCTTGTCCTCACTATACTTTGTCAACACACTACATACTACAACACTTTGCTAAGTGATCCCTCATCAAGGTTTCTTACCTTTGGGTCTCATTTGGTCTTACTTAGAGTCAAGGTCAGCTTACCTCATCAAGAGAAACTATCCTCTCTTTGGAAGTCACACCTACTCTACAACATACATACTTGGTCTTACACTTTGGACATTGCAAGTAAACTTCAGATTCATTTACACTCCATACAACTCTTGGTCTTACATACCCTTGTCATTTTCGTCTAAGTCTCTCACATATTGGTCTAACACCTAGTTCATGGTTGAAACCCGTCTTCAAAAATCTAGGAGAAAAGCTAAAGAAGCTCAAGGACCCGTAAACATGAGTTCTTATGAGTATGACAATGATGTCTTCTACAATCCTGAGCACACTACATTACCAGACATGAATGTTTATAGACACAATTCAAATATGGAAAGCGCAAACGCTATACACAACGCTACACACAATGATAATGTGGACAATTCTTCAATACTATCAGCAGACATACAAGAATCTATAATGGATCCTCAATTCAATAGATTGGTTGAAGAGATAATGAGGAGGGATCGTCAATACTTTCTAAACATGATGGCACAAAGTGGAGCTAAGATACCACATGATTTTGACTTATCTCAACTTATGGAAAGTAGACCTTCACAACAAACTCAACCAAATAGTGGAGGACCAAATAATATGATGCCGGAGTCACCATCAGTTTTGCTTCAGAAACCAGCAATCCCACATACACAAGCTCAAATGCACGATACTTACACTCAAAGACCATCATGGAGGCCTTATGTTCAAACACATGCTCAAGATATGGGTCAACCAAGACAAATGGATACTCAAGGACTTCCTCAAAATTTTGACACAAGAAGACCTCATGCCAAAATTGGGGGCAACACAATGGAAAATGAAAGGCCCATTGAATATGGTTTATATACACAAAACAGATATGGGGTTCCTCAACAAGAAATTATGCCAAGTGCTCCATACATGTCGCAACAATATAGACCTCCATATGGACATGTCTACGATCAGTATCATCCATACATGCAACAAGCTCCTCCTCAAATGGGTGTTTCAAACATGGGATATGCTACAAGAAATCCATCTCCTCCCAAAAATAATTTGGAGCAACAAATTAGAGATCTACAAAAGAAAGTGGAAGACATGGGCACATCAAAACCCACATATACTATGAGAGATATATGCCCTTATCCCTTTGATAAGAGCATTCCAATGCCTCCGTTTCCTCCGCACTTTGCAACACCGAAATTTGACAAATATAGAGGGAGAGGAGATCCCAAGGCACACATAAGACAATTCTTCACAGCTTGCATTGAGGTAGCGGCAGAAGAAACATACTTAATGAGGTTGTTCCCACAGAGCTTAGGAGATCAAGCGATGGAATGGTTTTCTCAATTACCTCCTGGTATTAAGTCATGGGGTGACTTGGCAGAGGCATTCATTCAACATTTCTCTTACAACATTGAAACAGATGTCTCAGTTACTACCTTGTGCAATACGAAACAAAAAGAAGGAGAATCTTTTGCGTCATTTTTGCAAAGATGGAGGAACTTAGCTAGCAGATGCTCTTGTGAAATCCCGCAAAAACAAATGGTGGAAATGTTCACACAAAATGTTAACAAGGCTATTGGTTATGATCTCAGAAAAGCTTGTTTGTCTACATTCAAGGATGTCATTGAAAAGGGCCTAGCAACAGAAAGAGTCTTAATTGAACAAGGAGTTATCAAACTATTCAAAGAAAACAAAGAGGACTTTAAGGGAAAAGACAAACCAAAGTTTTGGAACAAGAACAAGAACACAGTTAATGATGGTGTTGTTGATGCCAATACAGTGAGACCAAAGTTCATCTTTTCTGGATCAAATTCTACCAACAATCAAGTGAACAATCAAACAGCTTCCAAACCACGAAGGAAGTACACTCCATTGGGAGAACCACTTGAATCAGTATTCAAAAAGCTTGTAGCAAACAAAGTGATCACGGTCCCAGATTTTCCTCCATATGAACCAAAGGTAAAACCGAATTGGTGGAATGATGATGAATATTGTGAATTTCATAAGAGCAAGGGTCACAAGACAAGTAATTGCCATCGATTGAAAAACATTGTACAAGATCTCATTGACAGAGGAGATATTGAGATTGAGGGACATTCATCTAACCAAGAGCATGAGGTGTTTAAGGAACCATTCCCAAAACATGACAAGGGAAAAGGCAAAGTCACAGATGATCAAGCCAATTACACCAGAACATCTTACAATTATGATTCCACTATTAATCACATCTCAATGGACAATCATATTTCTACCATTACTATCAAAAATAAAAATCCTGAGAATCCTCCTCAGCGACCTAAAATTGTCCTAAAAGGTGTGGGATCTTCATCCGAAGCTACCTCTGAATGTCATGTTACAACCCGTCGAGGTAAGATCACATTGCCAGGAACCTCTTCTAAGAATACCAATCTTCCGTCAACTAAGCCTGAGTACGATCTTGTAGAGCAATTAGGGAAAACACCCGCACTCATCTCTATTCTTGAGCTCTTACGTATATCTCCTGCACATAAAGCTGTCCTTGACAAAACCTTGAGAGATACTGCTGTCCCTACGGATCTAAACGTGGATCAGTTTCAAGCCATGGTGGGATACCTATCCGTTCCACACTCCCTCACATTTACAGAAGCCGATGACGCCTCCATAAGTCAGCCTCACAATGCACCTCTACATATTGAAGCCTTCATACATAAACACCGAATAAAACGAGTCCTGATAGATGGAGGAGCAGGTCTTAATATTTGTACATTGAGCACCATCAGACAATTGGGATATTCTGACAAAGCTGTGAATGCTACAAACCAAATCACTATTAAGGCTTATGATGATGAAGAGCGCTCGTCCAAGGGCACGGTCATCTTACCACTCAGAATAGGGCCAGTAACAAAGGACGTGATTTGTCAAGTCCTGGATCTAGACCTCACGTATAACATATTGCTAGGACGTCCATGGATTCATGAAATGAGAGCGGTCCCATCAACATACCATCAGTGCATAAAATTTCCTCATAATGGAGTCGAGGTAACGGTCAATGGTGATCCAAATCCATTCATATATTGCAATAACTTGAGATCACATACTGAGATTATCATTCCCAGCAATCGTGAGGCTACTCCTTCTTCAGCATATATTGATCCTGAGTCATTAAAGCCCTCGACATCCAAACAAGGTGAACTTAGAGCCAAGTTTCAAGACAAAGGCATGGGAGAATACACTCTGAATCAAAGAATGTTCTTACGACAAGTCATGAACTCCCCCAAGGAATATGGGCGACCACATCCAAATAAGCAAATCTCCATCATGCTCCTCAAATGGGATCCTACCGTCTTTCAAAAATGGGGCGAACTAGAGGAAGAAAGTTTATATAAAATGCTATATAAGGACGCTGGAGATGATACACATGATCAAATTATAATACCCTGTGAAAACTATGGTAAAGGTTTCAAAATTCTGCAGAGATTCGGGTATGATGGAAAAAGTCCTCTCGGACTACGCAAAGAAGGTGTCATGGAGCCTCTACAACCTGAGCTAACTACAAGAAGGGAACGCTCTAAGGGGCTTGGTTTTCTAAACCCCAAGATTCAACACAAGAAAACAAAACAGATATGGCGAGTCAAAGTGGCTGAAGTTCAACAAGAGGATAATTATTCCACAGACTCCAATAAGTGGGAATGGGGTTCAGACAAATCCTCCAGCGATTATGAACTTAATGAGACATTTAGAGAGCCAGATGAACCTACAGAGGAGGAGGAGTTTTACAAGAAATTCAGAGTTGGTCAAGAACCGACCCATAAGGATCCCGCACAAGCTTCGTTTCAGGGCCCTAGGTCAGGATCACATAGGATGAGGACACCTGTCCCTGAGGGTGCTACTAGTGATGATAATTTGGACTCACTCACGATCGACACTGATGAGGAGAGTGCCATTGACGACCTCGATGACTACCTTGACATACCTGAATATAACCACATCTTCACTATTAGCCTTGCGGATTCTAAAAACACTAAAGACCTTCCCCTCGTTCACCCCCAACTCATTGACTGGGATCAGGATGGACCACCACAGATCGATACATTTCAAAATGACGAAGCTATCGTGGATTATCTTGGCATTCGCGATGATCTTCCTCTTGGAGACCATAAAGCAGGATACGCCATAGAGCTAAATAACATGGCATACTTTGGTGAGGGTGTCGGGCCTTCTAGTCGCAAAAATGTGAAAATAAAGACAAAACAAGGGTCTTACGGCGAAAACCACACTGTGGCGCTCTCTGACTCTAAAAAAGTAAAAAGAAAGGACGTATCTGAGGGTGAAAACCTCTCTGAGGCGCCCGAAGATGGAAGGCTTGACATTCTCCCAACATCATACGAGGAAAAATCATCCATGTTGGTAGAGGAGACTATAAAGACAAACATTGGTACAGCCGAGGTTCCACACAACATATTTTTGGCTCAATCATTGACAGAGGCCGAGAAAGCAAGGTTCATAAGCTTCTTTAAGGCACGACAAGTCAACTTCGCATGGTCTTATGCTGATATGCCTGGACTAGACCCCGACTTAGTAATGCATCATTTAACAGTCAAACCGGGGGCAAAACCAGTAAAACAGAAATTGAGAAAAATGCATCCACAGGTGGCATTATTAGTCAAGGCAGAGCTGGAGAAATTACTAGATGTCGGATTCATACGCCCAATTGATTATCCTGAATGGATTTCCAACTTAGTGCCTGTTAGCAAACCAGATCGCAGCATCCGAATATGTACAGACTTCAGGGATATCAACAAGGCTTGTCCGAAGGATGATTTCCCATTACCAAACATTGATTTAATTGTTGATCTCACAGCAGGCCATGAGATGTTATCTTTAATGGACGGATTCTCTGGATATAATCAGATCAGGATTGCACCTGAAGATCAACATAAAACATCATTCACTTGTCCATGGGGAACCTTCTGCTGGAATGTCATGCCCTTTGGGCTGAAAAATGCAGGTGCCACGTATCAACGAGCCATGACGACTATCTTCCATGATCTCATGCATGTAAAGGTGGAAGATTATGTCGACGACCTTTTGGTTAAATCAATAGACATAAATACACACTTGGACATACTTTCAGTTGCTTTTGATAGGCTGGAAAAATACAAGGTAAGATTAAATCCAAAGAAATGTGTCTTTGGAGTAACCTCCGGGAAGCTCCTAGGATTCATTGTGTCTAAAAGAGGAATAGAAGCGGATCCAGCAAAAGTCAAGGCTATCTTGGACATGCCGCCACCCAAGAATATCAGTCAACTTCGGTCTTTACAAGGGAGACTCCAGTCCATACGAAGATTCATAGCACAACTTGCAGATAAGTGTAATCCTTTCCAGCACCTGCTACACAAAAACATTAAGTTCAAATGGGACGAGAACTGTCAACAGGCTTTTCAGGCACTTAAAGACTATCTTTTGAACCTGCCAGTTTTGATGCCACCAATTCCGAATCAACCATTGCTACTTTACATATCAGCTACTCCAACAGCACTGGGGGCACTACTAGCACAGCAAATACCTGACGGCAAGGAAAAAGCAGTCTACTATATCAGTCGCACATTGGTGGGATATGAGCTCAACTACACACCAATTGAGCGTGCATGTCTCGCTGTGGTCTTCGCTTCACAAAAATTACGACATTATATGCTCACTCACAAGACCAAGTTGATTGCCAGAATTGATCCACTAAAATATCTGCTCAACAAAGCTACACTTACTGGGCGACTGGCCAAGTGGGTAATGATTTTGAGTGAATTCGACATTGAATACGTGGACAGAAAAGCAGTCAAAGGACAAGCCATTGCAGATCAACTGGCAGATGCTCCCATGATAGATGATGTTCCTCTACAGTCAGAATTTCCAGATGAGTCCATTCTAACAATATCACCTGCAAAGCCATGGCAACTATACTTTGATGGCTCATACACACAGCACGGGGCAGGAGCGGGTATACTCTTTATAACTCCCCAAGGCGATTCTATACCAAAGTCATACCGCTTATCATTTCCTTGCACCAACAATATAGCGGAATACGAGGCATTAACAACAGGGTTAAGAATTGCAGTTCAGTGGAAGATCCAGGAACTTCGTGTTTTTGGCGATTCTCAACTTGTCATCCGTCAAGCAACTGATGATTATCAAACAAAAGATGAAAAGCTAATGCCTTACAAACAACTGGTAGATGATCTGAAACAACACTTTGCAAAGATAGAGTTCGAGCAGATACCAAGAGAACAGAATCGCGCTGCTGATGCCATGGCTACAATTGCTTCACTCATTGACCTACCACAAAATGAGACCTGTTATGAGTTCCTGGTTGACAACCTGCTGATTCCGTCATATGAGATCACTCTCACGGAAATGATATGTGTTGTTGGTCCTGAATCCCAGTTATATGGTTCCATATTCACATACCTTCGCGACAACATTTTACCTCCCGATTTATCGAACAACCAACGTCGCACTTTCATCCGCCAATCCTCCCGATACGTTATCCTAGCTGATATCCTATACCGACGAGGTCTAGATGGCACCCTCCTTAGATGTTTAGAGAGTGACGAAGCTCAGATTGCGTTACGAGAAGTGCACGAAGGGATATGTGGTCCGCATACTAGTGGTCCTACCTTGGCCAAGAAACTCATCAGGACTGGATACTACTGGCCTACTATGGAAAAAGATGCATATCAGTTTGTCAAGAGGTGTAAGCAGTGTCAAATTCATGGAGACCTCATACACGCACCAGCACAAGA
This sequence comes from Cryptomeria japonica, assembly GCF_030272615.1. Classification (NCBI taxonomy): domain Eukaryota; kingdom Viridiplantae; phylum Streptophyta; class Pinopsida; order Cupressales; family Cupressaceae; genus Cryptomeria; species Cryptomeria japonica. The sequence goes on from NC_081407.1 coordinate 465,335,143, forward strand.
ACTACAGCCACTTGCATCTCCTTGGCCCTTTTGTCAGTGGGGACTCGATCTCATAGGCAAGATTCACCCTCCTTCTTCCAACGGACATAAATTCATTATCACAGCCACAGAGTATTTCACAAAGTGGATTGAAGCTGTGCCTCTCACGCAAGTTACTGGGAAACAAATCGCTATTTTCATCCTGAACTACATCATTTGCCGATACGGGATTCCTACTTCCATTATTACCGACAACGGGCGTCCTTTCAAGAATCAGGATGTTCGTGAACTCTGTGAGCGATTCCATATCTCTCATCGTTTCTCCACACCATATTACCCCCAAGGTAATGGCCAAGCTGAGGCGTCTAACAAAACAATTCTCAAAATACTTAAAAAGACAGTCGACGACGCTGGCCGTAACTGGCATGTCCAACTCAATCCCGCACTTTGGGCCTATCGTACCAGTGTCCGCACACCTACAGGAGCTACACCTTACTCACTTGTCTATGGTGCTGAAGCCATCTTGCCTATTGAGGTCGAGTTACCTTCTTTACGGGTCTCCTTGAGAAACATAATCAACGATGAAGACTACAGGGTCTCTCGCTTACAAGAACTAGAACTGTTGGAGGAACGACGACACACTGCTTTTAATCATCTCAAGGCTTACCAACAACGAATGAGTCGCAGTTATAATCACAAGGTCAAGCCTCGCACATTTGAGGTAGGTGACTTAGTCCTCAGAGAGAACCCCAAGAATCAGCAAGATAGAGAAAAGAAGGGCAAATTTGAACCCAACTGGCTTGGTCCTTACATCATCACAGCAGCATATGGATCTGGGGCATATCAGCTCTCAACTACAGAAGGTGAATCTTTGGAGGATCCTATCAACAGCATGCACCTTCGCAGGTTCTACACATAAGCTCTTTTTGAGTATCCTAATGCAAAAATACAAAAAAAATCAAAAAAATTCAAAAATACAAAAAAAATTATAAAACAAAAAAATTGTTACTTGGTGAAAACCTGGCAAACAGGCGCCTTGTGACAACAAAAAAATTGCAAAATCCAAAAAAGTAAAGAGAAATAATTTCGTCCAACGGTGAAAACCACTTCGGTGGCGCCCTGGGCAAGTACCATGGTGAAAACTGGGTCACCAGCGCCATGCGTAGGGACTTTGCTCCTCCCTCTTTCAGGATTCCCTTTCATTCTTTCACTTCGCACACAATCACGACCAATTCACCCACAATAAACTTACCCATTCCCATCATGGCTTGTTATTGATCTACCCGAGATTGGTTAGCCATTCATAATAAACCCTCCCTTTTCACTCTCTTTCCATCCATAATAAATCAGATCCTATCTGTGACTACGGCCAATTCCTGCGTCTAGTAATGGGTGTGGAACTGAGAACATCACATGTTTCGAGGAATACAGTTTCTTTCAGCTCTCTTCAGTCTATCCGCGCACAATTCGCAATAAAGCAACATTTTGCATCGCAGATCCGCAATAAAGTTCCATCTTCTCCACAATAAGGTATCAGTTTCATGGATTCAGTCAGTTTCCAAGGAAACACAGCAGCAACAATGAGCTTCAACAAAATCAAATCTTTTAACAGACTCAGACAACATATGGTTCAGTGCTATCTATCCTTTTTGTGAAAGTGAACATTGTGACCACAATCAAAATTTGACTTAAACAAGTGACAAGAGACACAAACTTGAGGACTACAGTGGATGTGGGTGTCGAGTCTTGGTTTTCTTTTGGTTTCATCTTTTTGGTGACATGTCTTTTAGCTTTTCCGGGATGTCTTTGACTAGAGATTCTATCTCCAGGATGTCTTTGACTAGAAAGGCGAGGATGGGGTATCGTCACTTATTTGCATTTGCTGTCTGTGGAGTGTCTTTTAGTAATACTATGACTTGTCCAAGGATATGAGGACACTGTGAGTCTAGTGTGAACTGGGGCATTCCTTGTTTGTGACTGTCTTATCTCCATGCAAACAGGTACAATGACTTTCTGGGCCGAACATATGCCTCGATTGTCATAACCTATTCTGCCATAATAAAGCTCAATGATGATAACGCACAAGAAGCTCTTTCACGTTCATATCTTCTGTCTTCCATCCCCCTTTCTTGATTGACGTCCATTGTCCTTCTCGAGTCCGCGTAGCCCGCTATCACATGACTGAGTATAATGACACACCAAAAACATGTGCATTTCATATAGTTGCACCTGCATCACCACATATAAGCATTTCATACATATAGATATTATAATGGCATCACATCCTGCATACAACACATGTTAGCACATCTCACATTTTCATTATATAAATAATCATTTGCATCACATACATTTTCATTTGCATCATGCATCACATATACAACATAAAAGAACAAAAATATATGGCCTTGCATCATATAAGCATCCATATCATAAAACATGCATCACATAAGAACATCTCATCACACAAGGTACACATACATATAGCTGCCGCAAAAGATGAATCATCTCATATATATAATCAATCAAATGTGTCATAATACAATGATGTCAAAAGAATCATATGGCTACAAAAGAATCACCCGCAGGTGTCTACAATACAACAATGATACATCTACTGATACAATGGGAGCCCACTATAGCTATGAGGAACTCCCTCCCTCGGAGCCACCTCGCCTCGACGGAGTCTGAGCTGTAGATGGCCCTGCCCCTGGATCCCCCTGTCCCTCTGGTGGTGGTGGAGGCCCCATAACCCCACCGCTGGATGCCTGTCTCCTGCGGCTCCCTCCCGTAGCCGTCGCTGTGCGCGACGACCTCTGGAAGCTCCTAGCCCGCTGCTCTGCTGGCACGGCTGCATAATATAGATCCCTCCAGTAGGCGATCTCCTCTCCCGCTCGCAAAACATAGGCGTAGCCTGCCCCTGCATCCTCTGCTGCCCGCCTACCTGCCCTCAGACCTGTCTCGGCCTCGGTATATCTCTGGATGGCCTGATCCCTCTCCCGCTCTGTGTCTCGGACCCTGATCCTGAGGTGGTTCCTCTCTCGAACCAAATCCTCAATCTCATCTGCCTGGCCCTGGCAGATCTCCCGCAGCCTCACCACCTCATCCTCCTCGGAGTCTCCGCTCTCCGCCCCTGCCTGTGGCTCCTCCTCTACAGGTGCCTGTCCCTGTGCCTCTGCCTGCACCTGTCCCTGTGCCTGTATAGGTACCTGTGGCTGTACCTGTCTCTGTCCCTCTGGCTGTACCTGTCTCTGTCCCTCTCTGGGACCCTGTGCTGCTGGCACCTGTAGGGGCAGTCCACCCCGTCCTCTCACCACTGGAGCTGCTCTCTCCTGACCTCCCTCCCTCCGAGGTGCTACCCGTCTCTCTCCCACCACTCCCCTCCGCCTCCGCCGGCCCCTACCTGCATCCCCTCCTCCCTCATCATCATCTCCTCCACCCTCTCCATCCACTGGCTCTGCCGGATCTGTCAACCTCGGAAATGGATGCTCTGCCCAGTACGCAGAGTACTCTGCGTCCATCCCTGCATCATCTACCTCTGGCCACATGTCCCATGGTATCGGCATCCTCTCTGCTAGCTGCATCACTGCCTGATCATAAGATAGCAGTGGGCCAAACTGCACCTGATCTCTAACAGTACGGGCATACATACCCGAGCCTCGGGGCATCCTCTGAATCCGGCCATACTGCCTGCATACCCTATCCACCAGCTGTCTCTCTAATATATAGGGCGTCCGTCCAATCAGGTACCTGCTCCGGAAGGTGTAGGGTAGCTCCAGTGCATCGTCACCCCACTCCTCGCACCCCAGGTACGGCCTCCAGATCACCATATCAATGTCATCAATGACTCTCCTCCAGTGCTCCAATCTCCCAATCCGAGGCTGGGATGTGATCATGGCATACAAATGAACAAAACTCTGTCCCTGTCCTCTGCCTCTGAAATGAATCGGCCTCGTCACTGGAAGGTGCTCATAGGCCCACACCTGCAATAGAGTCACACCGCAGCCCAGCCCCACTGATCCGTGGTATACAAACTGATGCAGCTCATAGTACAAATGTGCTAGGACACATGGCCCCCATGCATACCTAGTGTGCTCTGCCATCAGCGTCTCCAAGGCCCCTCCCCAGCCCACTGCCAATCCTCGTGTGGCCCTGTCTGGACACAGGTATCCACTGATAACTCCCCCAATAACTGCCGGCAATGCCAATCCTGTGGCAGTCATGGTGTCCCAGGCTACATGCCCTGCTCTCATCTCCAACTCAGGATCCTGAAAAACTCGTCTCAAGGCCTCCCTGTCACCGTCACGGTCGTAGGGGATCAACTCTCCATCAATAGGGACATGTAATATCCTGTATACATCCTCCAGTGTCACTGTCATCTCACCCATCGGCAGGTGAAACGTGCATGTCTCTGAGTGCCATCTCTCGGCCAATGCAGTCAGCAACCCCATGTTTGCCCGAAACTCAGGCACATAGAGCATATATGTGAGACCCATCTCCTCAATGGAAATCATGTCCTGGATGGACAACTCTGGACGCAGTCTCTGAGTCGATGGGAATCTCTCCCGTGACTCCAACATCGGCAAATACTCCTGCAGTCAAGCAAATCAATCTTGTCAGTTATCGTGGCATTCACTGTTTATCACAAAATGCTACTCGCTACCCAAATGCATATGGCTATCTACCCTAGTGACACTCACTGTTCATCACAAAGTGTTGCTATTTATCCTAGTAGTGCTCACTGTTCATCACAAAGTACTACGTGTGTGACATTCCCTGTTCATCACAAAGTGTCACTCACATTCGCACTCCCTGTTCATCACAAAGTGCTGCATATCCTGGTGCTCCCTGTTCATCACAAAGTGCCTTGATCTATCCTAATCTTCCTAGAGGACCTGCTTGAGTGTATCCTCTCAGCAGCTTATCCAATCGACAGCGTATGTTCATCACAGAACTGCCAATTTGACCTTAAGGACTAAAACTATGCATTTAAACACATAAACGCACTTTTTCAACACACACGCGCTTTTAACTCATAAATGCGCTTATAGACTGCATAAACGCGCCTCTGCAACACAGACGCGCTTTCTAAACACAAACGTGCCTATGCCAGACATAAACGCGACCAGGGAACACAGACGTCCCTGCATGACATAAACGCTATTCAAAAGCACAGACGCTACTACATTTCACAAACGCGTCCGCATTCAACACAAACGCGGTTCCAGGCACAGACGCGCCTGGACCCGACACAGACGCGCCTGTTGGACACAGACGCGCCTGGCGCTGACACATACGCGGTTGCGCGTTTTTGCACTTTTAAACTACCCTATTTCTAGCGCATTTATTGCTCCTAAACATGCATTAATGACAAAACTTGAAATGCGTGAAAGTACGAGGAGGTTTTCGGGTACTTACTGGCTCTCCTGCATCGGCTGGTCGCTGGAATCGGCGGACACGATCGAATCTATGAACGAATGCCATCGCTGCTGACTGCTGCTGCTCTTTTCTCGCTCTGCACTGTGATCTCGTAAGGGTGTGAATGACAATGAGGATGTCTTTTGCCCATGGTTTATCTTATAGCCTACCCTAGCCCTGCCCTTCATTTTCCCGAGTCAGTATTCTTCATCCTGTGATTTTGTCACATTATCCAATCAGCCCATTCTTTCCCATCTTTCTTATCACGAGATTGTCTGCAATCTTTCCAGACTTTTTCATCCAATCTCTCGAGGGGGCATATCATTCCCATCCTGGGGCAACTCTGTATCAGTTCAGCTTATCTTCTTTGAAACAACGCGACAAGCCGCATTGTCTCAAAGAGGGGCAAAATGTAGACACCTAAAATTGTCATGTCTAATTAAATAAATATTTTATTTATTTAATTACTTTAGCTTAATTCTTCTATTAATTAAATAAATCTTTATTTATTTAATTAATTCATTTATCCTCTTCTAGCCTTATTTCTCATTTAAATAAATACAGTTATTTATTTAAATTATCCCTTTCCTAAATTAAATAAATATTTTATTTATTTAATTGCCCTACTTCTTCTATTAATTAAATAAATCTTTATTTATTTAATTAATTCATTAACCTTTTCTACACATGACACATGTCATTCATCTCTTATTTCCTACACTACCTACCCCTTTCATTATTTTGGTATTTCTTATACCTACCCTCTAATCCTAGCCGACCTCTCTTTTTACACCTCTCAATCTTAACCCTCCATTTTCTATTGTGTCTTCTATTTAAGGAGATGCTTTCTTCATTACCAGGACCCTAATGACTAATTTTGGAGGACTTGGCTACACTACGATCCTACTTGCAACCACATTCCGTTCTTTGTTGAGCTCTTGTGCATACAAAAATCTGAGAGCAAGCATATCAAACAAGATCAATGGAGATAGGAAGAATGGAGATCAAAAACCCTAGTGGACATGTGATGGTATAATCTTTGTGATTTTTTGAGTTATTTTGCATTGTCTTAGGTTATCTTCATATGTTATGGTGGATCTTTGTTCATTGTTAGGCTAGGGTTTGGTGGTTGAATCCATTTTAGTCTTTCAATATTGTTATTATTGTTATCCATTTTCACCATATACATAAACAGTCTTTGTTTTCATTTGGAGGTCATTGAAAGGCCATTGAGCATCATTTCCTAGGTGATCTCAGTCATAGCCCGGTTAGGAAATGAATGAAATTATGCAAGTGTTTGCAGGGATGAGCAGGGTTGGAGTTGCCAAGTGTTTTGCATGAGAAAGTGGGGTTGTGGTAGAGAATATGTGAGAGTTTGGAAGTGTGGTAGATCAGGGAAGACACCAAACCCTTGAAAGAAGACCAAAAAGAGCCTAAAACCCCTTAAAACAATCCATTCTCGGGTTCTGTTCCTGTACGGTCAGACTGAATTTTCTCATTTCATGAATATTCAAGTACTTCCAAAAGGGCACTCAGATCACCAATGATTTTGTTTGGGACTTTGGGAAAATTGTGAACAAATCCACAAAAACAGTTAGGTAGGGCTAATTGGGGCTCTAGGGCTACTAAGCCTAGAAAATAGGGAAAGGAAGGAGCGATGGAGAAATGGATCAAAACCAGTTGATTGGCCTTGGAAAACCTCATAGACATCTACTACAACCCATGCAATCATTTTTTAGGAGTTTGATAGTGTAAGGTTGGATTTACCCTTGTGAATCTCAACCATATGCCTGAGTAACCAGTAAGCACATACTGATTGGTAGCACTCCTAGAGAGTTTGGATGTTTAGTCTGATTGTTAAACTAGAGAATAAATAACTGATCTCACTAAGACAACATTTGACTACCTTATGATAAAAGGATTGACTCTCTTTGAGTATCTCTCCCCATCATAGTGGTATCATAGCAACCAAGATTTGGGAAGAAGTTAGTACATGACAGATATTGAATTAGTAGGAGAGAATAGTCTAAGGATGGTGACTAATGCAGAGTTATCCAAGAAGGTAGAAGATCAAGAGGAAGAAAATAGGATCCTCAGGGAAAGATTATTACAATTGGAGAGCAAACTAGACATAGTTGAAGACAAAACTGAGAAAGTGACAATTAAGGTCAATGAAGGGAAGGGTGAAGAAGTTGTAGAAAAGGATAGAACATCTGAACCAGACCCTATTCTATCTGAAGAACCTTTCCTTAAAGCAATCAAATCCTTAGGAGGAAAATCCCTAGAAGGAGTGCCACTTTTTTGTCAAAAAATGGAGCCTGAGGTAGTCCTGGAATGGATAAAGGGATTGGAGAATCACTTTGGATGTGATGGAATCAATGAGGCACAAAAGGTGAAGGTGGCCAAGTCTATATTGAGAGGAGAAGCCTTGACTTGGTGGAAATTTATCCAAGAAGAAAGGCAAAAAGAGGGTACAAACCCAATAGCCACTTGGAAAGGCATGTTAGCCAAGGTGAAAGAAGCATACATCCCTAAACATCATGAGATCCAGTTGCACAAGAGACAAAATTTGAGACAAAGAGACTTGGACGTGAGCAGCTACACTGAGGAATTGCAGAATTTGTGTCTGAGATCCAAGGTGGTAGAGGATGAGAGCATCATGGTAGCCAGATACTTGAATGGCTTGAGATGGAATATTCAAGAGGAATTAAGTTTGTTATGCCCTAATATTGTGCATAAGTGCTATCAATTGGCACTGAAAGTGGAGGAAAAGAGCAAGAAGAAACAAGAGCAAAGCAACAAACGCAAAGGTAGGGGAAGAGATGGCAGAGGTCAGAGAGGTAGCTTCGGTGGAAGAAGTGTAGACCAAAGATCCCAAGGGGAATCCAAGTTGGTTGAGAAAGTGGGGATTGCAGTAGCAAGAGCAGCTATAGAGGAAGGGGATCTAGAAACTCTAGTAGAGGAAGGTCTAGTGGATCAGGAAGAGGGTCCTATTTTGCCACCATGAAGTGCTACAATTGCCATCAACTTGGACACCCAGCCTATAGATGTCCTAAGAAGTCTTATTCATCCCAAGGAGGTGAGAGGAGAGTAAATTATTCTCAAGAGGATGCAACAAACATGAAAGCATCAGAAGGGAGTTTGGATTCAGAGGTTGGAGAGAACCTTATGATAAGAAGAGTCTTGATTAAAGAACCAGTTAAGGAGGAACCTAGCCAAAGGAGATCCTTGTTTAGAATAAAATGCAAGATCATGGGAAAGGTATGTAGAGTGGTGGTGGATTCAGGATCCACGAACAACATAGTGTCAGAGGAAGCGGTGAGTAAGCTCAATTTGCCAAGAATACCACATAGTGATCCCTATAGAGTTACATGGATCAACAAGGGGTAGCATGTTCTTGTAAATGAACAAACTTGGGTGGATTTCACTATAGGAGACTACAAGGACAAAATCTTGTGTGATATCTTTCCCATGGATGCTTGCCACCTACTCCTAGGTAGGCCATGGTAGTTTGACAGAAAAACAATACACCATGGAGAGAAGAATGCTTATACCTTTCAAAAGGATGCAACCACCTACAAAATTTAGTCCATAGGTGATCAAGTAGAGGGCAGATCCAAAGGTTCTAATGTGTTGCTAGTTGGTGAGAAAGAGTTCATCAACACACTCAAGGAAGGAGAAGGAGTGGGGTTTGCCATTGTTGGAAAGCCAAAAGAGACATGAAAGAGAAGAAAGTGTGCATTCCTAAAGAAGTGCAAAAGGTCCTAAATTAGTTTAAGGACATCATTATTGATGGAACACCAGCTACATTGCCTCCTCAACGTGCCATAAGTCACCAAATTGATTTCATACCTAGAGTTTCATTACCCAATAAGGCAACTTATAAAATGACACCAGATTAGAACAAGGAGATAGCCAATCAAATACAAGAACTCTTAGACAATGGACTAATCAGAAAGAGCATCAGCCCATGTGTAGTACCCACCATTTTGGCTCCAAAGAAGGGAGGTACTTGGAGACTTTGCACTGATTCTAGAGCCATAAACCAGATTACTATCAAGTATAGATTTCCCATTCCAAGAATTGAAGACTTGATGGATTGTTTGGGAGGTGATGAATACTTCACCAAGATAGATCTCAAGAGTGGTTACCACCAAATCAGAATAAAGGAGGGTGATGAATGGAAGACAACCTTCAAGACCACATAAGGACTCTATGAATGGCTTGTTATGCCATTTGGACTCACAAATGCTCCTAGCACATTCATGAGACTCATGAATGAAGTACTCAAGGACTAAATTGGTAAATTTGTTGTTGTTTACTTATATGACATCTTAATTTTTAGCAAGTTTAAAGATGAACATCTTAAGCATATAGAAATGGTATTGAGTAACCTATGTGATGAGAAACTAACCATCAATTTGGAGAAATGTGAGTTTATGAAATAGGAGTTGGTGTATCTTGGGTTTGTAGTTTCAAGAGGTGATTTGAAGATGGATACCTCTAAGGTGGAAGCTATAATCAGTTGGCCTACACCTAAGACAACAAGTGAAGTAAGAATTTTTCATGGCTTGGCTCAATTTTATAGAAAGTTCATCAGAGGGTTTAGTGAAATATGTGCCCCCATGCTTGAGACAATCAAGGGAGGTATGGGAACCAAGTTTGTATGGACAAAGAAAGCACAAAGAGGATTTGATCTCTTGAAGACAAAGGTGGATAATCAATCGGTACTCATCCTACCAAGCTTTGACAAACTCTTCACCATTGAATGTGATGCAAGCAACATAGTGGTTGGAGCAGTTTTAAGCCAAGACAATAGACCGGTTGCCTTTTTCAGTGAGAATCTCAATGATGCAAAGAAAAGGTATTCCTCTTATGATTTGGAATTGTAATCACTTGTCCAAGCCCTTAGGAAATGGAGGCATTATTTTCTTCCTAAGGAATTTGTGGTTTATACTGATAATCAAGCTCTTAGCTTTCTTAATTCTCAAGAAAAGTTAAACCATGGGCATATTAAATGGGTAAAGTATTTGTAGTCATATACCTTTACCATTAAACACAAGAAAGGACAATGTAATAAGGTAGCTGATTCATTGAGTAGGAGGTTACTAACAGTGCAAGAAGTGCATCTCGAAATTATTGGAGTGGATAGTTTCAATAATTTGTATGAAGAAGATGAAGACTTTGTTGCTACCTACAAGGTTTGCCAAGAGTTTGGAAACCATTTTCATAGTGAATATGCAGATTACATCTTGAAAGATGTCCTTTTGTTCAAAGGAGGACTTATGTGTGCCTAAAGGGTCTATGAGAGAAAACTTGATGCAAGAGAAGCATAATGGATGCTTGAGTGGACATTTTGGTTTGAACAAGACTTTGGAACTTGTCCAAAGATTCTACTATTGGCCTAAAATGCAAAGAGATATCAGGAGATATGTGGAACAATGTGTGGTTTACCAAAGGGCTAAGGGTACATCTTCCAATGCTGGTCTTTATTAGCCTTTACCTATCACCAACCGGCCATGGGAGTGTGTAAGTATGGACTTTGTTGTTGGTTTGCCTAAAACCAAATCAGGTTTTGATAACATCTATGTTGTGGTAGATAGGTTTAATAAGATGGCTCATTTTATTCCAAGTAAGGTCACTCATGATGCTTGTCACATTGCTCACTTGTTTTTCAAGGAGGTTATTAGAATCCATGATTTACCTATCAACATTGTGTCAGATAGAGATGCAAAGTTTATTGGTCATTTTTGGAAGACTTTGTGGCAGAGATTGAGTACTAATTTGTCTTTCAATTCAGCCTATCATCCCCAAACGGATGGCCAAACTAAGGTGGTCAATAGAACACTTGGAAACCTTCTTAGATGCCTGACAAAGGAGTATGGACAAGCTTGGGATAAGATCATCCATCAAGCTGAGTTTGCCTACAATGATAGTGTGAATAGGTCCATTGGTAAAAGCCTATTTGAGATTGTGTATGGAATTCATTCTAGAGGTGTTTTGGAGCTCAAAGATGCGGGAAAGATGGGACAACATAGTGGACATGCCTTAGACATGGCTCAATCAATGCAAGATGTGCATGAGTAGGTTAGGACAACCCTATTAGACACTACTCAAAGGATCAAGGAAAGAGTAGATGAGAAAAGAAAATATATCCAATTTGTAGTTGGTGACATGGTGATGGTTCATTTGAACAAGGCAAGACTTTAGAAAGGTGTCCCTAGTAAGCATCAGATGAGGAGGATAGGTCCTTGCAAAGTTTTGGCCAAGTATGGCAATAATGCATACAAGATAGACCTACCCAGTGATATGGCTTTATCCCCCATTTTCAATGTGGCAGATTTGGTGCAGTATAAGGGAACACTTCCAAAAGAAAATAGTGGAGTCTCAAAGGTCTCTCAAGCACTTTCAAACCTGCCCTTACCAACTGCACCCATTCCCCAAGCCGAGAAGGTGTTAGATTCTAGAGTTTTGAAGAAAACAAGGCATACCACCTACATGGAGCACTTGATCGAATGGAAGCACCTTCTAGCATATGAGGCTACTTGGATACCTGAGGCAAACTTTTCTAAGCATGGAGTTCCCCTTTCTTTGCTGCCTAAAGGAGTCACTTGACTTCTTTCTCATGGGAGAGTATGGTGCAGGAGCACCTAGTTTTGAGTGTAATTTTTGGTGTGTTATTATTTAGTTTGGTTTTGGATGGTGAATAAAAGTCTTCTCACACATTCTCATATGTTTGTGAGATGCTTTAGTAGGTTGCATGTCCATAGGATCATGCATTTGCTTAATTTTGGCTTGTAAGCCTAAAATGGCATAATCATGCATTTTGATGTAAAATGTCTTGAAAAGCCTTGTTTGGAATTGGGACATTTTATGGTAGTGGTTTTTAGTCATCCTAGATGGTTTGAAAAAGGAAACAAAGCATGTAATTCAAAAATGCACTTTTTGGCAAAAGTTATCAAAATTGCTTGACAACATTTTGCAACGATGAGAAACTTTTTGCAACTTTGAGCAAAGGGTTGGTTAAGAAAATGATGGAGAGTTATTTAGACCAAAAATTACATATAAATTCCCTGAGAATGAATGTAATGAGGTTGGTGAACACTTGAAGGAGATCTTAATACAATTTGAAGACCATTTTCAAGTTTTTACCTTGTGTTTTCTAAGAATTAGAGCAACAGTCCGTACTTCATGAATCGATTGATTTGCTTTTATTTGACCATTGTTGTGTACATGTTCTTATAGTGCTCAGGAAGTGTTTTGGTTAGTTTTGTTGCAGGTTTGAATCAAGTTGTTGAATTTGTAAGCTCTTGGCCTGAGCAAGGGTTTGAGAGACCCAAACATGGTTCCAACTTGAAGTCCTTTGAGTTCTTCTCTATAACCCTTGGGACTCAAGCCATGGAATATTTTTATAGTGTACATATTCTTTTTTTTCATTTGGAGGTCATTGAAAGTCCATTGAGCATCATTTCCTAGGCGAGCTCAGTCATAGCCCAGTTAGGAAATGAATAAAATTATGCAAGTGTTTACAGGGATGAGTAGGGTTGGAGTTTCCAAGTGTTTGGCATGATAAAGTGGGGTGTGGCAGAGCATATGTGAGAGTTTGGAAGTGTGGAAGATCAGGGAAGACACCAAATCCTTGAAAGAAGACCAAAAAGAGCCTAAAACCCCTTAAAACAAGCCATTCTCGAGTTCCGTACTTGTACCGTTAGACTGTGTTTTATCATTTCATGAATCTTCAAGTAATTCCAAAAGGGTACTCAGATCACCAATGATTTTGTTTGGGGCTTTGGGAAAATTGTGAACAAATCCACAAAAACCGGTTAGGTAGGGCTAATTGGGGCTCTAGGGCTACTAGGCCTAGAAAATAGGGAAAGGAAGGAGTGATGGAGAAATGGATCAAACACAAACTCAAAACCAGCTGATTAGCCTTGGAAAACTACATAGACATATAGTACAACACTTGCAAGAATTTGTTAGGAGTTTGATAGTGTAAGGTTGGATTTACCCTTGTGAATCTCAACCATGCCTGAGTAACCAGTAAGAACATACCGATTGGGAGCACTCCTAGAGAGTTTGGATGTTTAGTCTGATTGTTAAACCAGAGAATATATAATTGAGCCCACTAAAACAACACTTGACTGCCTTATGATAAATGATTGACTCTCTTTGAGTTTCTCTCCCCATCACTCACCCTAGCACCTGCATTTCCCTACTTAATTTGGACCCCTCTCTGCATCATCATTCCAAATATTCTCCTTTTCCAACTCCTGCTTCACCTTGAGACCCTATCCAGGCCCCAAAATAGGGCAGGACAGGGGTGTGGTGCTCATGTCCTCCCTCTTAGGGTGGCCCTAAGATGGGTCCATCTGACCCTTGGACCTAATTTGCTCCTCGGGGACTTATATTCTCCTAAGTCGGCCTTCGGTGAGATGAAAATTAATCTTCCTAGGCAAGTATAAAAGGGGATCTATTTCTCTCATTTGCATAAGCAAAAATTAGGCAAGAAGAAGCAAAGTTGATCATAAGCAAGCATAGGCGAAAATATACATCATCAAGCATTCAAGTGTTCAAATCTTCAAACATCTTCTTCTTCATGTGTCTTCTTCATTCATCCATTGGAGCAACATTACAATATTCATTTGCAAGAATGTGTGTGTTAGGTTTTTGTCATGTTACATGCCATTTCATGCAACACTTATGATTACATTCAAGAAGCAAAGCAATCATCATCAACAAATTGCAAATCTACAGGGTATACATTTTCATCATTTACATTTAATAATTTGCAATTACTTTCTTTCAAGGTTGATTCCTCAACTAGGGTTTGACTGAGGCAAACCCCTATCCACAACCCTTCTTCCCTTCTTTTATGTGTGTAGGTTGCAGGTGCGCAGCTGTAATTGCAGGTTTGGGCTTCATTTGTAGATACGGAAAAACCCTTTTCATTTCGCGGATTTTTTGGAGTGCACACGGTCCTGACGAATTTTCTCCAAATCTACAAGGAAGATCCGTATCAGTCTAAATATCTTAGATCCAAAGTTACAACGCGATCCCAAACCGGTTGCTCCTCATTTCACCCATTTTATCTCTCTTTTATGCATAGTCAATAAGTCAACACTTCTACTTACAAAAGAGAGCAAATTACATTCTAACCCTTGCAATCCACTTGGCATTCACATCCTTATTTCCCTTGGATTTGGATCTAGTGGATTCAACCCCTTTTTTTAATGTAAAGTATCTCCCAAGTGAAAATCATCCCAGTGATTTCCTTTCTCTCTCCTAGGTGGGGAATCACGAGGGTTCAATTTTCCACTTTACATTTTGGTGAACCCAACGTCCTGCATCTTAATTCTGATTTCTTATTTGTTAGATCTAAATAATTGCAATTTGAACTTTAAAATTTCATTTCCAAGTTTGATCTTTTTGCAAAATTTAGAGGTTGTTTGCATAAAACCCCTAATTTTTCATTTTGAGGAAATTAAGCTTGTGAAGTATAGCATTTTGGTTGCTTGTTTCAGATCTGATTTCTATTTCAAAATTGCAATTCAAATCTATCTTTTCATTCTGAAAATTAAGCGGTTAAACAATAATACCCTAATTTTTAAGGGATCTCCTATTTCAACCTTTGATTGCTTATTTGACCTATCTAGACATCTCCAAATCAGCTCTTTTTTTGAATTTTGCAATAAAATCATAATTTCTATCATCCTTGAAAATTTCGAAAAAAGTTGGTCGAACTGTGTACACTTTGCACATGGTCCCTAGCTTTTTTCCCGAAATTTCGGGAGTCAGAATTAATTGTATTTTTTTGCTTAAATCCAGGAAATTGGCTGATTTTATCAATTTTAAAACCTCCTAAGGTCGAAAAGAAATTCAAAATTGAATGTTAAATTTTCTTGCAATTTACAAAAAGTCTAGATTTGAAATTGAATTTGTGCAAAACTTGGATCTTACTTCAATTTTTCAGATTTATCATTGTTGTCAAACTCGTTTTCTTGCCTAAAATTCAAATTTTCAATTTCCCTCCTTTTCTCAAATTTTAAAATTCAGTGGTTAGGTCTTAAAACCCTAATTTTCAAATTTAATTGGATTTTGTGGAAATTTCAATCAATCTCAACCAATTTCAGTCTTCTAAATATTATTTAAGGTGGCCTTATTCATTAGGTTTGACCTTTTTCAAAATTACAATTCAATTACTTATCTTTTTCAAAACCCTAATAGGGTCCCATTTCAACATTCAAACCTTAATTTCACCTATCTAGAGATCATAAAATCAATCAATTTTTTGGGGTTAGCTCTCAAATCATTGTAGCTTTCATCCCTGATTTTTTTTGAAAAAGTTGGGAGGATCGTGTGCACTTTCAACACGGTCCTTGGCTTTTTTCCTCAAATTTTGGGAGACTGTTATGACTGTATTTAATTGCTTAAATCTAGAAAATTGGCCGATTTTGTCAAATTTTGATCCCTCTAAAATAAAAAACAATCCCCACTTTCAACATTTCAATTTTCAAGATATAGTTTAAAATTAAGTGGTTAATTAAGAACAACCCTAATTTTAAATTTCAAATTTTCAATTCAACGACTTTCAATTTTTAAATTAAGAGGTTTTTTCAATAGGCCCTAATTTTAATCTCTTTTGGATAATTTTAAAATTAAGAGGTTATTTTTTTACATAATCCTAATTTTAATTTTACTTACCTAGGAGGTTGCATTATTATTCTTTCAATCAATTTGTTCATTTAATTAAATAATCATTTTTCCTAGAATTTTGAATTATTCAATTATTTTGCAAGTCTCAAATTTCAAATTCAAATTTCAAATTTGCAATTCAAATTCCATTTTCCCTCCTTAATTCAATTTTCTATGCATGTATGGGGTAAACATTATTACGGTTAAATGACATATGAGTTTCTTGTTTGATCATAAGTGCATATGGAGTTCTTATCTTATTTTGCTAATTCAATTTCAAGTTACATTAAAGATGTTCATGATGTTCCCTTTCATGCATATGATGATAATTTAGTTCTCCCTTTCATTCATACCTATGATTTACCCTCTCCCAAAATCAATCTCATTAATGAGGGCACATTGGTGCAAAAAGGGAATATGGACACTTCTTTCAAAGATCTCCCTCCTAAAGATGAATATTTGGAGAGTTGTGTTCCTTGTTCTCCTAAAAAATACCTCCCTCATAAAGATTATTTGGTGCAAGAGGATGATATTATGGCTACTTATCCTAGGGATACCATACCTTCTTTTCACGATCTTCCCTCTAAAGATGAAGCATTAATTACATATGATAGTCCTTTTCCTAATGAGTGTCTTGAACATAAAGATACCTTAGAACAAGAGGATGATATTATTTCTCATCATAATTCTCTCTCTCCCAAAAATCAAGAGCCTAACAAAAATCAAATCAATTCCATTCATGTTCCTAGTAAACCAAAAATTCTTCTTGATTATCATGTTGTGTCTTACACATATACTAATAAGGTAGTTGATGAGAACATAAGTGAAGCATCATATGCTTTCTTAGTTCCTACAATCCTCTCTTCACTTCACTCAAATACACCATCTCCTACCAAATAAGTTCCTAAAGAAGAACTCGTAGAGGATGATTGGGGGTCCTTAGATTTCGCTCCTACCTTTTCTAGAAAGTCTAAGATGCCTGAATCTCATATTCCAAATTTCTCTCTTAACATAAATCTTGAAATTGATTGGGCCTCTTTAAACTTCAATCCAATTACCCCTAAGAGTAAACCCTCTTTTGAACATACACATGGATGCAATGGACAAATGCTTGAATGTGAGCGACAAAGTCATGAGAAATTACACTTTCCTTTGTAAACACCTTCTTCTCCATTGTCTTATAAATCCACACCTTCTCATTCTAATTTTGAGTTACAACAAGAAAATGTGTTGACCAATCTTCTAAATTCCAACTTAATATCTCCTCTTTGTCCTAAACGAAGAAGAAAACATAAACAACATTATGAAAAAAATTCTTTTTGTAAATACCATCAAACCCATGGCCATTCTACTAATGAGTGTCAAGCTTTAAAAACACAAATACAAAATTACATTGATTCAGGCATGTTAAAAATAACATCTGACAATGAATGGCATATTCATTATGATCATTTAAAATAACATTCAAGTTCCTATTATGTTGCTCCTCACTATGTGAAATAGTTAGCCTACCTATTGGGGGCTCCTTGTCATTCGTGGTGGGGTTTAATCATACTTAGTGAGAAAGGTAATAGTCTATTTATTCTTGCCTCTAGGCTTGGGAGGCAAGAATATTCCTTTTCCTCTTTCTAAGGTTTCACTATTTTCTTTATGGAGTAGATCATTCATAAACTTGATGTCCTTTCTAGCATGGAGTTTTCCTTCATGTCAGTGCATGTCTGTTCCGTGAGTGGGATATTTTCCTTGCTTGAAATAGTATGTCTATTATGAATAATCTCTCCTTAGAGAAATTTTGGGAACCTTCTTCCTCTTTCTCTCTCTTGAAAAATTACCTCTTCTATTGTGTTATTCATAACTTGATGTCCTTTCTTGAATGGAGGTATCCTTCATGCGAGGGCATGTTTGTTCCTTGGTTAGGATGTATTCCTTGATTGAAAGGGTACGTCTCTTATGAGTAGTCTCTCTCTAGAAGTTGTGTAATTCTTGTCATTGTCCTACACTTGGGGACAATGATCTCTCTCCCTTTCTTTCTCTAAGGATCCACTCTTTCCTATGTTGTGGATGGTGTGAGTTTTATTACTTGATGTCATTCCTTGTGTGAAGTTATTGTTGTTTGCCCAAGGGTTCTCTCTTATACAATAGGTGTAAGTCCTTGACTACAATCTCTTTCACACTTGGTAATGTACATCTATAATAAATTCAACCATCCCCATTGGGATAAAAGTGAGTCATCCTTTATCAAGAATCCCTTTCACCTAACAATAGGAGGAAGGATTGAATACCTGTTCTCTTATGTGCTTCATTCTAGAAGATGTTGTATTTATATAAGACAACTCCTATTGGAGGTAGATGTCTTTTGAGAAAATATCTCTTCTCCTCCAAGGGTCTCCTTTACACTTACATCAAGATATCTCTTTTCAACTATCTTATCCTTGCTTGAAGAGTATGCCCTCTCTTGCATAGATCTATGACATTGTTGCATAATGGGTATCTTCTTTGTGTTGAAGGTAGGTATCCTTTCTACTTTCCTTAAGATATCAACATTAAACTATGTTGACATCTTAAGGGGGGGGGCACCCACACTGCTCCTTTTGTATTATATTTCTCTCGTGCATTGTATCCCTTATACGGTGGGTCATTCTCGAAACCAGAGCATAACCTCTTAGAGCAAGATGTTACCACTTTTCCCTTATACAGTGGGTTATTCTCCGAACCAGAGCAAGATGTCGTCACTTTTCTCTTATAAACTGGGCCATTCTCGAAACTAGAGGGCAGCCTCTTAGAGTGAGATGTTGCCACTTTCTTGACTTTTGTACTATACATCTTATATATGTTGTAGCATACTTGGGCATAGACTCCTATGAGGTGCTTCCAACCTCACTTGAACACACGTGCAC